>NC_138769.1:475335311-475726962 GCF_965119305.1 Pelophylax lessonae | reverse complement strand
GATTCATCACCGTTTAAAATACTGAACAATGAAACACACACTGGCGTTGATTTACTAAAACTGGGGAGTGCACATTCTGGTGCAGCTGTGAATGATAGCCAATCAGCTTCTAACTTCCGCTTGTTCAGTTAAGCGTTGACAAGAAAACTGGAAGCTGATTGGTGCTGCACCAGATTGTGCACTCTCCAGTTTTAGCAAGTCAACCCCACTGTATTGTTCTGCACTTTTCAATTAACATCAATCAAAATATACAATTTATGAGAAACTATTTAAACAAAATGATCATGTCATTGATCTGTATTATGATTAGTTCTCTGATGTGCACATAAAGATATTTGTTTAATCACTCAGAAGTGTTCACCAAACTTCCACCACTGCTGATCAACTTGGCAGTATTAATCAAGAGTTCACCATATTCATGATAATGTTTTCAATTTAATTACCTTAGTCACATTAAATGATCTACTAAAGGATCACATCAAACTTTTTGGCCACCATAACAGCTTTGGTTGCCTGCCCAGAATTATACATGTTAGGGACACAAATAGAGTATCCTAAAAATGTCTGTTAGATGACGCATAAATTCATTCTTCTTGGTTTTGTTTTTAAACTTGAGCTGCTCTGCATATCCTATACACACTCTTTATGGTTTATATCTTCACATTACTTTCATCTATCACAGCCTGTTTCCCTTGTTGAATTCAACTCCCCTGCGTGTCTAGAAGCTTAATCTCAGGTGTGACAGTGAGTGGAAAGATCAGCAGTTAAAATTACTGCACGGTGGGAGAAAATGACAGCTCTATCCTCCCCTTCCAGGGCTTGGGAAGTAAGTGACAACTAGTGCCTAAAAGAGTTCTTATGCGCTGCTGTCAGCTTCAACAACATGCTGAGAAGGGCACGGTGGATACTTTTCTTCTGTCACATAGAAAACGTATATTGAACATTTCACCTGCCATTTTGACATTACTTTCATGTGCTTTACAGATTGAAAACACAGTGGCTTTATCCTCTAGAGAACTATTTAATACACATATCATTAAATGTCCACACTGTACAGCATCTGTTATGCTTTCAATAAAAATGAATGTCTTCTAAGCATTGAAAGCATCAAAAGTGACCACATAGCATAACTCCGCTGCAATTTCAGAAAACCACTATCCTTTCCTATAAAACCAACTTATACTTCTTATGGTTTCTACTTGGCTTTAATATTTTTAGATATGAAGGAGACTATAAAAAATGTATATATCATCAGTATTTAGCAACCACTCCTTTGTATGTCATGGATGAGTAGGTCTAAATCAAGAGGAAAAAACCCTCTGAACCAATAAGAACTGCCCTTACTAAGTCAGGGGACAATCATCATGATAAAATGGTGTCCCAGGCACAGAAACAGCATGCTTTCACCTAGTACACAAGGGCCAAATGTCAGGTGGCATTGGCCGGTTCGAAGGATCATGACCGAAAAAGGTCTGCCAACTGGCTTCCGATCAGCACTCTCAGCCAATGGCAATGAAGAGTGTTGACCAGGCCGTCCCCCTGTCAGAATACAATAACACAACAGGGGAGATCATTGCACTAACATCAGATTGTTAGTACAACGGCTCCGACCTAAGCTGTTGGTCTTTTTTTGTTCAACCTGCTGGGTTGAATGAAAAAAGACTAGTAGTGTGTACAAAGCTTAACACAGGATGATATTAAAGTAGGCCAGTCACAGACAACAATTGAATGCATGATTTAGAAGATTACCTGACTTACAGATAAACAGCCACCTTAGCTTCAGAAAGTGAGAGAAAATACTTGGTATGCAGTGTTGGGGTAGTTACTCAAAAAATGTAACTAGTTACTAGTTACTTCTGTAAATTGTAATGAGATTACTTTACTAGTTACTGCATTTGAAAAGTAACTTCACTACTTATTACTTTACTTTCCTCTTTCTTAATTGACCATGTAGAAGAAGATACATGACACTCTTTCTGCATAGAGTTTATTGTATAAACACAGGCTTTGTGAAACATGAGAACAAAACCTGAAAAAAAAAACAGAATAAAACATAAAGTGCAACAAAAAGTCATAAACTTCATCCCTCTCTATTCTTCGAAATAACGATTGTATTGCACGGCTTGGGTAACGCAGGAAAGCGCGTTCCTATAGCCTAGTAAAGTAGTGTAGTTACCTCCTATAAGAAGAAAAGAAGAAAGATCCGCGCTTAGGATAAGCTATCTATAAAATAGTGCGTAAAATTTCTATAAATAAAACACTAATGGCTGCTGCCCACTCCAAAAGATGCACCCCCAATGGGGGAGCGTCAGGTGTAAATGTCAAAAAGGGAAGTGATTGGCGCTGCCAGGAAAGTAGGTTAATGGGAAATCTGGGTTAGGCTCCTATAGTTCAAGACCAAGTTCAACACATGCAAATGCACATAGAATGTATGTGGGAATGAGAACTATATAAGTAATAGGATATAAACACCCATTGTGTTTTTATATCCTATTACTTATATAGTTCTCATTCCCACATACATTCTATGTGCATGTGTTGAACTTGGTCTTGAACTATAGGAGCCTAACCCAGATTTCCCATTAACCTACTTTCCTGGCAGCGCCAATCACTTCCCTTTTTGATAGTTACCTCCTATAGCCTAGTAAAGTAGTGTAGTTACCTCCTATAGCCTAGTAAAGTAGTGTAGTTACCTCCTATAGCCTAGTAAAGTAGTGTAGTTACCAATATTATTATTGTAACTAGTTACATTACTTTGTTACCAAAAAAAGTAATGTAGTTACTGTAATCAGTTACTTTGTAACTAGTTACCCCCAACACTGTTGGTATGTTATATTTAAATATCTAAACAGCTCTGTAATCGTAAAGGATACGTTAAGAAATTAGTTATAATTTAAATAAGTAAAAATATGATGAGGCGATTACTTTACGTATATACTATGAGTGGTATTTGCAGAGCCAGCATCATGGGGAGGCAAAACTCCCCCTTAAGCTAAGGCTGGCTGAATATGGCTCAAATTTATGTGGATTCCAGTAAATCAGCCAAAATTCAATTCATGGGTGGCTCGGTGGACACCACCCTTCTCAAAGATTTTAGGCTGGGAAATTAAAGAAGCTGGGTGGAAAAAGTAAATTGATCAGTCACTGCAGCCAATCAGGCTAATGTCATCTTAAATATATGGGCCCCCTCAATGGTCATCTTAATGTCAAGCCCCCCCCCCCCCACATGCTCCACATCCCACATGCCCCACATACCCTTACATTTCTGCTATTTATTCCACAGTAATGGTGCCCGCCTCTTATACATATAATGCCATATAATGCCATCTTCCACTGCTGGTCGGGGTCTGCAGTCAGCTCAGTCTGAGTTTGGTGACATACAATATTTACTATCTGTCAGGAAGTAAATACAGGCTCACTTGGCTAAGATGGAAAAAATAGCTCCTTTAGTGACCTACCCTCTTAATTAATTTATTTTGCCTTTATGACACGGTCATATCAAACAATGGGGCAAGCAGCATTACTGGTCATTAAATCAGATGTATGCGCAGGCAACCTGAAAGGTCCTCGCAACCTCCAAAGTTCAGCGCAAAACAAGCTGAATACTTAGGTCAGTGACAATTGTGGGCATCCATGCTATTTTTTTTTTTGCTTTCTCTTGTGTGTGTACATTTTGTTTATTTATATATATAGATAAAATCTTTAGCCACTTGGAGCATCCTGGCATGTGGTGGGAGTATCTTGGCACACAGGGGGAAGCAGTGGCTGATAGTGGGAGGGCCCCAGGTCAACTTTTGCATTGGGACTCACAAGCTTCAAGCTATGCCTCTGTATCTATCTATCTATCTATCTATCTATCTATCTATCTATCTATCTATCTATCTATCTATCTATCTATCTATCTATCTATCTATCTATCTATCTATCTATCTATCTATCTATCTATCTATCTATCTATCTATCTATCTATCTATCTATCTATCTATCTATCTATCTATCTATCTATCTATCTATCTATCTATCTATCTATCTATCTATCTATCTATCTATCTATCTATCTATCTATCTATCTATCTATCTATCTATCTATCTATCTATCTATCTATCTATCTATCTATCTATCTACTATGTTACCAAAAGTATTGGGACATATGCCGTTATTGAGTTGGCCCACCCTTTGCAGCTATAACAGCTTCAACTCTTCTGGGAAGGTTGCACAAGGTTTAGGAGTGTGTCTATGGGAATGTTTGACCATTCTTCAAGAAGTGTGAGGTCAGGCACTGATGTGAATGAGAAGGCCTTGTTCACAGTCTTCATTCTAATTCATTCAAAAGGTGAGTTCTATGAGGTTGAGTTCAGGACTCTGTGCAGGCCAGTCAAGGTCCTCCACCCCAAACTTGCTCATCCATGTCGTTATGGACCTTGCTTTGTGCACTTGTGCACAGTCATGTTAAACCAGGAAGGGGCCATCCCCAAACTGCTCCCACAAAGATGGAAGCATGAAACTCTCCAAAATGTCTTGATATGCTAACGCTTTTATAGTTCCCTTCACTGGAAATAAGAGGCTAAGCCCAACCCCTGAAAAACAACCCTACACCATAATCCCCTCCACCAAATGATTTGGACCAGTGCACAAAGCAAGGTCTATAAAGACATGGATGAGCAAGTTTGGGGTGGAGGAACTTGACTGGCCTGCACAGAGTCCTGACCTCAACCCAATAGAATGCCTTTGAGATGAATAAGAGTGGACAGGCCAGTAGAGGGAGCTGTGAGCTCTGAGCATATAGGCTCTGCCTCCTTAGGTTCGGGGGGGGGGGGGGGAATCGTGAAGCTCACAGGACCACCACAACCATTGGGTCCACACATCTTATGTTGGGCTCCAATTGCTTTTATTTCCTGAAAGTGTTCTTAATCTTGCACAATAAATGTTTACAGTCTAATACTATACTTAGTGGCACCTCCCCCCTCCTTGCTTCCCACATGAATTAGAGCGGAAACTGCGAGCCAGGCCTTTCCTCCAACATTAGTGCCTGACCTCACAAATGCACTTCTGGAAGAATGGTTAAACATTCCCATAGACACACTCCTAAACCTTGTGGACAGCCTTCCCAGAAGAATTGAAGCTGTTTTAGCTGCAAAGGGTGGGCCAATAAAATATTGAATCCTACGGACTAAGACTGGGATACAATTAAAGTTCATGTGCGTGTAAAGGCAGGCATCCCAATACTTTTGGTAATATAGTGTGTGTGTGTATATACTGTATATATATATATATATATATATATATATATGTATGTATATATATATTTATGTACTGATCATTTCTAACATTATCCCTGCATATACATGTACATGTTTTCTTTTAAATTCTTGATTATTTGTTTAATATAATTTTATTTTAGCATTGTTTTTAAAGTCATAGTCTTCCACTAAGCCTTAAATATTCTACTATGCAGCAAACCTTATGCAGTTACTAGTGCCAGTCTCTTATCCCAAAAATGTCACTGGCTATGGAGCAAGAGAAACAAAAACAATTCCAAGTATTGGTGGTTGTGATGTATGATGTGGACAATGTTCATTTGGCACAAACGTCTGACATCCAGAACAAACTGGCCTGGGTACACCTGTCTGACAGCAAATTGCCCCTCACTCAGATGTTGACAACTATGGCAAATTGCAATGAAGAAAAGATTTGTAAGTCCTGTTATTGCATTTTCTCACACAGCCAACAAAATGGTGTCAAGTTGGCTGTTACATTCTCAGTTCTGGGACAGTTCATGAAAGCAAATGTTCTCACTGTTAAGTAGTGTTGTCACCTCAGCATTCGCAAAGTTTAATGCACTGACATTTTTTCTACCACGTTTTATATCACAAAGCACTTAAACTGCCAAAAGCAAGCATGAGAAACACTTATGCCTGAATCTTATATAATATGGAAATTCCAAAAGTGTAATTGTGCCAGACATCGTCTTCCTTTTTTCCAATGTGGTATGCAGCACACACTAATGTTTCAGATATATAAACAGAAGCATATTCCATACTCAATATCTAAGTGCACCTATGCATATCATAATGTCAATTAAAACTTTAATTAAGTAAATACTGTATACTATCAAGAGGAATGAATGGGGAAAAAAAATTATGAACTGACTTTTCAGTAAAATGACCAATTATTTCATCTGCAAAATTGTACCAAAGCAGAACTTCAGAGTTTCCAAAAATGCTCTTGGTTAATTCACTTTTTTTTAAAAAATGGTCTTTTTTTAAGAGTAGATTTCTTTTTTACAGTATTTATTTGATTATGTAGGGTAACCTTTTTCGACCAGAGTGCCAAGGCATCCTGGGATGCCTTGAGGCTTCTTCAGGAGTGCCTTGGCAAAATGCCTAAAAATTGATGAAAAATTGTGAGTTTTCATTATGCACCATTACGGCTTTCTAGACACTAGCATCCTAACAACCAATGATGTCACCAGTTGTCCTTGTTTTACCATCCTGTGCCTCTCTCCCTCAGCACTGGGGTGACATTAGCTGACTGATGGAGAGAAGTTGAGGGAGAAGAGAAATGTTTGAATACTACTCAGTACCAGTGTATTTGCTTTGGAAGAAATAAATCACTTCTAACGTTGGGTGTCCAACGTGTGGATATTGCAGCATTATGTATAACTATTAGAATATGTTTTGTTTTTTACATTTTAGAATGGGGTGCCTCGAGACCATGTCCATAATTTTAAAGGGTGCCTCGACTGAAAAAAGGTTGAGAAACACTGATGTAGAGGATGTTTTGCAATGTATACTTTTTTTCTGAAAAAAACAAAAAAACTTTAAATAATGAGGCTATAAAGGGGCACAAGAACAGATCCAGATTCGTTTTAGAGGTAAATATATATTTTATTGCTTTACAAAAATATAAAAATATACAACAGTAGGGACATAGCCCTGTTTAAAGGTATACAATAAGCAACAAGGCTAAGAGCCGGTTCACACTAATCCGACTTGTCAGGCGACTTGGTCGCCTGACAAGTAGCTCCCAATGCTGTGCAATGGAACCATTTTAATCAGAGCGACTCAAGTCGCTCCGACTTAGAAAAAGGTTCCTGCACTATTTTTTGGCAAAGTCGGAGTGACTTGCATTGACTTCTATTATGAGAAGTCGTTTGCAAGCCGCGATGAAGTTGCGCTGCACGGGTGACTTCAAAGTCACTCGAAGTTGGGGCGACTTTGAGTCGGATTAGTGTGAACCGGCTCTTAGACTTGTTTGTAGCAAAATGACATTAGTTGTCTCGAGGGAAATAGAACGCCCCATAAATTGGTAACCATTCAGGGTACATGAGTTTCATTCATGTAAACTCTAAACAATTAGTAATAGTGAGGGAAAGGGGAAGAGAGGAGGAGGAGAAGAGAAAAGGAAAAAGGTGGGATCAAGGGGGGCTGAGTAGGGAAGGGAAGAGCATCTTGAGCAGTCCGCATGATCAGAAATATAAGTGTTGCGATCAGGGGATCAGTAAGGCCGGATTTGTTTTAAAACATTTCTGTAGTCATCAGGAAAGACTTAAAGCCAACTCCAACTTTAAGAAAATGCATAAACCACCATCATTTTTTCCTTCCTTATTGTGTCCAGTGCTTTAATTTTTGCCAGTCTCTAATTATCAAATAAAGAACTAATGCAATGTTCTGTGAAAAAAAAATAAATTTTTTTGCCATGTAATGGATTATAGCATTTGCAGTTTATTATGGTCAGAATAATTATGTGTATTGTGGTAATTGGGATTGCACAAAACTTGCATACAGCATACTTCGAAAGATACATTTTATGATTAGCTCAGAAAAAAACAGAAGGGAAGAAAAAATGGAAACTGAAATGTGTGAGGCATGAACTTTAACTGAACTGATCATCCCTCAGGTCATAAGATAGAACTCCAGCAATGCCTCAGAAAACAAGGAAGTGAAAGAAATGAAAAAGTTTTCCAAAAAAATATTTTATTTTACACTTGACGTTAATGTGCTTGCGGAGCTGTGTGCACCTGTGAGTGATGTTGTTTAGGGGTGTGAGGTTTGCTTTATACTAAACGATATCCATTTGCCTCCACAAATAATCCATATGCATCCCCAACTTGATGGTCCTGTAATTGATTTTTCATGAATTAATTTCTTACTGTATTTTTTTCCTTCTTGTATTTTCCTCTTGAGCTCCCAAACCTATCCTCCCTCTCACATCTGCCTGTTAGTTGTAGTCATGTGCACTGCTCTATGTACACTACAAATCTCAGATTACAGCCCCTAGTCCAGTGATGGCGAACCTTGGCACCCCAGATGTTTTGGAACTACATGTCCTATGATGCTCATGCACTCTGCAGTGTAGTTGAGCATCGTGGGAAATGTAGTTCCAAAACATCTGGGGTGCCAAGGTTCGCCATCACTGTAGTCTATCAATGCATAACTACTTTGACAATGCATACTTGAATATACGACGGGCGTTCAAGTCATACGTTTGAGTTTAACCTAAACCTTGTGGACAGCCTTACCAGAAGAGTTGAAGTTGTTATAGCTGCAAAGGGTGGGCCAACTCAATATTGAAACCTACAGACTAAGACTGGGATGCCATTAAAGTTCATATGTGTGCAAAGGCAGGCGTCCCAATACTTTTGGTAATATATTTTTTATATAGATTTTTTTTTTTTAATGCCAGAGTTCAGTGTCACTGTATTATTCTGTCCATATTGTGCTTCTAAAGCCCCGTACACACGTACCGATGGTCGGCTTACAAATGTTCCTCTTTTCTCCCCGGGATGTCGGTGTCTGCTGAAAAGTGCAAAGACAGCACAAGGACAGCACAAGAATTTTGTCCGCCGACTGCAGAAGTGATGTCATGTAATGGTTAACTTTCCCTGTGTTTTCTATTTTCTGAGCATGCCCAGTCTTGCAAATCTGCGGTCTGTCGGCCGAATTGTGTACTGACAGGCGAACAATCGTCCGTTCTGGTGTCGGCATACAAATATTTTCATGTTTGCACGAAAGACTTTTGTCCGCGGATTGTGCGCAGACATCTGTCGGAGGCACCATACTAACACGCGTACAATCGGCAGATCCTTCGTCCACCGACGTTTGTATGCCGACGATCGGTACGTGTGTACGGGCCTTAACTCTGCATGTCTATAGAAAAATTCCTTCAATGCACAGTTTTACCAGAATGCTGGATATTTTCTGTAATCTGTCCTGTTTAACCGCTTTACAACCACCCCATAGCAGATTTACTGCGATTATGTATATATGTGATTCTGCATTTCCAGGTTGTGGGCGCAAACGGGCGCTGCAGGCGGCTCGCTCCCACTGTGATTTTACACAGCAGAAGCTGATCAGCGGGACCCGATGTCTGCCAGGGCTTGCTGATAATTTGGTACTCTTACAGAATGACAGTCTGCCTATGTAAATCAGGCACACTGTCATTCTATGAGTACAGAAGACATGGATCCTGTGTTCCTGTGAAGCAGGAACACCAATCCATGTCTTCAAGTAGTAAAAGCACCTCCCCCACAGTTAGTAATCACTCCCTAGGCAAACAACGTACCCTTTGATCGCCCCTAATGTTAACCCCTTACCTGCCATTGTCATTAGTACAGTAACATTGCATATTTTTAGCACTGGTCTTTGTAATAATGTCACTGGTCCCCAAAAAGTGTCAGTTAGGTGCCTGATTTGTCTGCCACAATATTGCAGTCCCACTGTAAGTCGCTGATCACCTCCATTACTAGTAAAACATAATTAAATAAATAAAATAAAAATATCCCATAGATCGTAGATGCTATAACTTTTGTGCAAACCAATCAATATACGCTTATTGGGATTTTTTTTTACCAAAGAAATGAAGCAGAATACATATTGGCCTAAACTGATGAAGAAATTTGATTTTTAGCATTTTTTTATTGGATGTGTTTTATAGTCGAATATTAAAATTTTTTTTTTTTTTTTTTCAAAATTGTCGGTCGTTCTTTGCTTATAGCGCAAAAAAATAAAAACCACAATGGTCATCAAATACCACCAAAAAAAAGCTTTATTTGTGGGGGAAAAAATAGGACATCGATTTTATTTGGGTACAGTGACACCCCCGCTGACGAAGTCCCATAGGACGTAATGCGTACGGGAGATGGAGACTTTTACCTCACCCGCTGCTGTCTCGTCAGTCGGCCGAGGAAGCATTGGCACCCGGCGCGACATTCAAGTTTGACTTGTTTGTAAGTTTATTCTTTCAGCAAATAAAGACAGTGTGAATATACAGTTTGTACTTAGATCTTTTTTTACATTTCTGACGGCGGTGCTGTGTGTATGCCTGGAACGAGGATTATTGCATTGCTACTAGAAGGATTAAATCCCCATATGTAGAGTTCCATATTGTCTGCTGGTGATTAACCCCTCTGATGTTTTGAGCCCATTTGACCCACTGGTGATTCAGGGGTCTTTCATTGAGGTGAATGCCTCTTGGTGAAGGGAGTTTTTTCACACATCAGTATTTTTTCTTGCCACCTTACCGGTCTTATGTTGTCATCTCTTGATAAAGGACTCTTCATTTATATGAACTTTTATATGAATTGACATGGCCCTTTATGAATTTTTAGTTTTATTCATTGCGCTGCACTGTTCTTTTTTATATAGTGCCACGCAATTGTCAGTTAAAGCAACACAGTGCTGTATCGTAATAAATGGCCTGGTCAGGAATGGGGGGGGGGGGGTAAACTTTCCAGAGGTCAAGTGGTAACTTGCAAAGGTCCCTAGATATTAAAATTTGATTGTCACTGTTTGAAATGTTTGCACTCATGAATGCAGCCCTAGCAGTCCTGGAATGTGCTGACATTACCCAGCTTACCTGACACTACCCATAACATCCATGCATGTTTTGGAGAGCCATACATAATGTGATCCTAATCAACAAGATAAACACACAGCCGGGGAGCAGCCACGGCCCATGTAAGAAAGACTAGACAGAATAGTACAAAAACTTCCCCATATAACATTTCTCATTGAGACATAAACAAACAGGAGAGTAGAGAAAGGGGAAGTGACTGGGGATTACTTTTTATCTTTGTGAATGAATATATCCCTTTCTGAGCCCTGGTGTGTCCCTGCTTCTCATCAAACCCCCCCCCATCTGACTATTTCTGGGGTACTGAGGCTATTATTGAGTAGCTTTCCTCCCTCAGGAGCCATTAATGCAGAAATCACCGAGCTGCCAATCACCTACATCAGGAAATGTGTTCTTTTACAGCAAGCGGCAATGTTTGTCCCTTGTCATTTCCAAGTCACTTAGTTTGAATCTGTGAACACAGAAGCCAAACATTTTTCCCTTTGAAATGTATAACAGATAAGTGAGTACAACAAAGGCCCCATGACAAGCCTGTGACTCACGCTAAAATGTCTGCCTATGTTTTGACTAAACTCCTAAAAGCATTACACATACATCACTTTATTAAGCCAAAGTGTCATGAACGCTTTTTGCCACTATTTACCTTTCAAAAACCTTTAAATATTACCTTAAAAGAGTGCGAATACCAACGTGATTACTCATACCAAATGTATAGCTAGTAGTAGTTAGTCACATTCGACTGGGCTGGTTCTATAATGTTCAAGATGTTTTGTAGATTATCCAAGCACCTTCTTTAGTTCATACAAAATGTTCTTTTATTCTTCAAAATTCTTTAAAAAAAAAAATGTACCTAGGTAACTAAAGCAACAGACTGAAGATCTTTTTTATTTATCCTTCTTTTATATAGTACATGAATTGCTGAGCACAAGTAAGTAGGTGGTTTCTGTGTAAAAAAGAAACAATGTTTTACTGCAGAGTTTTTTTTTTTTTTTTTTAGGAAGGATTTTGTTAAAGGTTGGCAGGAGTTTTCCTGCAGCAAGCTCAATTTTGTGGGACATACTGCCATCTGGTGGCCAATGCGAACACCATTGGAACAAAATCCGCAAACATTTTTTTTTAACGTGTAACTTTTTTAGCCAAACAAGGATAACTTAATATTTGTTACATGTTCCCATTAACACAGAAACAAATATAAAAAAATGTGCAGGTTAACTTGTTAGAAGCTGTTTACTAGCTAAAAAATCCTTACTTGTCTTGTGATGTTTAGGCCTCATGCATCCTGGACCATTGGAACAAAATACGCAAACATTTTTTTATAATGTGTATTTCCACTTTTTTAGCCAAACAAGGATAACTTTATATTTGTTACATGTTCCCATTAACACAGGAACAAATATTAAAAAATTGCAGGTTAACCTGTTAGAAGCTTTTTACTTGCTAAGAAATCCTTGTTTGCCTTGTGATGTTTAGGCCTCATGCATCCTGGACCATTGGAACAAAATACGCAAACATTTTTTTATAATGTGTATTTCCACTTTTTTAGCCAAACAAGGATAACTTTATATTTGTTACATGTTCCCATTAACACAGGAACAAATATTAAAAAAATCGCAGGTTAACTTGTTAGAAGCTGTTTACTTGCTAAAAAATCCTTACTTGACTTGTGATGTTTAGGCCTCATGCACCCTGGACCATTGGAACAAAATACGCAAACATTTTTTTTAATGTGTATTTCCACTTTTTTTTAGCAAAACAAGGATAACATTATATTTGTTACATGTTCCCATTAATACAGGAACAAATATAAAAAAATTGCAGGTTAACTTGTTAGAAGCTGTTTACTTGCTAAGAAATCCTTACTTGCCTTGTGATGTTTAGGCCTCATGCATCCTGGCCGTTATTAAAAAAGCCAGTTGCGTTAGCTGTGGAAAGCTGTAGCTGTAGAATGATAAGTGGGCACGCTTAAGGGCCCACAGCATGGGGGTGTGGCTGCCCCATAATTAATCAAATTCAAATTCATTTAGTAATAGTTAATAAAATAAAAAAATAATAATTTTAGGTCAGTATAGCTTTAGTCTAACGAGGAGTTAGAGCAGGAAAAACATGAGCCGCTAGAAGATTTGTCACGTGTTGTGGGCTATATAAAGCCTTGCTTGACTGAATTCTCTTCAGTGTCTTGGATCGGCTGGGCGAGCTCCCCCCCCCCCACCCTGTCGTGGCACCATTATGTGGTTTTGTCACCCAAGGGGGGACTTTGATGAATAAATTCTTGGTTATCACTCGAGTTCTATGACTGAATGAATTTTAATGCTTGGATTTTTAAAGTTTATTACATATATTTATTCTTATTTATGTTTTAATAAAGTTTTTATGGATTCATTTAGACCCCGTTCACACTGGGGCAACCTGTCAGGCGACCTGGTCGCCTGACAGGTCGCCTGCCATAGAGAAGCTGTGGACCCGTTCTAATAGGAGCGACACAAGTCGCTCCGACTTAGAAAAAGGGTCCGGAGCTTCTTTGGGGCGACCTGGAGCGACCTGCATTGACTTCAATGATATGAAGTCCGTGCCGGCCGCTCCGAGGTCACGGTGCGAGCTGCGCACCGCGACTTGTGAGGTCGCCCCGGCAAGTAGCGTCGCCCCAGTGTGAACTGGGTCTAGGCCAATAAAGGTGCGGCGGCCATTTCAACACCATCTTGTTGTTTGTTTATTTATTTCCAATATTTATGTATATCGTAGATAGCTTGAGCTAAGGTGCAGTCTACTATCCCATGAGGTTTTCAGCGTTTTTGCAGTGGCGTCATTCAGTGTTTTTGCAGTGGCGTCTTTCAGCCTTTTTGCTGTAGCATTTTTCAGCTTTTTTTTTTTTTAGTTGTAGCATTTTATAGCTTTTTTTAACAAAATTATACTCCCACAAAGGCTTATGGCTCAGAAACCCTGATAAACACTGAATAGCAGCGTTTTTCAGCAATTTTTGGCGTTTTTAAGCTTTTTTCAGTTTTTATCAGAGTTAAAACCTTTTTTCACAGCTGAAAAACTCCTCTAAAAAGCCGCTAGTTCTGAGGTTTTTTTTCCGGCCAGAAAACACCCCTGCCAAAAACTGCTGATAACAGCCTATGTGTGCATGGACACACAGGATAACATGCTGGGGAGTTTACAGGTTGTAGAAAAAATCATCTGACACCAAAAACAGCCGCTGTAAAAATATCCAGTGTGCATGAGGTCTTCACAGGGGGCTATGGAGTAAATTTTAGAGGCTAAGTTCACCTTAAAAAATAATGCACATATTTTTGAGTGTAAAAAAATGTGTGCCTTTAATTTTTCTTTTCTCAGGAGCCTGCAGAGCATAGCACCCACTATCAGTGATCGTGGTTACAGACTGAATAGACAGAGTGCACTCATCAGTGCCCTCACAGTCCGTTGAAACTACAAGTCAGTCTGCCACAGTGGGAGATGGGACTTGTGGTATCTTCATTCACTGATTAATGTGAATGAATGCTGCAGCTGTGCAGCTGGAACACCGCACAGACACGCTGTTTTTAAAATGTAACAGCAGGTGCAGGGAGTGTTTCCCCATCCCACTGTCACAGAAGGTGAACGATAAGGATGGGGTGCTGCATAGTAACATTTTACCACTTAAATATGGGTGGAACTTGTCACATGCTACCAAAGTGTCTCAGGGCCAGTTCACACCACAGGCAGTCCGGTGTATTTTTTATTTTTTTGCATCAAAAACGCATGGCTAGTAGGGTATATGGTTTTCAATGGCATAGTTCACACCAGGGCCGCCATTTCCAAAAAAAAAAAAGTAGAACATGCTGCCATTTTTCTGCACTGGACCTTACTGGAATACCGTAAAACTAATCGAAAACGCACTGGAATGCACCTAAACGCACTGGAACACACATGTCCTTATTTAAGTTTAGGAAAAAAAAGAGGGGGAAAAATGCACTAGACTGCATGAAAAATGCTCCAAAAACACATAAAAAATGCACTGCAACGCATCAAAACTGCATCAAAAACACAAAAAAAAAAAGTGCATGCAGAAAAGCATCTGGAACGCATCCAGACTGTGTTTCTATGGTGTGAACTGGCCCTTACTCTGTTCACAGTCTCCCTTTGGGCCAGTTCACACCATAAAAACACAGTCCAAATGCGTTCCAGATGCTTTTCTGCATGCACATTTTTTTTCGTGTTTTTGATGCAGTTTTGGTGCGTTTTTGATGCAGTGCATTTTTCCCCCCTCATTTTTCTTAACCTCAAATAAGGACATGGGTGTTCCAGTGCATTTTTGGTGCATTTAGGTGCGTTCTGGTGCTTTTTGATGTGTTTTACAGCATTCCAGTACAGTCCAGTGCAGAAAAAATGCAGCATGTTCTACTTTTTTTTTGGAACGCACAGGAACTGCAAGCACTGCTATGAACTATGCCATTGGAAACCATATAACCTACTTTCCATGCTTTTTGATGCAGAAAAAAATGCACTGTACTGCATGTGATGTAAACTGGCCCTTTATCATCTGTAAACTAGATTTAAACACTGTCTGTCCTAGTAAAGGTTTATAAATGTAGAAAGCACCCTCCTGCATTGTGTGTTATTGAGGTATAGCTCACTCTGTGTGGGGACAGGAACATTGCGAGACTGGTCAGCAATGGTGCCGTAGGCAGAACTCCAAATAAAATAGAAATAATTAAATATCCCATATATATTAGATTAATATTACAAAAAATTGGCACTACAACTTGCATTGGTAAAAACAGCCACGGCCTTTATTAAATATTATAAATTAACATGTGGGATTTAAAACATGGTATAGCTTTAAACATATACATATATACTGTAGGCTAGCCAAAAAGCTCAGACTACACCAACAAATAATAAACATCCCACGACCAATAGGACCGTGACAAAAACAGATACAGGGTGGGCGGGAGGGTCAAAACTCCTGAACCTCTTGTATGTTGCTCCCGCTGACTAAAATTTACCGTTTAAATTACCTCTTTATATAGGAGAGTCCCAACGGCTCAAGGTGAATTTTCTGTGCAAATTGGACCAATCATCAAAAGGTAAAATTATTAACCAGTAAAATTACTATATTAATAACCAATCATACTGGAGTAATAATGTCCAATCATATTGTCTATTTTAATAACCAATAAAATTGCCTTTATAATAATATTATTATTTTTTTAAATTAACTGTCATGCCACGACCCCATAAATGAATGACAGGTACATTTTATGACCTGCCCTTCATTTTTTTTCTTTGAATCAGCTATGACACATTCCCATCAGAAAAATCTGAAAGGTAAGAAAAAAAAAAAAAGACATAACATATATTGGTTTTTTTCTCAAATTCGACCACAAAAGTGGAAATATGCTTCAAAGTTGAAGTTCTAAAGTGGTCTTAACCACTTAAGCCCCGGAAGATTTTACCCCCTTCCTGACCAGGGCCTATTTTGCAATTCGGCACTGCGTGATTTTAACGGACAATTGCGCGGTCGTGCGACGCTGTACCTAAACGAATTTGACGTCCTTTGTTTCCCACAAACAGAGCTTTCTTTTGGTGGTATTTGATCACCTGTGCGATTTTTTGATCATGAGCTATAAACAAAAAAAGAGCGTCAATTTTGCAAAAATAACAGTATCTTTCACATTTTTTATATGAAATTCCCCCCCAAAAAAATGTAAAAAATCAAAATTTTTTAACATTTTAGGCCAATTTGTTTTATGCTACATATGTTTGGTAAAAAAAAAAAAAAAAATCGCAAAAAAACGTATTTTGATTGGTTTGCGCAAAAGTTATTGCGTTTACTAACTAAGGGAAAGATTTTTGTCATTTTTGTTGTTTTTTTTTTTAGTAATGGCGGCAATCTGCGACTTTTTTTGTGGGACTGCGACATTGCGGTGGACAGATCGGACCCTTGACTGACATTTTTGACACTTTTGGGAATACCAGTGACATTACTACAGTAATCAGTGCTAAACATATGCACTGTTACTGTAAAAATGACACTGGCAGTGAAGGGATTAACTTTTTTGAGAGGGAGGGGTTAAGTGTGTCCCTAAGGGCGTGCTTCAAACTGTGATTGGATGTGGCTTGAGGTGTAAGAACAGAGATCAACAGTCCTACATAGCAGAACCGTATGATCTCCATTCTTACACAGGGGAGAATGACAGGCGGCTTTGTTTACATTAGCCCCCTGCCTTACTCCCGTTGTAACGGACAATCACGAATGACCTGTGGACATCGGGTCCGCCGGGTACACGCGCGCGGGGGGGTCCGTGACCGAGCGGGAGCGCGCCTCCGGCGGCGCGCGCTCGCTCCCTAGAGCCTCACGGGCTAGCGACGTAGTCGCAGTAAATAGTCGTGCGGCGGTCGGCAAGTGGTTAAAGTCTAACTTTTTTTTTTACCTTATTGCATTCACTGCATTAAGGTTAAAAAAAAGTCCCTCTACCTGTCCCACTCACTCCCTGTCCCTAAACACTTATGCTTTATTCATACTTATGCCACTCCATAGGTGCGCGACTTTGGACTGCAACTCTAATGCCACTTCGATGCAACTTTGGCTTTGACCAATGATAATTGATAACTGTTACACAGCTATCGCATTCATAACATTCAGATGTGACTTTCATACAACTTTTGTGGATTTACATTACAGTCTATGGCACTCAAGTCGCATTAAAAGTCAGACTAAAGTAGTGCAGGACCCTTATTTAAGCCGCACATATGACTGACTGACTTTGATTGACAGCCACGGTAGCCAATGGCACCGCTACAGTGTCTCAGCCAACCGGGAGGGAGAGTCCCGGACGGCCGAGGGACTCGTGGACATCACTAGACAGAGATGGGGTTCAGGTAAGTATTAGGGGGTGCTGGGGAGGCTTCTACACCCAGAAGGTTTTTTATTCTAATGCATAGAATGCATTAAGATAAAAACCTTCTGACTTTACAACCACTTTAAGTTTATAACCGAGTGCATTCGGTGAATGATAGATAACCATAAATACATATGCAGCTGTACACAATTGCACAAATGCACTATTAAGAAGGATAAGCACATAAGGAAGTTATGTTTCTATACAATAGCTGGGTCATTGTGTGCTTAGGAATAGTATGTTCTAGTTATTTGCAGAACTTTCTGAGATGAGAAAAAAAGGACACCTTTTAGAGTAAAGTATGTAGGCAAAGGGCACATTCCTGCGATGCACCAATTACGTGGACCATAAAGAATTGATGCAAAAAAACAAATTGGTTTAACCCGAAAGTGTTTTTTTTTCAGCACTATTTTTTTTTTTTTTTTTTATACTGGCTTTTTAAACTAAGGAATTCAGTCATTTAGTGGTTGGATGAACAATTTACTGCAGTATATCACTTCTGGTAGCTAAATAGTATATATCTTTACAGTATAAGGGTCTGTACATCAGATGAATGAGAAGGAAAGAAGGACAGAGGGATTTGGTTCCAAAAGAGGGATAGTCATCACAAATCAGAGACAACTGGGAGTCACGGTCATCCCAACTAAATTCTAATCATAAGGGAGCAGTGCTTGGGGTGAAAGGAGAGCATGGTCAAATTAATATGGATTTTAATGATAATTATAGTTCAATGTATCCTGCATGGAAATCCAGAACTGTTCTGTTTTGCAGGGAAAAATGGATGAATGACTACACACTCCGGGAGGATGCCAAAATCTTTATTGTAGCGATCAACCAATAAAAGTATATACAGCACAGAAAGCACCAGGAGATAAAAATGTTAACGCGTTTCACGCAGATAACAGCGCTTGATCATAACACAAAGAATGCTAAAAGAAAATGCTCTAAATAGTAGTAGGGAATCACAGGTGTTAACCATAAGTACAAATTAAACCTAAGGCTCCATTCGCACCTGAGCATATCGTTTTCAGGCGTTTTTTTGGGGTGCTTTTCAGACATTTTTATCGGGCGTTTTTTTAGGCGTTTTTTGCAGGTGTTTGGAGGCAGGCATTGACATCTAACAATTGCTTGTAATCTGCTAAAAAAGAAGCTCATGTACTTTTTTGAGCTTCAGGTGTTTTGCTTCAGGCAACAAAACGCTCATATGTGAACAGGGGCCATTGAAATAAATGGGATTTTACTTGTTGGGCGTTTTGAGACTTCAGAGATGAGGGTTTTATGAGCTGAAAAATGCCTAAAACTATCATTACAAAACAAAAGATAATCAACCAAAACATAAACAAACACAGTGGCTCAGAACACATATAACATTCAAATCTTTGACGAAAATCAATAAATCTATCAAAAGTCACTGTCACAAAAAATGTAGAGAATCTACAAAAAGAGAAAAAGACATATGTATATATAAAGTTCTATAGATCTATTAAATCAAGATCCAAAAAACCTGATTAAAATTTAGATCTTAAAACAGTGGTCTCCAAACTGGGGCCCAGGGGCAAGATGCGGCCCTTTGCTTGCTTTTAGGCGGCATTTGGGACACTATTTTTATCCACTGATACCAACAATGAGACATAATTCTCCCCACTGGCACCAACAAAGGGGCACAATTCCTTCCAATGTTTAGAAAGTTTGGAGAACCCTGTCCTAGAACATCAACAAGGACACTGAATAGGAAGCTGCAGTAAAGGCAAGGGATGGGTACACAGGAAGTATTTACTCATAAAAAATGGAAAACAATGCACTCTAGATAGTGGCAATAAATCACTGTTCTGTCTGGCAGTTGTGCCTGAGCCAGATTGGCTGGACAGAATCACAAATCTTTCAGTAGTTTGTATATAAATATTCCAGTTTTGTATTTTTAATTAGCTACTTTTCTAAAATTCAACTTCGTCATTTTCCAGTATAAAAGATATATGACAGCTGATGTGTGATTGGTTATGGTGGATTTAAGTACAGTCCTAAGCTTTAATTATGTTTTTAAATGGTTAATAAATTCAAAAGTAAAATTTCATTTATTAGTGGAGTCTGTCGGGCCAGAATTTCATACATCTTATGTTGTATAAACTGTGTGATTTCAACTATACATGGAAATGAGTGGCATAGTAAAAGATCCTTTTTAGTACAGTTTCTATTTGCTCCTTTTCAGCAGGGACCTTCCTTATTTTCTTTACACTTTTACTGCCTATGCATCCATTTTCCTTCTCTTACAACTACAAAAAAAAGAAATGTTTACCAGTCAATATTTGTAAGAATCATGTACAAACTAGTTAATCCATTCTTCTTTATTCTATGATTGGATTACTTACTCAAAGAAACGCCTGATTTTATAATATTAAAATGATTGTAAAGTCTCATTTTTACTTTTTTTTAAATAACAAACATGTTATACTTACCTCCCCTGCGCAGTTGATTTTGCACAGAGCAGCCCAGATCCTCCTCATCTTGGGTCCCTCGTTGCTGCTCCTGGCCCCTCCCTCCTATTGAGTGCCCCCACAGCAAGCAGCTTGCTATGGGGGCACCTGACCCAAGCTGCAGGGAGGCTGCTACACATAGAAGGCTTTTTATCTTAATGCATAGAATGCATTTAGAAAAAATAAAACTTGCCTGCCTTTAAAACCCCTTTTAAGTACATA
Source organism: Pelophylax lessonae (assembly GCF_965119305.1). NCBI lineage: Eukaryota > Metazoa > Chordata > Amphibia > Anura > Ranidae > Pelophylax > Pelophylax lessonae. The sequence goes on along the minus strand of NC_138769.1, from coordinate 475,706,533 downwards.
AACATGAAAAAGTAAAAATCAACTAAATAGTAGGGTACAGATCTTAGGCTCCGTTCACATCTAGGCATTCTGGATCGTTGGCAGAATCGCCGCAATTCTGCCCGCGATCCCAAATCACCGCAAATCGGGTGTCACACTTGCAATCCCCGTCATTTCCAATAGCACCCCAATTGGGCACCATTTAGCCACGATTGTCGCCCGACGAATCACGGTAAAAATCGCACAAGCAAAATCGCGGGTCGCCTGTCGCTCACGAGAAGTTCTTTTGAGCGACAGGCATTCCATAATTCTGTTTGTGTGATTTTATTGCAATTCGTCCGGCAACAATCGCGGCAAAATCGTGTCATGATTTGGGTGCCATTGGAAATGACGGAGATCGCAAGTGCATCCCGCGATTTGCAGTGATTCGGGATTGCGGGCAGAATCGTGATGATTTCACCCGCAATACAGATTGTCTAGATGTGAACGGATCCTTACAGATGCAAAATTTAAACTTTTGCTTGTTTTGCATTTTAATACAATAACTATCACCTGTGACAACACTTCTGCCCTCATTGTGGCACAGCGCTGTCACCCTTCTCTGCTCTGCTGTCAAAGAATGAAGCCACACAAGCAAAATACATAATACCAGCATACTCAGTAGCCTTGGTTAAACTAATACTGCAGTATACCACCAGCAATACTGGTATCCTGTCTTGTAGTTACCTGGTTCCCTGAAATGTGTGATTTTTCAAACATCAGTTATATCCATAGCAAATATTCAAGCAAACCAAACATTTGTGAATGGCTAATTCTCCTACTTTACTTATGGCCTAAAGACATGTCTGAAATTTGTTACTACCTTTTATAGATGCCAATATTCCTGACCACTCCTATATGATGGTTATTGACTGTTGTTTGAGATAATTTATTTTTTAAAGAGGTTGTAAACCCATATCATTTTATTTTTTTTTGGAACCTGTAAGAGAAACACATACTAGCTCATTATGAAATACTTACCTTAGAATGAGCCCCCCGCCGTGCCACCCGCTTACCTGCATGACGGGCGACATGTCCAGTCGCCCGTCTTCCGGGATCGCGGCATCCGGCCATCTGACAGTCACGGCACAGGGCTCTGAAGAAACGGCACGAGCGGCTGTCCCTTCAGAGCGCATGCACCAGTGATGTCACTGGCTGCATGTAAGGTAAATATCTCCTAAACGGTACATGTTTAGGAGATATTTACAGTACCTATAGGTAAGCCTTATCATAGGCTTACCTATAGGTACAAGTGTCAGAGGAGGGTTTACTTCCTCTTTAAATATAGGGCAACACCTTACAGGTACCAAAAAGGCCCCACAAATCCCTGTCTGGTTATTTTTTACAGGTACGGATACGCACTGATAATTTTTATGCAGCACTTTACATACTGTACATTCATATCAGTCCTTGCAGTTAAGAAGCTTAAAATCTAAGGTGCCTAATTACTATTCATAGTTACGTATAGATGGAAAGGTTGAATAATGACACCAGTCCATCCAGTTTGTGTTTATGTCAATATATAATCCCATATCCCTGTATGTTGTGATCATTAAAATGCCCATTGAATAGTTTTTTTAAACTATTGATGCTCCCTTCTGATACCACGGTTTGTGGAAGAGAATTCCACACCCCTATTGCTCTGACAGAAGGGAACCCTCTACGCAGTTTAACCACTTTTGGACTGGAAGGATTTGCCCCCTTAATGACCAGGCCATATTTTGCGATTCGGCACTGGGCTATTTTAACTGTCAATTGCGCGGTCATACGATGCTATACCCAGATACAATTGATGTACATTTTTTTCCACAAATAGAGCTTTCTTTTGGTGGTATTTGATCACCTCTGCGATTTTTATTTTTTGCGCTATAAACAAAAAAACAGCAACAATTCTGAAAAAAAAAATATTTTTTTCACTTTCTGCTATATAACATTCCCCCCCAAAAAATGTAAAAACCAGATTTTTTTTAACATTTTAGGCCAATTTGGTTTTCTGCTACATATTTTTGGTAAAAAAAATCACAATAAGCGTATTTTGATTGGTTTGCGCAAAAGTTATCGCATCTACTAACTACGGGAAAGATTTATGTCATTTTTATTGTTTTCTTTGTTTCTTTTTTTTACAAGTAATGGCGGCGATCTGCGATTGTTAGTGGGACTGCGACATTGTGGAGGACAGATCAGACCCCTAACTGACATTTTTGACACTTTTGGGGGGACCAGTGACATTACTACAGTAATCAGTGCTAAAAATATGCACTGTTACTGTAATAATGACACTGGCAGCAAAAGAGTTAACAGTTTGGGTGATCAAGGGGTTAAATATGTACCTAGGGGTGTGTTTCTAACTGTGGGAGGGCGTGGCTTGTGAAATGATTACAGAGATCTGTGTTCTTATATAGAAGGATCACAGGAGCTCTGTGATCATTCCAGGTAGAAGAACGTTTAGCTGTGTTTACAACAGCTGACCGTTCTTCTCTCTCAGCAGGGAACGATCGCGGGTGTCAGGCAGCAATCGGAGCTGCCTGCCCCATGCATCGGCTTGCCCACTGACGAGCGCGCGACCGACGTATAGCTACGGCGGTTTGCACAGGAGCGCCTGCCTGCCGCAGTATAACTGCGGCGGGCGGTCGTAAAGTGGTTAAGGTTAAACCACTTCTCTTCCAATTTCAATAAATGGCCGTGTGTATTTTTTAAACTCCCTCCCACTGAAATGTTTTTCCCTATGCTAAGGTCACCAGTAGGGTATTTGAATATCGCTATCATGTCCCCTCTCAAGCATCTCCTCTCCAGAGAGATGAAGTTCAATGCTTGTAGTCTTTCCCCATAACTGACATTCTCCAGTCCCATTATTAACTTTGTTGCCCTTCTTTGAACTCTCTCCAGTTCCAGCACATCCTTCCTGAGGACTGGTGCCCAGAACTGGATGGCATACTCAAGATGCGGCCAGACCATACATACATACACGCACTAGGGCCAATTTAGACAGATGCCAACTAACCTATTAGCATGTCTTTGAAGACTGGGAAGCACAGGGAGAACATGCAAACTCAATGTAGATAGTATCTTACTAGGTTTTGAGCCAGGAACCCCAGTGCTGCAAGGCAGGTCTATTCATTTCTATGTTACTAAATGGTATCCTTATCAAAATAATCCATGCACATCCACTACCTAATGGCATTTGTTTGGACAAAGCAGTGGATGTTAATTGCGGCCATGTACACTGCTCTATGCACACCACAAACCCCATAGTCTATAGTCCATCATGGGAGTGAGCAAGAGAGTGGCTATGTTACTACAACAGTGGGCCCATGGAGGGACACTAGAACTGTCTTTCCTTCTTCCTATAAGTGGACAAAGCAGTTCATGCCATTTGGTGAACTAGTTAGCATTTACCATTATTGGATGCCAGTCCTGGAGTTTAGCATGTCTGAGAACTGAAGAAAGCAAACAAAGGTGATGCCAGTTTGCTTATTTTCCAAAGTCGTTGAATTTTATAGAGCTTTACCAAGAATGGAATTATGTCAAATTAGTACATACCTAAGAAGAAGGTAATTTATTATTTTATTTTTCTGCATTTATTTGTAGTGTCTATAAGTGTCATACACTACTGTATACGCAGTTGCATAATTGTAAATCATAATGATCCCAACTGATAGTAACCTGATTACTTATACCAAGAACAAACATGAGCTTGCATTCATTATGTGCTATCCAGTTAAAGATAAACTGCACTTAGAGATGTTTGTGGCTTTCAGCCTCTTAATTTATTTAAGTCTGCAAAAAAATACAACATCCTAAATAATGACTTTTAGCTTTGTGCGGGATTATACCGTATTTTGGTAAACCTTCTCTAATTTTAAAGTGGTTGCAAACCCTTATATATATACCCAGTGAAATGACTAGCCTCAGGTGCTACACAAAGATAAAATAAATCCTTGTATGTAAGTGGTACCTGTTTATCTGCAGCCATCTGTCTAGTACAGCCTTCTACAACACACAGATGAAATAATTTATCCCAGCAGTAGAAAGCAGGGGGCAGGAATCTGACATCACATACATACTGCAGAGCTAGAGCACAGAGCTGAGTGTAATCTGAGTGCTGATTGGAGGAAACATGCCAACCTCTTCACAGGCTTAGAGAAACATTGATCTGAGGGTATGAGTCATCTGCTGTGTGGTGGAGGGGTGGGGCATCTCCCAGGAGGCTGCTGTGTGGTGGAGGGTTGGGGCATCTCCCAGGAGGCTGCTGTGTGGTGGAGGGGTGGGGCATCTCCCAGGAGGCTGAGGTGTTGGCTCAATCTATTATGAGTAAAAAGCATGCAGATAGCACAGAGAGAGGAGAGATCAGAGAGAAGCCACTCTCAGCACTTTGGATTAATGTTAGTACACACTATAGTGGGATGTGCCTTTTCATTTTTCATGCCTGAGGTTTCCAACCACTATAAGGAATGCTGTAATGAGCACAGTATGGAGTATTCCATGGCAAACCTCCTCCTGAAACCGCTAGTGGCCTGGCAGAACCATCAACTTACTTACTCACAGATTAGGATTTTTTATCTTACCTTGAGTGGCTCAAAAAGCATTGAAGCTAGATGGTCATCATGGCAGCCAGGCAACTAGCATCTTGGGGAAGAGATCAGCAATAGCAGGCTTTGTATTGTTTCAGTACAGGTTTATGATAGCAGAGATGTCCATGCCATACACATTTATTTAAAGATATATATATTTACCAATTATCAACAGTAAAAAAATGGGAGAGGACAACTGTAAATCGCACATGTTGCTCGGCCCCCTTTTTTGCATTGAATGAAAATGAGTATAAAGCTTTGGTGTTCTAGTACAGCTAATATTTAAATTCTATTTCAGATAGTTCTATCTCTGCTTTTTGGTGGCACGCGCCTGGGAATTGCACAAACCACAAAAACATAAGCGCTCTACGGGCTGAAAAGAGGAGGGCATCTCTACTCGGAAGTGAAGTCAGCGGCTCTTCTCTGAGGGACACCACATACTCGGAAGTGCTGGGAGCGACCAGCACAGCCAGAACCAGCAAAGGTTCCCCGGATCCCTGCTGCTTGTCCTCCCACTGGAGTGGATGAACATTTTATATGCCGATCTATCATGCCCATCCTGTGAGTTTACATTTGTATGTTGTTATTAAACGCATCTTTTATACTGCAGTTAGATGGCACTGCTCCTCTTTTCTCTTTTGACGCACCTGGGAATTGCAACTTGCTTAATTTCAATGAACAGAATGGATTCTTCATGAAGATCTTCCTTCTAACTTTTTTTGGCATTTATCCCCTTATTTTTTCTTATAGTGTTATAAACTTGGAATGCAATACAAGAATTTACATGGGAAAAAAAAAAACCACAATCAGTCCATCTCTCCAGTGCTTGCACATTTCACTAACATTTTGTCACTCTTAGGTCCCTTGTCTATAGGCTATGGGTTTGCATTGTATGACATCACTTTGGAATAGGTTTAAGATACACTATTTTACCAAAATTATTAGGATGCCTGACTTTACACGCACATGAGTTTTAATGGCATCCCAGTTTTAGGGCTTAATATTGAGTTGGCCCACCCTTTTCAGCTACAATAGCTGCAACTCTTCTAGGAAGGTTGTTCACAAGGTTTAGGAGTGTGTCTATTGGAATGTTTGACCATTCTTCCAGAAACGCATTTGTGAAGTCAAACACTGATGTTGGACGAGAAGGCCTGGCTTGCAGTCTGCTCTCTAATTCATCCCAAAGGTGTTCTATTGGGTTGAGGTCAGGACTCTGTGCAGACCAGTCAAATTAAACGTGCTCATCCATGTCTTTATGGACCTTGCTTTTTGCACTGGTGCGCAGTCATGTTGGAATAGGAAGGGGCCATTCCCAAACTGTTCCCACAAAGTTGGAAGCATGAAATTGTCAAAAATGTCCTGGTATGCTGACACCTTAAGATTTCCCTTCACAGGAACTAGGGGGCCAAGCCCAACCCCTGAAAAAACAGCACCCCACCGTAATCCCCCCTCCACCAAATGATTTGGACCAGTGTGCAAAGCAAGGTCCATAAAGACATGGATGACTGAGTTTGGGGTGGAGGAACTTGTTTGGCCTGTACATAGTCCTGACCTCAACCTGATAGAACCCCTTTGGGATGAATTAGAGCTGAGACACATCAGTGCCTGACCTCACAAATGCACTTCTGGAAGACTGGTCAAACATTCCCATAGACACACTCCTAAACCTTGTGGACAACCTTCCCAGAAGAGTTAAAGCTGTTATAGCTGCAAAGGGTGGGTCAACCCAGGGCCGCTGATAGGGGGGGACCACCTGCCCTCTTGTAGGGGGCCCGAGCACACAGGGGGGCCCACACAGGGAGGGGGATTAGTGATGGACAACAAATACAGAAATCTTCCTCCAGCACCTGAATCTGATCTCTGTACCGTTCCCTGCTATCAGCTTTTATCTGCTGAGAAATACAGTTGTCCCTCACTAATCCCCCTTCCTGTGTGGCGCCCCACTCCCAGCACTGGCTATAATATTATCTCTGCTCAGGAGTTTATTTGTAACTTTGTTTCTCTCTCTCTGTCTCTCTGATCCAGGAGCTCCAACTGCCCAGGCTGTATATTTTTTTCATCTCATCTTCATTTTTATTTATTAACATCATGTTCATGTGCATGTAAAGGCAGGTGTCCCAATACTATTGGTAATATAATGTGCTTCTAAGATCATTCAGAATGTATTTGATATCCATAGGTGTGCGCAGCCTATTGCATTAGGGTGTGCACCCCAAAGCTCAAACATATGTGTGTGTGTTTGTGTGTATACAGTATATATATATATATATATATATATATATATATATATATATATATATATATATATATATATATATATATATACACAAACCGACACACACACTGTTATGAATAAATGTGAACAAACATTTAATAATTTATAAAAACATGGACGGTGACAGTAGGGCAGTGGGCCCTGGACAATAGGGGGAATCTGCGCCGCACTGGGTGATTAGGGTGTGCCCAGGCACACCTGGCACACCCCCTGTGCACGCCTATGTTGATATCCTCCAAACAAGCTTTGCATTCCTATAAAGTCATATGGCAATGAAAAAATCTGATGTAAGCTAAATTTGCAGACAAAGGCCATAGGAAAGCTGCCAGTGCAAAAAATACTTGTAGTTCTGTCCAAAAATCCAGTGAGCTTAAAAACCTCTATGCATTTTGCCCCAGCAGCATTGAAATTCCAGGCAGCTTTATCAGCCCTACCCAGTTATCTTCTGTGGACTACACACAAAAACATCCTCCTTTGTTAAGAAGATAGGGAGATAGGGAGGTGTTCTGTAGTCCAAACCAGGTCTGAGAAGCCAGCACATGTGCTACTGGCAGGATCACCAGATGAAAATAAGGGGAAAAAAGCCTCAAAATTAACTTAATGCAGCCACTGCAACTAAGGGCTGGTAAGTTATATTACTTTTTTGGGGGGTTTAGATAGACTTTAAATTTAACCTCTGCCCATCATCCACCCATATAGTAAAATAAAGGCTCCACTTTCGTACCTACCACACTTTACTGGGTCCAGTATTTTTTATTTCAGTTAGCGCCTATAGTACCACCTGCTACTATAGCCAGCTATTGATATTATGTAATGATACTATATGAGCATATTTTCGTTTCAAAGTTTGGCTAGGTCCACCTAGCAAATTGTAAAAACAGCAAGATAGTGGCCCAGCAGTTATTTAAGAGGTGGTTATGAAAGGGAAGCATGCCTTTATCCTAAAATGCCATGCGCTTTCTCTGGTTTTAGTTGATACCAGAGACTCAGTTTAAATTTAGCCCTTTTATAAACATTTCATTTAAATGTAAAACCATCTCTTCATGCAGGATTGTCCAACGATATCAAATATACAGGTGTGGTTACGATGACAGAATATATGCCTACCTGTCATATGTCTGCAAACCTAATCTTCGCTTTCAGTGGTTTACCAGACCTGTAATTCTATAGCGTTCTCACTATGATGTGAGTCAATCACGAGCATGTAAACCAGATCAATGGTTTTTACTGGGATACTAAGTAAGTGGCGCATACCAAATAAAAATGTGAAAATATAAATCTTTTCCACATGATAGATTCTTGTCTTTGCTGTATCCTTCTGCTCGACTTTGAAGGTGATCTGGTATAGCCTTTCCCTGGAAATCAAAGCTCGGTATTACTGAAATACAGTTGGAACTGACGATATCTGCATATAAATATGACTTTCCTCAGAACATAATACATTTTATTTGCAGCTGTCTTCAAATGTAAAAAAATCCGTATTACAAACCATCCACTGAATCATTATATAACTTGCCTTTTCAGCTCTTTATTGCCGATCTCTATCATAAAAAAGACAAATATGCATTTTTTAGTATTGTGATTGTGAACATCTGTCATTTACTTCACAATTCAATTTATTGCCTCAAAAACTGTATTTAAATCGGAAAGTAAATCAGTCAGTGTTATGGTATGATACATTCCTCCAACTGGGAAACAATAAAAACAATGAAAAAATCAAAGTATTTTATGTCAGTAATGATTTCTAACTGGTACTGAGATAATGCCCTAACTCAGTAAACTGCACTTGCTTTGAAGGATTTGATAGGATTTAATAGTTTTGTTATAAACATACTGTTCCAATTCTAAAATAGAACAGTCTGTAGACTGTTTCTGAACACTCCATTCGCTCTGAAGACTCTTTCTAGTTTAACTCTTTCAAAGAAAGGTAATTACGTGGGCAGTTTTCCGAGATATGGGACTTTTAAAATTAATTATCCATATTTTATGTTTAGGCAATGTTAACTAAAGCTACCTACAGACATGGTGGTGGACGACAATCCTTGTGGGGACAGTTTCATGGGGGCTTCAGAAATGGCACTCGCCTTGCTAAAATACTAAATTAAATAAATTGTCGTCTTCATAAATGATCCTTGCTATTCACCTCCAAAAACAAATAAGAATAACACATTTCTGAGCTCTCATTTGGTCACATAATATCTCAGAGCTGTAAAAAAAAGCTGATGCTGAAAGAATTACATCTTCCATGCCTGTAATCTCAGATCTGTCCAAGGAGCTGATAGCTTTTGCATACACACCGGCTGTCCCTGACTGCAATTCTTTCTCTTACTGAGGTCTGAATGGGAGAGTATCTCCACTCAAGACCATCAGTGCAACATGTATCATTTGTACTGGCCCATGGGGAAAATGCCCCCCTGCCCAGCCTCCCCTGTACAGACATAGGCAAACTTTAACCAGTAACAATTAGACCCCATTCAGACTAGCGCCACTTGTCAGGCGACCAAGTCGCCTGACAAGTCGCAGTCGGTCGCTCGCCATTGAGTAGTACAGGACCCGTTCTAATAGGAGCGACACAAGTCGCTCCGACTTAGAAAAAGGGTTCTGTACTACTTTGGGGCAACCTGGGAGCGACTTCCATTATGTGAAGTCCCTGCAAGTCGCGCCGAAGTCACAGGTCGCCCCTCGAAGTCGGATCGCCTCAGTGTGAACTGGCTCTTATTGCTCATGAGATAGCACAAGGGGAGTCATTAAAACGAAATAAACAGACATACTTACAAATATAATCCAATAATATTTATTTTGGTAAATATTATAATTTAACCATGGTGTTTATTCAACATATATCAAACAACCTTTAACTGAAATTAGGCGATTCTGGCTATTAACCACATAGCATTAAATCAAGAAACAGTGTCCATCCAGACTATCCTGGACGACTAATCCCTTTCAGTTGAAGCCAGAAGGCAATCTGCTGGCTGCGATACCAGCAACACCGTGGCTGATTCAATTAAGCTTTGTAGTCCCATACTGAAGACATCTAAACCAATATCTGACAGGTGGACCAAATCAGTTTTGAAAAGACCTGGAAGAAAACCCTCTAGCTCAATATGCCTGTAGGACAAACCCCTCTAAGGTTGCCAAAAATTGTGAATCGTTTTATTTAGGCATCTTCAGATTTTGTCTAGGTTGCCCATTGGAGACCATAGAAGTCTGGGAACCATTTCTGAGAAGGCTAACACTGCATTGGGAAATAAAAGCTTAACTGAATACAAATCCCTTTTATTTTGCAAAGTAGATCCCAAGTCCTCACCTTCCCAATATCATTACCCCCTGCATATATGATTAAGACATGAGGGGGGCCAAACATTTGACAAACTAATCAAATGGTTTCTAAGATTAGGCCATCTGAGAACCCTAACACCTGACCAAAAAATCACATATTTATTAATGTCCAGACCTAAATTAGTTGAATAAATCCTGGATTCGGCTCACCTCATGGCCCAAAAAATATAGGAATGACCAACTATCCAAATCCTGACTGTAGGAGAATCAGTCACAGAAAAACAATAACATAATTAGTAAATCAGGAAGAACGTATAATTTGTACCTATGACTGTCCCACCAACCCACCCGTTTAAGATCCTCAGAGGAGAAACCTAAAGCATTGGCCATAGGTGCTGCCCCTATCCTAAAAGAATGGGAAGGTAACTGAAAACTAGTGTTGAGCGAACACGGACTGTATTATTCGTGTTCGTACCGAATAATTGGATTTTTGTTACCCGAACACGGACCCGAAAACTTTACTGTATGTTCGGGTTTAAAATCCGTGTTCGGTCATTTTATTTCCGGGTTTGTATGTAATGGCGCGCTTTTAATGGCGGGCTTTCAACAGCCAATCAACAAGCGTTTAACTGGTGTGCCTTAAGCCATCCCAGCCATGCCTACTAATGTATTAGTAGCTGTGATTGGCCATCTGAAGCATGTGACCATGTCTTTATAAGTTCGAGAGCCCCAGCACGCTGCTTCGTTCTGCTGTAGTTTAGGGAGAGAGCACACATCATACGTGCTGGCTGCTGATTAGGGACAGACAGTGAAAAATTATATTGTGTCCGAAAAGAATTCAGGGTCAGGTCGGAGTGCAGGCAGGGCGAGTTATTAGGGCATTTTAGGGCGAGGCTGGAGAATAGGCAGGGTCAGTGTTCTACATCATTTTTGCTGTGTGGGGGGTTTGCAGTACCAGTGACCGATCTTATCAATCATTTTAGGGCGAGGCTGGAGAATAGGCAGGGTCAGTGTTCTACATCGATTTTGCTGTGTGTGGGGTGGTGCAGTGAACACAATCTTTTTGCCCGCTGAAGAGGAGGGAGAAAAAAATATTTTTTATCAGTCAGTTGTGTGCAGCGTTTTTCCTTCAGTGCTGCTGACTGTGATAATACACTGCTGTGTTCACATGTGCTATTATTGAGTGATTTTAAAATGTATACATTTTTTCTATTCCACTATTTAATATATACCCTTTTGGGTTAAAAAAAATAAATTGTGGCATAGTCTGTACTAATCTATTTAAAAATTACAAACTTAAAGGGGAATTTTCTTTTTTCTTTTCCTTCATAGCCTGCAGCAGAGCTGACTGATATAAGACACTGCTGTGTTCACATGTGCTAGTGATTTTAAAATTTATACACTTTTTTCTATTCCACTATTCAATATATACACCCTTTTGGGTTAAAAAAATTTAATTGTGGCATAGTCTGTACTAATCTATTTAAAAATTACAAACTTAAAGGGGAATTTTCTTTTTTTTTTTTCCCTTCATAGCCTGCAGCAGAGCTGACTGATATACGACACTGCTGTGTTCACATGTGCTATTGAAAAATCACCAATTTTATATCATATTTCCTATTCCGCTATTCAATCTACACCCTTTGGGGTAAAAATAATTAAATTGCGGGATAGTCTGTATCGGTACGTGTGAGATACACCTTTCCAATTTTTGGGGCGCATCTCATACTGCCGAGGATTGCAGGGTGCTTCAGTTTGCCTCCTGCCTGTTCCGAACTCCTCCTACTCCTCATCCTGCCTTTGGGGTACAAAAAATAGTAATCGGGGCCTAGTCTGGGTCTGTACGTGTGAGATAGATACACCTTTTGATATCATATTTTCTATTCCGCTATTCAATCTACACCCTTGGGTTAAAAATAATTAAATTGCAGGATAGTCTGTATCGGTACGTGTGAGATACACCTTTACAATTTTTGGGGCACATCTCATACATCTAAATACACATGCATATGTTTGCCTACATGTATATGGCCCCGGTACATTACTCTCCCTGCTGGCAAAGTGAAATAGAAGTGTGTGGCACTTCTCTTATGGCAGAGCAGGTCCGAAGGAGATCTTTCCCATCTCCTCACTGGCAAACAGAGCGATAATGCTAATGTGCCCTAGGTGATTAGGGTGTGCCCAGGCACACCCGGCACACCCTGTGCGCATGCCTATGACACCGCCACATCCACCACCACCTCAACCTCCCTCGTACTCCATATGGGCCTAGTCCTTCACAGATGAAGAACATTGTTTTATCTTTCTGTTTTTTTTTGTTGTTTTAAGTTATTTCCCTATCCACATTTGTTTGCAGAACACTTGTCATGCTCTTAACTACGTTTTGCTGCCATTTGCAGCACTCTAGCCCTTTCCATTGGTGTTTTAGAGCCATTTTAGTGCCTGAAAGTTTGGGTCCCCATTGACTTCAATGGGGTTCGGTGTCCGGGTAAAGTTCGGAAAAAGTCCGGGACACGGACCCAGACTTTTTTTTCAAGTTCGGCCGAACCCGCCGAACACGGACATCCAGGTGACTGCTCAACTCTACTGAAAACCTACTAAATTAAGATTTTTCAGGGAAGCAGAATCAGAGTGTTATTAGAGTGTTGTTAACAGAGTTAGATTCTTATGAATAAAGAAGGAACCACTAAATAATGGTCTGGTTGATAAATAATTCTGCGTATGGAGCAAAGGGCAACTATCTAAATTGGGAGATCCAAACAAAGTAATACCATGCCCATGACCTAAAACATTCATTTTGAGGGAGCCATTTTGCACAGTTACATGAAAGAACAACAGAGAGGAACTGGAAGATTTATTTGGAGCCGTAACTTCAATCCTCAAGGCTCCAAAAAAGGCAACTAAAAATGCCGATCTAAATAGTAACAGCTCAAACAGGGAAAAACAAACCTGATCCAGGACTGACAGGAGTTTCCCTAATGCCCTGTACACACGTGCAGATTATCTGCAGACTTTTGTCTGCAGACTTACCTTTTCTATGTAGTGCAAGGGCCTGCCGGATTGCATACAAATTGAAAGTGTTTAGGTTTGACCTCATATTATATGGTTTTGGTAAGTCTGCAGACAAAAGTCTGCAGATAATCTGCATGTGTGTATGGGGCATAACAGATTGAAAGAGATTGGTCATATGCCATCTACAGCAGGGCGGGATCTCCTAAATCCTTTAAGAACCTGACTAACCTGGTAAAAAGAAGACAAAGACCCAAAAATTTAAGAAAAAAGTAAACACCAGCTAAGATCTTATGGACTGAAGCTGGGCTAAGGTTTCCGATTAAGTAAGTAAGAAAAAAAGCTAAAGCTGCATAAGCTCACACACCTGTTGCCGAGCAGAAGATGCTGGTGATTTAGCCAGTAGCAGGTGGCTCTGAGGAAGAGGCTGAGCCCCGAAACGCGTCAGCCGTCATCTTAACAGGAATATGGACTAACACATGAACTACTCCTGACACTGGAGTGACTGAGCTTGATATGACTATTTTCTACCTTTGTTTGTGAGTAGCCATTTTTTATATGTTGTACAAATAAAGCCTTATTGAGGATAATGCACTAGGTCGGTGCGCCCTTTTTTTGTTTCTTTTTGCCTGAAGAAACACTTGACCCCTTTGAGCTATCCCATGGGGTCCTGATAAACGCTAGGGGCCTATACATTCTGGCAGACATCTTCCTGCTGAGCATTGTTTTAGAAACAACAATTGGTTGGCTGTATTTCTATCAGTCAATCCGTATTACCTTCTCCTCAAAATAAGCTAGCATTCTCTCCCTCATCTATAGAGCAAACATGGTTTATGACTGTGAATGGGAACAGTTGTACAGTGACTTTTATTGAGAAAGATAATTCAGCAGCCTCATGCAAGCTCACATGGCTGGTAACCAGTGTTGGGGTAGTTACTCAAAAAATGTAACTAGTTACTAGTTACTAGTTACTTCTGTAAATTGTAATGAGATTACTTTACTAGTTACTGCATTTGAAAAGTAACTTCACTACTTATTACTTTACTTTCCTCTTTCTTAATTGACTGTGTAGAAGAAGATACATGACACTCTTTCTGCATAGAGTTTATTGTATAAACACAGGCTTTGGGAAACATGAGAACAAAAGCTGAAAAAACAGAATAAAACATAAAGTGCAACAAAAATTCATAAACTTCAACCCTCTCTATTCTTCGAAATAACGATTGTATCGCACGGCTTGGGTAACGCAGGAAAGCGCGTTCCTATAGCCTAGTAAAGTAGTGTAGTTACCTCCTATAGCCTAGTAAAGTAGTGTAGTTACCTCCTATAGCCTAGTAAAGTAGTGTAATTACCAATATTAGTATTGTAACTAGTTACATTACTTAGTTACCAAAAAAAGTAATGTAGTTACTGTAATCAGTTACTTTGTAACTAGTTATCCCCAACACTGCTGGTAACCATCTGAATTTTCTAGGTAGATTAAAGCCAGCCATACCTAGATCGAAAATCATCCGGTTTAGCAGGGACCAGACAAATTTTGATTCATGTAAATGTGCTTGTACAGAAGTCAATCTACACATAGACTTCTGTACAACCAACTATTCAGTTTTTCCCCGCTTAATCATCGTGGCAGGCTATAGCCTATAACACTGATCTGTGTATTCTGACAGTGGGGAAGTCTCCCTGCTGTCAGAATATAATAGATCAGTGGTGAGGATTCCCCTATCCACCTCTAATGTGTAAATGGGAGAATCGGGGCAGTTTTTTTTTGTTCAACTTGCTAATTACACCCATGGGCTGCTTAACCACTTGCCGACCGCTCACATGGAGCGTACTGCGGCAAAGTGGCTCGTTCCCATCCAGCGACGTAGACCTACGTCGCTGGACTCCTCCCCCTGTAGGCGGCGCTCGCGCGCCGCCGGAGGCGCGCTCCCGCTGTTTTCATTCACAGCGGGAGTCGGGCCAGGGGAGGAGCAGCGGCGATCGTCGGGGAATCTAGTGAGGAGATCC
The DNA here is from genome assembly GCF_965119305.1 of Pelophylax lessonae. Taxonomy (NCBI): domain Eukaryota; kingdom Metazoa; phylum Chordata; class Amphibia; order Anura; family Ranidae; genus Pelophylax; species Pelophylax lessonae. The sequence continues at coordinate 475,691,368 of NC_138769.1, read as the reverse complement.
GCCCGCCTGTGTAAACAGAGCGGGCGGATCTCCATAGTGACAGGGACTGACAGATCGGAGTGTTCAGCATAGCTGGACATCCGATCTGTCCTTCTGTCACTCAGTCACCCCCACACGACAGTAAGCACCAGGCATACATTAACCTCTCCCTCTCCAATAAAATTAACCCCTTCACTGCCAGTGTCATTTTTACAGTAACAGTGCATATATATAGCACTGATTACTGCAGTAATGTCACTGGTACCCCCAAAAGTGTCAAAAATGTCAGTCAAGGGTCCGATCTGTCCGCCGCAATGTCGCAGTCCCGCAAAAAAATCGCAGATCGCCGCCATTACGCGTTAAAAAAAAAACACCAAAATCTTTCCCTTAGTTAGTAAACGCAATAACTTTTGCGCAAACCAATCAAAATACGCTTATTGCGATTTTTTTTACCAAACATAGGTAGCAGAAAACAAATTGGCCAAAAATTTTAAAAAAATTTGATTTTTAAATTTTTTTGGGGGGGAATTTCATATAAAAAAATGTTAAAAATATTGTTATTTTTTCAAAATAAACGCTCTTTTTTTGTTTATAGCGCAAAAAGTAAAAATCGCACAGGTGATCAAATACCACCAAAAGAAAGCTCTGTTTGTGGGAAAAAAGGACGTAAATTTCGTTTGGGTACGGCGTCGCACGACCGCGCAATTGTCAGTTAAAGTCGCACAGCGCCGAATCGCAAAAAGTGGCCTGGACGGAAGACAGCAAAATCCCCTGGTGGTCAAGTGGTTAAGTCTGTATAAAGGAGCTTTAAGTGCAAATATTTGAACCTATTCACAATGGCTTTAAAAATTATATGCATTTATGTTCTTATATGGGGAGTTTTTGCTCATTGTCGTAAACCTTTAGATATTTTTGCACTTTTAAAGCAGTATGCATTTTTAGTTAGCCACATAGTTGTACTTCTTATCATAAAAGCACATGAGAAACAATAGAAGGTAAAAAAAAAATGAAGCTCCTTGTATATGAGTTAACAATGTCAAACCGTTGTGGGAGCATAGTGGTTTCGGAAAGTGTAGTGCATGCTACCACACACAAGTGAATGGTTCAAAAAGAATAAATAGAACATAACTAATTGCCATTTTTGGCTGTGCTTTCTGTGCCTTTAGAAATGCATCCAAATTGCAGGCAAAGTGCACAGGTGTGAAGTACCCAAGGCCGGCCAAGTATCCTGGGTACAAATTGCTAAAGCGGAGCTCAGGCTGCCAGTCATGATCAGCAGTGTTTGCTTTCTAAGCACAATGATGATGGTGGCTTATGCATTCTTCTGGCTTCTGTTCTTGAATGTTAGCATGCCTGAACAAGGCCATGCTGATTGCTGAACAACCTCTGCAATGTAACTTACCATAGAACTTCCAGACCTAATCCTTAATTATTGACAACTTAAGGCATGTAGGGAAAAGTGTTAAATTTTGAATTTACTGAAGCACTTGTGGAATATCAAATGTACTTGATAAAAATGATGATCTGTGACTAAATTTAGACGAATGCCTTTCCTTTACTTTATTTTTAATAAATATATTGTTTAACAAACCAGATATATTTTCAGCATTGAATGTTATACTTAAAACTATTTGTAAATCATTTAGCTGACTTCAGTGTCCCTTACCCATGCCATTAATTTCAGAAATAGAAAGACCTGGTACACACTGGGCTCGATGGGATGCAGGACTAGCTGCTAGAAACTTCCAACATATGTACATAGATAAAGCCGCATGTGACATCATAAATTTTAGTGAGTGTGCAATTTAGTATATATTTATGATATATATACACACCATATTGTCAAAAATATTGGGACAACTGTCTTTACACGCAAATAACTTTAATGGCATCCCAGTCTTAGTCCGTAGGGTTCAATATTGAGTTGGCCCTCCCTTTGCACCTATAACAACTTCAGCTCTCCTGGGAACGCTGTCCTCGAGGTTTAGGACTGTGTCTATGGGAATGTTTGACCATTCTTCCACAAGTGCATTTGTGTGGTCAGGCACTGATGTTGGACGAGAAGGCCTGGCTTGCAGTCTACGCTCTAATTCATTCCAAAGGTATTCTATTGGGTTGAGATCAGGACTCTGTGCAGGCCAGTAAAGTTCCTCCACCCAAAACTCACTCATCCATGTCTTTATGGACCTTGCTTTGTGCACTGGTGTGCAGTCATGTTGAAACAGGAAGGGGCCATCCTCAAACTGTTCCCACAAAGTTGGGAGCATGACATTGTCAAAAATGTCTTGGTATGCTGATGCCTTAAAGCAGTTGTAAAAAAACAAAAAAAAAAAAAAACCCTGCAAGAGAAAACTATAATGAGCTAGTATCATGAGTATGAGCTAGTATGCATCACATACTAGCTCATTATGAAATACTTACCTAAAAACGAAGCCCGACACGGACCCCCGGACACCGCTGTGGGAGCTGACATGCTCCCTCGGCGTCTCTTCCGGGTTCGGCGGGTTCGGCGGGTTCGGTGGCTACGGCGATGTGAGTGGCCAGAGCCGCGATGACGTCACTCCCGCGCATGCGCGTGGGAGTCTCTTTCCGGCAAGTGCCTGGCAAGGAACTCTGAAGGTCCGCCGGACCTTCAGAGCGCATGCTCCGCTAGCGTCAGCGGCTGCATGCAGGGCAAATATCTCCTAAACCGTGCAGGTTTAGGAGACATTAATTGTACCTACAGGTAAGCCTTATTATAGGCTTACCTGTAGGTAAAAGAAAAAAAAGGAGTATACTACCGCTTTAAGAGTTTCCTTCACTGGAACTAAGGGGCCAAGTCCAACCCCTGAATAACAACCCCACACCATGACCCCCCCTCCACCAAATGATTTGGACCAGTCCACAAAATGATTTGGACCAGTACACCTCTGTAAATTTAATTTCCTGCTCCTGTGATTGGCTCTCTGATTTTCCCAGATAACTACACCAAGATACAAGTCAGACTTTAGCCATTATCTGCAACAAAAATTGTATTTTTGGTGAAATGTTCCTAAAGGGTGGATCACTTCTAAATGATGCAGACCCTGCCATTATCTTCATTAGAGCACTGCAAGTGCAGCAGCTGATTAACAGTGAAAAAAAATTACTCCCATTCAGAATCAGTATCCAAAAGACATAGATCAAACAGCTTTTTCATTAGCGCAGAAACAGGTAAGAATATGCAACAATGTTTGTTAAAATCCCTGCATTGCTCATTGATCACGGAGAGCGGATTGCTTTTTTCAACAAACGTGGAATTGCTCTTTAGGGATCATGTGACCAAACACCTTAGCTCTTGGTCGTTTAACCACTTTACCGCTGCTCACTGAGCTGCTACTGCGGCTCGATAAGTGGCTCGATAACGTCTGACGACGTAGACCTACGTTGCCAGACATGTCCCTCTCTCGGCGGGGCGTGCGCGCCGCCGGAGGCTCGCTCCCACTGTATTAAGTCACAGCGGGAGTCGGGCCAGGGAAAGAGCAGCGGTGATCACCGCCGCTCTTCCCCGATCGTCAGGGAATCGAGTGTGGAGATCCGCCCGCTTGTGTAAACAAATCGGGCGGATCTCCTAAGTGACAGGCAGGGTCAGATTGCAGGGTTCAGCATAGCTGAACATGCGATCTGTCCCTGTGTCACTCAGTCACCTCCCCCACACACGTTAGTAAGCACCAGGCATACATTAACCCCTCCCTCTCCAATAAAAATTAACCCCTTCCCTGCCAGTGTCATTTTTACAGTAACAGTGCATATGTATAGCACTGATTACTGTAGTAATGTCACTGGTACCCCCAAAAGTGTCAAAAATTTCAGTCAAGGGTCCGATCTGTCCGCCGCAATGTCGGAGTCCCGCAAAAAAAATCGCAGATCGCCGCCATCCAAAAATGACAGAAATCTTTCCCTTAGTTAGTAAACGCAATAACTTTTGCGCAAACCAATCAAAATACGCTTATTGCAATTTTTTTTACCAAAAATATGTAGGAAAAAACAAATTGGCCTAAAATGATAAAAAATTTTGATTTTTACATTTTTTGGGGGGGAATTTCATATAAAAAAATGTGAAAAAAATTGTAATTTTTTCAAAATTGTCGCTCTTTTTTTGTTTATAGCGCAAAAAGTAAAGTTCGCACAGGGGATCAAATACCACCAAAAGAAAGCTCTGTTTGTGGGAAAAAAAGGACGTACATTTTGTTTGGGTACGGCGTTGCATGACCGCGCAATTGTCAGTTAAAGTCGCACAGTGCCGAATCGCAGAAAGTGGCCCAGACGTAAGACAGCAAAATCCTCCGGTGGTAAAGTGGTTAACCAGCACTGGTAGAAAATTGCAGCACCGTTTTCTCCAGAAAAACTACAGGCTTTCTATTACTCTTTACCTATCCATCCTAGAAGCCCTGCTAACATGGCATTAACATAACATTTGCTTTATTGATGCATGATATCAGTTGAGTATGGTTAATTAAAACAGCTTTTCATTTTTAATTGAACCCTATAGACCACACTAGCCATCCTGGAAACTATTATTTAGCAAGTAATGCCTGTGAAACATATTCCCACCCTTCTTAAACATTTGTTTTGACTGCAAGATCTTTGTTGCAATCCCCTCTGGCTCTTTATCATAGAACAAAGCTTATCTATCATTATTTCTGATAACATATGTATGCACATTATCACTTTCAACTTATCTTTTGGTGTCAGGCTTCTATAAATATATTAGCCATAATTCATAGCTACACTGTATTCTCTGGTGATTTAAAAGACAAACAATCCCCCTTATAGGATCCTCAGGTCAAGGCTGCTGTACACTTTTCTGTGTATCAGTTTAAATTGAAGTGAAAATGTTTTCAGACACTATTCCAAGAGCCTTACCTTATGAATTAATTACCAGGGTGCTTTAAAAAAGAAAATATCTGAGATGATTCCATTAGGTTAACGCTTCCAGCAACATCAATAAGCTCTTTACTGTGTAGTTTTATCTGAGCACTTAAAGAATTTACGATATGGGGTGCAGACAGTACAGATAATATAAGCACTCTGGAATGCCTCCACTTCTGCACAGTGTGTGTATACTAAATTGCTGCTTGGCTACATAACTCTGCATACTATAACATTGAAGCAACAGTTATTTACTGTATGTACAATTATTTTAGGAGCATACTGCTGTATTTGTCCTCCATCAAGTTAAATGCTTATTCCTGCAGACCAGTAAAGAAAATAGAGGTTGATTTACAAAAATCATACTTTTTACAGCCCAGGTGAATAGATATCAGAGGCTTGAAAGCACTGAAAACAGTGGCACGCCTTTCATTTGTGCTGCCAGCAAAAAAAATTATTAGGGTTGCATCGATATTGTTTTTTTTATCATAGTACTCAACGATACCGATACTTTGCGGCAGAGGCGTAACTAGAACCTTCAGGGCCCCGGTGCAAAAAACCATGAAGGGCCCCCTGGACCCCTGGCCGGGGCCCTTCCCTTTAAGCCTGGGGCTCTTCCCACTGATCTTTGGACCCTTTACTCTCATTGCGGGGGCCCTTTATTACGGTCCCGCAGCGGGACCCTTTCACAAGTCCTGCAAAGACAGTAGAACACAAGTGAACTGGATGGGAGGAGTGGTGGGGGCAGCATACAGAAGAACCAATCTCCTCCATTTTCCTCCTACAGCTACAGGAGGAAAAAGGAGGACAGTGATTACTCTACATGCTGCCCCTCCTATCCAGGTGTACAGGGGAGCCACGCAGGCCCCCTGGAGCATGGGGCCCGGTTGCAATTGCACCCCCTGCAACCCCTGTAGTTACGCCCCTGCTTTGCGGTGCGATTTGGATCAGTACAAAAAAAAAAAATTGGCACAAATCACACTGCAAAGAATTGGATGAAATTTCCGTTTGTATTGAAGCGGCATCTAGTGGGCAGTTTGGAACTCACAAAATTCAGCAGAGGGAGCACTGTTCTAGTAAGTAGGTAGAGAAAGATTAGAAATTCAAAGCAGCAATCTTTTATTGGATAACTGAACGGACTGATGACTTTTGCTAAATCGATCATAAGCCCGTGCAGGGAGATGGTAGTGTGCCAGTTAGGTACTATAACTCACGGGTTCCAAAGTTGACTCTTCTGAGCCTGGTGAAATTAACGGCTGCCTATAACCCTGGAGTTTCTGGGGGTGGGAAGTGAGCCAAATGGATGCCGGATCGATGGACAGAGCTGGCAACGGCTGGTGCACCCGGCAGCTGCCATCAGGGCTCATCACCGCCGGCTGGGGAAATGCCAAGAGTGAGCGGAAGTGCTCCACTATGGAGACAGTACTGTTCAGGCAACCAACGAGGATGTCCATCAAGCTGGAAGTAACAGGTTTCTCTATCGGGAGCATTTGGGCGAGTATGGATACTCACTCAAATCCCTGGTATTGGCACTGATACTGATACCAGTATTGGTATTGGTGCATCCCTAGTTCTCATCAAAGATAAATGAATGTTTATAGATCAATCTACCCAAAACTGATATTTAAGTGGTTGGTAGATGCTTAAGAGTAAAGGTCCAACATTTATTTTCAGTTTAAATTAGCTACATTCCAGGTGCATCAAAACAAAAGGTGTGCATTGTTTTAGAATCTATTTTCTTTAGAAAGTCGCCTAGTAGAAAAGTCTGTCCCCTACCAGCATGCTTCAGAGAAAGACCCTTAAGCCTAGTACACACAACAGCCCTGGTCGGAGCCACTTTACTAACAATCCGATGCTAGTACAGGGATCTCCCCTGATGTGCTATTGTGTTTTGACAGGGAGACGGCCCCCTGCCAGAACACTCCGGTCAGTGCCCTTAGCTATTGGCTAAGAACGCTGATTGAGAACCAGTCAGCTGCTGTTTTTTTCAGCATACTCGTCTGACAGAAGCCGGCTTCTGCCAGTCCGGCTGCCATACACATGGGCCGAATGTCGGACAGTTCTATTGAACTGGCCAATGTTGCCCAAAATTCAGCCCGTGTGTACTAGACTTTAAGCTGGCCTTAGATGATTAGTTTTCATTCGTCCAGCCAGCCAACCAAAAAAAAAAGGAATGAATTTTCCCATCCACTCAAGTGAGGTGGATGGAGGAACCCCCCCCCCCTGCTGAAACTGGTGGCTGCAGCCAATCGGTAAAAGATTTCCAACATTCCAGTTCGATGGAAATCAATCTAAAGATTGACTTCTGATGAACAGGGACAATCACACATTAATCAAAATTCAGCCAGTCCCTGCTGAAGCGGCCACATTTTGATTCATCAATGATCAACTTTAATCTCTGTTTAGAAGCAGTGACCTCTCTATAGAGATTCAATATGCTCCTTGCTGAGTCAGCCCTATAGATCAGCAATTTGTAAAGCTCATACTCCTTGGTGATTGGAAGGCTCTGAATCAGCAGGGTATTGCTGTGATTCTGCAGAAAGACCACTGCTTCCAAAAAGAGACCAAAGCTCCTTTTCTACAACATTCTGGTAGGGGACGGGCTTTTCTTTACTTTGTTGCATTTTCGATGTGGCTTGCATATTTTATGGGGCCAAATTCATGCTGGAATCACACCAAAACTAGTACAGGAACCTTTTCCAAAATGTTGTTGTGCTGTGTTGCATTGATGTTAACTGCCACCTTTGAAAACATTGGGGTTTATTTACTAAAGGCAAATAGACTGTGCGCTTTACAAGTGTGGTTACTCCAGAGCTTAGTAAATGCTACCTTGCAAAGAATACCCAAGCACATGCGAGGAAAAAAATAAACAGCATTTTTGCTTGCGCGCGATTGGATAATGGAGGTCAGCAGAGTTTCCACTCATTAACTAAGCTCTGGAGCAATTGCACTTGCAGAGTCTTTATGCCTTTAGTAAATCAGCCTTTGAAAACATTTGGGTTTATTTACTAAAAGCAAATAGACTATGCGCTTTACAAGTGTGGTTACTCCAGAGCTTAGTAAATGCTACCTTGCAAAGAATACCCAAGCACATGCGAGGAAAAAAAAACAGCATTTTTGCTTGAGCGCGATTGGATAATGGAGGTCAGCAGAGCTTCCACTCATTAACTAAGCTCTGGAGCAATTGCACTTGCAGAGTCTTTATGCCTTTAGTAAATCAGCCTCTATATAACTTCCATTGTCAAGCAATTCTGTGCGACTCAAATCACATCTCAAATCACATGTAAACCGTGCCCTAAACTGAAAGGTTGGTTTGGCTTCAAATCACCTAGTTGATTTTTTATTTGATCTTACCTGATTTATCATATCTGCACACATAACAGCAATAACAAAACAGTCCTTCTTCCACATCCTTTAGAGTTTTGTATTTTTTTTATTTTTTTGCGAGCGTGCAACTAGAGGACGGGGGGCATCCAAAGATGGATGAGAATATCTAAAACTTCACAATGAGTGGGAATTGAGCCAGGAACTTTGTCAGGGAGGTTATCTCATTGGATCTCCTAGCATCAGAGGCCAGCAGCTTGATTCAGCCTACTCACTGTACCTATAAGTGAAATCTTATGCCCCGTACACACGCGTCCATAGTTGGCCGTGAATTTTCGGCCAACGTCCGATCGGCCGATTTTCGGCTTGTTAGTATGATGCTTCCAACAACCGACTCCGACTTTTCGGCCGAAAAAAATCTGGTGTGCATGCTATAAAATTTTTGTTGGCCGTCACCACAACGGCCGATTTTCCATCAGTCAGTACAGATTTCGGCAGACAAAAATCTGATGAGCAAGACTGGGCATTCTCAGAAATGAAAAAACACACGGAAAGTAAACCAGCACATGACATCACTTCTGAAGTAGATTTTTGTTGGCCGAGAAAATTTGTGTGCAGTCTAGGCACATTCCAACCAACAAAACAACACTGGACAAAAGTCGGCCAATCGGTCGGCCGATAATTGTGTGTGTACGAGGCATAACTGTTGGATGGACTTACCCTTTAAGGGAAAGTAAAAATAAAGAAAAAGCTTTATTCTTATACATTGAGAGATGAGCCAGCTCCACATGTACTTACTTGTATAAACAGTAATGGAGGATTCCACAGCATGCACTGAACATACACTGAATATTTATGTTGGACAATTCCCCTCCTGAAACTGCTAATGGATGTGTATGTCAGGTGAATAGGGGATTATGCAGGGTCAAGCAGCACATATGGCCAGCATAAGTGTGGTTTAAACTACAGGTGAAATAAGATCTGTGATTGTGTTTCCAACTACTGTGACAGATGTCCTTCACTGACTACTTTTCAGCACATTAAATGTGGTCACCATTCTACACTCTGCAGCAATTACAAGTATTTCTTATACTTTTAATTCTGCTGCCACACACTTAACAAGGGTCTAAATGGCCGTGCAGGTGTCAAGCAGCCACACATTATTACTTTTAATTATTCAGCGTTTTTCCTTTAAACGCCAAGTAGTTAAAATGTAATTTTGGGAGACAGTGTAATGAGAGAGCTATGCTCTGTAATTGCAATCAAATCTGTCCTTTTGAATAGTTGCTGAACTCCTGCAAGCCCAGTAAAAAGAATAGGTAACTATACAATGTTACACAATGTACTAGTGCCTGGGAAAGGGCGGTCATTGCCATTAGCAGCATTACAGACTTGGATTACATGTAGTGTACTGATTCTTATTCCTTCTGCTAGGTCTGCCTGTTTGCTGCAAACTCACACTATTGATTTTGTGATCTCATGCTATTTTCCTGTTTATCATTTTTAATTGTCTCATTGTTGCCTTGAATTTGCACTTAGTTGTTTTTCCCACGCAGTACACAGGAAAGCATTCTATGGCGTTTTGCTTCCTTAGATTGATTCTCACAGGGTTGAAGTCCTGCCTACTCCTGTGCGCTTTGTAATCTGTGAAAGAGTCCTCGTTTATCCAACCTCAGGAGACTTCCTTCCTAGGACCCTGTGCAGACAGTAGCCTAATCATGTCTGTTCCCAATAAGAGCTCCATATAACTGTGCCATTCTTGTCCAAGGACCTGTCACGGCACTTTTGACAGATAGTTACTAGCATTTTTTTTCCCTTCAGCCTCACATTAAACTATATTTTAGGCAGCTTATTGCAAAAATAGACACTAGCCTATAGAATTCACTTTATTTGTAGTTTCTCTTCTCCGTATTAATGCAACGTTTCTAAGCTTCCAACTAACAGAGAAAACCTGTTGTAAAGCAATTGAAAACTTACTAAAGCTATTTGTTATGGTCCATAAATAAAAAGAATGAGTTGCTAAAAGAAAGAAAAATCCCCCCCGTTTCTTAGGAAGCTAAGATTCCTGATTTATACTGAGGAAGACAATCTTTAATACCTAATGGGCTTTTTTGACATCCAGCAGCAATGATTAATTTCATGCATCCACAGGATATACCTTCCATTGAGAATGACCACTTTATACAGACATCCCACTGAGAAGTGAAAAAATGAATGTGTATTATTAATTCTGCTACTGAATGGTAATGCTTCATAACACAGCAGGGTTTATGCTCAGAGCCAGCAGTGGAGGGCAATGTCAATGTATTGACTATGTTCTCTCATTGTACTTTCTGATGTACGATATGATGAACTAAAAGCACATTTGTCGTGTTACCAGCTTCTTTCCAAAAAAAAATCTTGTTTCCTTTTAAATTTGTATTGAGTTCTTTTCAGTGCATTGACAGGCTATACAAGTCATCTTGTAACACTCTTTCAACTATTGTTTTTTGTATTCAAACATGCATGCCAGCAACGTTCATATAAGGAACAGGTATTGTGAATTTTAAGGGGCAGTTATAGTTATAGGTGTTTATTGCAGTTCAAAAATGCATAATTGCTGGCCACCTGAGGAAACCCCTGCTGAGGACGGAGCACCGCGCTGCTACCACCCCCCCCCCCCCCACTTCCTATAAGGATTTCTGTCTTGGTGTTTGATATTGGGAGATTGTCATCCAGATCAGTTCTGAATGGACTAATTGACAGTATTATTAAATAAATGATTAATAGTTATGTAACTTTAAGGTTAAAATATATTGCTGGTTATGAATTATTGTTATGCAAGTTTGGGTTTACCCGTTAATAAATGCCGTGGCCATTATAGCCCATACGTTGAGTGAATGTGCTTGTCTCTTTATTTTCTAATAATGTTAAGTCCTTTGTGCTGTCCCTTTAGAAAATATTGTATATAGAGGAAGAATTATCATGACACAAACAGAAATGCAGCCAAAAATGTATTGTTCCTTAGTAAATGATGCATGTGTTAATTTATCTAGCTACAACCTTTAGCCTGTACATTCTATTTTGTGTCTATTTAAAGCAACCCGGGAGCTCTTACAGTACAGTGATAAGCACCAAGTACACTGCATTCACATTTGGCAAAAAAAATAAATAAAAAAAACATAATTTGACACCTACCTTTCCTGACTGCCAATGGGTTGAAGGTTTTTGTAAGTGCCAAAGATAGGTTTTATGTAATCAAACTAGTTAGGACTTTGTTGCGCTTCTTAATATAATGTACAACATTATGCAGCAGCATAAGCACAACGTGCACATTGCAGGGGTCAGGAGTATAACATACAACACAACGCGTACAGTGCAGGAGTCAGAAGTATAACATACAACACAACGCGTACAGTGCAGGAGTCAGAAGTATAACATACAGCACAACGTGTACAGTGCAGGGGTCAGAAGTGTTATGCACAACATAATGTATAAAGTGCAGGGGTCAGGAGTATAATTTAAAACAGGGGTACGATACAACACTGTGGGGTTGATTTACTAAAACTGGAGCCAGCTGGAGTCCGTCAGCTTCTAACTTCAGCTTGTTCAATCAGGCTTTGACCAAAAAACCTGGATGCTGATTGAGTTCTATGCACACCTGCACCAGATTTTGCACAGGTTTTAGTTAATCAACCCCTGTTTACAGAGTGCAGTGGTCAACAATACTGTGCCCCTTAGTGCTGATCAGTGGGAGAAAATATGTCCTAAGGTTTTAAGAAAGTTTGTGAGTAGGGTCATCTTCTCCCTGCACGTGAGGTACCTTCCGTGCGAAGCATGCTCATCAATGCCCGGGACCAGGTGGAGACTATGGTCATGTGAGAAATCAGACATTAAGGCAGTTCCCCGATATAGAGATGAGTCTTTATTCCATGTGCAATAATAGCGCCGAATTCCTCTGAAAAAGTACAGTCCCATATCACTACACACTGTAACTTGGTAGATGTTGTATTAGGAGAACATGCTGAGCCTGCGCTCACTCCACCAGTCCAGCATACCTCTGTTACCTCACTCTCAGTAACAGAATGGGGTTCCGCAGAGCACATAGCATGCACCTCATGCGTGCACCCATTAACTCCTTCCATCCCATACCTCATGACCAGGTCATAACGCGGGTTTGGATCCAGCTGCCATTGGATGCTGCCCGCTAGGGAGGGAGCCAGAACATCGACCCCCTTGCTACTGGAGGACCTGTGACCTTACCAGGTATCACACCAAACAAATGGTTGCTTGGTGCCTTGAACTTGTGCTTGGGTATTCTTAGTGAGTATACTCCTTCTTGTCTTGCCTAGTTAAGCCTTTGTAGTGGTGTTACTTCATACCCCTTTCTGCACCCCTTTTGAATAACTTTAGACAACGTCCATTGGAAGATTTCACCTCTTATTGTTTTTCTGGGGACTTTTTTTAACTTTCCCTTTCAATGATATTGATAAACATAATAGTTAGAAGGTGTAAATGCCCTTAACCGGGGCTCAGGCAGTAATAAAAACCTAATAGGTGTTCTAATCCATCTCCACTCTTTCCAAAATCAAAAAAGGTTTTGCCTTTAGGTATGCACTAGCCTTTTATGTAGGTATCAAATGAGCCACCATTTAAATGGAAATCTGGAAACTTATGTTACAGCTTTCAATAAATTATTGAAATGTATTCTTTCGCAAATTCATTAGGTAAGGATTAGAAAATGATTTCACCCACTGGAGGTGTTGGACTTTGCTGCTAGATATGTATAGGTTGCAAACCTGCCACATCTACCATGCACCTTAAACCTGCAATACAATTACCTCAGGTAGCCATCAGTACTTTTAAGTGTATCAAAATGCTGTGTGTGCGCCTTAAATCTGTTTCATTTTGGATACCGTAAGTCTTTGGATTAAAAGTTACTTTCACTGTACACTAAATACTTATAGCATGCACAATACAAAAAAAAAAAAAAAGATTGATATTCAGTAACTGTTGTACATACATCAGAAATGGAACAGGAGCCATAAATTCAGTTAAATTTAGAGACTGCCAGCGTAAGCTGTTAGTTTATGCTTACAGTAAGCAAGTGTTCCATTTGATTGACTGATGGATGGATTTGCCCACACGTAGTGAAAAAAAAAAACTTTTTTCTATCACATCTGTTATGATTGTTATGAGAAGGATCTGACTATGTAGGATAAGCTTGTCATATACAAGAAGACACTTTCTGAGGAGGCATTTTTGGATTATTTAACCCTCAAACAGCAAGTAGAAGAATAGGAACAATAACAATATTAACACACGGTCCTCTAACACGCCTTTGTGGCTCATAGGCAGTTGAAAAGCCTTAATCATTTCAAGGCTAAACAACTGCCCTTTGCAGTGAGTAAAATTAGGGCCTACCCTAGGTTCACATCTATGCATTTTTGTAGTGCGATTTGCAGTTTGCAGAAACACACTACAGTCTATATAACATGCTCTTTGCGTGTAATAGACTTTAATAGACCCACACCAAAGATGCAAGTTTTGCATTCTTAAAGTGTGCTTACATGCGTTTTGCGTTTTTGTTCTTCTCTTTTACACACTGTGTATAACTGGTTGTTAAGGAGCAGTCTGGGAAGCTGGCTGTCGTGTCCTTAACAACCGATGAGTCATTAGCTGTCAGCAGGCTTCCCCGCTGACAGCTGGATGTAAAAACAAGAGTTGATGGCAATAAAAAAATTGGCAAGAAACCGGCCCCATTGGTCTGGTATGGATTTTAAGGGGAATCCCATGCCAAAATTAAAAAAAAATGGCATGGGGTCCCTCCTAAAATTCATAGCTGACCCTTATCTGAGTATGCAGCAAGGCTGGTCAGAAAAGGGAGGGGACTTGTGAGTGCCCCCCCCCATCCTGAACCATATTAGGCCACATGCCCTCAACATGGTGACCTCTTTCCCACAACCCTGGCCGGTGGTTGTAGAGGTCTGCGGGCCAGGGAGCCCCCAGATCCCGCCCCCCAAGTGAATGAGTATGGGGTACATAGTACCCCTACCCATTTACCAAAAAAGTAAAAAATCATAGACAAAGAGATTTGTTGACAAGTCCTTTCTTCAAAAATAAAAAAAAAATGTCCCCCAATCTAGGTCCATTGTCAATCACAATGCACACTGCACTACCGAACCCGGGTAAAAAAAGCTCTGCTTGCGCCGAAGGCTCCTGCCGTCTTCCTGCTTCACCATCTGACACTTTCTAAATAGCTAAGGGGTGGGGCCACCCAGCAACGTCATCTGGTGGCACCACCCACTGTGACATTGGCGACCCAGCATGCACCTGTTAATGATGTCACAGGGGGCGGTGCCACCAGGTAACGTCCCTGGGTGGTCCCACCTCTTAGCTATTTAGGAACTGTCTGAGGCCTTGAGCCTTCAGCGCATGTGGAGCTTTTTTTTTTCTTTTATTGGGTCTGGCGGTGCAGTGGGCATTATAATTAACAATAAATCTACACCGGGAGACATTGTTTTTTAATTTTTTTAATAAAGAACTGCATGCTTGGATAAGGGTCTAGTGTGGATTTTGGCAATTTTTTTTTTTTTTTGCTGTCAATGCTTGTCTTTACATTCAGCTGTCAGCGGGGAAGCCCACTGACAACTGAAGACTCATCCGTTGCTAAGGACGCAGAGGCTGGCTTCCTGGCCTGCTCCTTAACAACTAGCTATACACAATTTGTTAAAGTGTATACAATACAGGATCGAGAAGGAGTTTAAGCTGAATCAATTAAAGGGGTTGTAAAGTCAGAAGTTTTTTTTTTTATCCTAATGTATTCTATGCATTAAGATAAAAAGCCTTCTGTCTGTAGCAGCCTCCCCAACACCCCCTAATACTTACCTGAGCCCCATCTTTCTCCTCGGCCATCCAGGACTCTCACTCCTGATTGGCTGAGAGACAGCCTCTGCACCATTGGTTCAATTAAAGTCTGTTAGCCAATTAGGAGAGATAGGGGCAGGGACAAACTGCATCTCTGTGTCTGAATAGACACACAGAGCAGCGGCTCGGCTCGGGTTCCCCCCTAGCAAGCTGCTTGCTGTGGGGGCACTTGACAGGAGGTAGGGCGCGTTTTTAATGCATTTTCGGCACGTTCCCGTGCATTTTTTATGCGTTTTTAATGTGTTTCCGGTTGCATTCAAGGCACTTTATTTCTTATTTTTTTCCATATTTTTTTCCACTGTACTGGGGTCCTGTGCATTTGTGATGTTTTTTTCTGCAATCCAGTGCAATCTGATGCACTTTTGTGGCGTTTTACCACATTCCAGTACAGTCCAGTGTAGAAAAAATGCAGCATGTTCTACTTTTTTTTTCTGGAACTGGAAAGCCCTGGAACTGACCACACTGGTGTGATTTATTCCTTTGGAAACCATGTAACCTACTTTCCATGCATTTTTGATGAAAAAAAAAATAAATGCACTGGATTGCATGTGTGAACTG
Organism: Pelophylax lessonae; assembly: GCF_965119305.1. Classification (NCBI taxonomy): domain Eukaryota; kingdom Metazoa; phylum Chordata; class Amphibia; order Anura; family Ranidae; genus Pelophylax; species Pelophylax lessonae. The sequence goes on along the minus strand of NC_138769.1, from coordinate 475,675,711 downwards.
GCCCTCAATAAGGGCATATGTGTTCCAGTGCATTTTCGTTGGATTTAGGTGCGTTCCAATGCATTTTTTATGCATTTTACCGCATTTCAGTACAATCCAGTGCAGAAAAAATGCAGTATGTTCTACTTTTTTTGCTGGAACTGGAGCGCACTGAAGCTAACCACAATGGTGTGAGCTATGCCACTGGAAATGATATAACCTACTATTCATGCATTTTGATGCAGAAAAAAAAATGCACTGGACTGCATATGGTTTGAACTGGCCCTAAAAGCTATTTTAGGACAGTCTAATGAGGACCTAAAAGCAGGCTACTGTGACACGCCCCTGCAACATGTTCCTATCCCACTGTGGTGCAAACAGGTTCAGCCTAAGCAAGAGTGGCAACACAGCTCTGAATTTAGGAGCAGTGCAGCATCACTTCCACCCCATAACAGAAGCAGCATAAGGTGGACTTCAGGGGCAGGCTCTAAAGGTATTTGTGAGACTTTGCAGAAAGGCTAAGTGAAAACTATAAGTGCCTTAAGGGCATGCATAGAATTCTAAAATTGTTCAAATCAATTCTACAAGTAGTGGAAAAACATAGCAGATGGAAACATAGAAACAGGGCCCGTGCTACTACTAGGCAAATTAGGCAGCCATCTAGGGCACAGCCACTGCCGCTGGCTTCCTTACTCTCATCTGGGAATAGGGGTTGCCAGGAGCTTGTCAGTGCCTTGTTCTCTACCCGCTTCAACAGGTGCTGGGGGAAGTCTTTTTACTATCTTCTCCCTCTAACAGCAGCCAGCCAAAGGAGAAAGTGAGCGAGACAGGCGCTCACTGTGGAAAACATCAGTGTCTTATCCCTGGGATAGAAAACGAGAAGGTAGGCAGAATCCAATGGCACACATCATCCTGGAGATCAGACACTGCCCACACCGGTTCCAAAGGGGAGGCGGGAGATTTGAGAAAGGAGCTATTCCACTTTTTCTAGAAAGATGGGGAAGCCGAGGGTTCAACAAATGGGGACAAACATTTAGGCAGCAGTAACAAAATAAGAAGCTTGGGATTTTTTCTCAACACCACTTCCAAAACTTCTGAAATTGCTGTGCAGAAGTCCCCAGTGTTGATTACCTTGTGAGGACACAGTGTAGTGACAATAAAGTGATTATAAATGCATTTTTTTTTTAACAACTATGTTTTTACTTACCTGCTCTGTGCAACAGAATTGCACAGAGCAGCCCAAATGCCTAAATGCCAAGAAGCGGAGGTGGGCTTTCAGATCTTGTGACCACTGTGACTAGATGTCACACCAAACACATGATCAGAAGCTCCTGATTACTATTATGCATCAGGAGCTTCCTGTGACATCCTATTTACTGTGCTGAGAATACACATGGAGCGCACTCTTAGTACAGAAAAGCCATTCCCAATGGGCGTATATATGCAGTCACTCGGCATTAATATCTACCTGCCTAGCTGCTGCATATATGTTTACAGCCAGCAGGAACAATTTAAAATTGGGATCCTAAAATTACAAGTGCATGCCACATATGATGGGTGCAGGAACTATTTTTCTTCCAGTGACACCACTGACACAAGGACATTTGTTCTTCTAGTGACTCCTTCAATGCAGGGGCATTTTATTCTTTCAATTACACCAAGATTGCTTGGACACTCTTTTTTCCAGTGACATCACAGATGGAGGTACATTTTCACCTAAGACCCTGTTCACCTATAGTGCAATGACCTGTGTTTTAAAAATGTTGAAGTTTTATTTTTATTTTTTTTTGGGGGGGGGGGGTGCAAGTAGCTGGTCTTGCCTAGGGCACAAAATAGTCTGCATAGAAACATAGCAAAGTGATGGGAGAAGAAAAGACCAAATGGTCCATCAAGCCTGCCTTTTTTAATTTTTTTTTTTTTTTTAATTTATACATGTCAGAAGAAAACTTCTTATGTAAATAATGTGAAGTATCTTATATAATGCAAGCATCTGAGCTTTCCAGGTTTAAGACAATGCATTACAGGTCCATCCAAACAAGCAAACAACAGAATCTTATTGCACATGGTAGTTTTTTAAAGAGGAAACAAACCCTGTTTGCGTGTGCCGAATTCATGGTTCCTGGTTAACCCCCAAGAAAGGAATTTTCTATTGTGGGAATACAGTAACCTTTAGATATTCACTATGGCTAAAATCCCCTTCTCATTTCGTATGACAATAGGATGTGATGCTGCATCTTATTTGGCTCAGCATAGTAAGTGTGCAGCTTGGATGTTAGCCAAGACTAAGGTTCACCTTTTACATAAACATTTGCATAAGAATCACAGAAGAAATTCAACTCAATGTAGAGTATTCCTAAAACAGTTTTTAAAAAAAAATTGATAGCAAAGATTCGGCTTTAAGAGTGCATTATTTTCATGTAAGTATGCTAAAAGCCCAGTTCAACTTTCAATTTAAATGAGCTAAATATATTAAAGGTGCCTCAAAACAAAAGATATGCAAAGTCTTACAGTTCTTTTTTTTTAGAATGCAGTAATAGCCTGAGGAGAGAAGACTGTCACTGGCCAGAATGCTACAGAAAAGGATCCTTCCTCTCTGTGTGGAAGCAGTGATCTTTCTGCAGAAGATACCCTTGTGATATGTCAGAGCAAGTACTTTGCATCCAGCAAAGCTCATGTTCCCTCCAGATTGGAGAACTCTAGTTATAACTCAGCAGGGGTGGACTGGACCTGTGCAGAGAGACCACTGCTTCCACACAGAGAGCAAGGGTTGTTCTCTGCAGCATTCTGGCAGGTTGCATGCCATTCTACTCAATTTGCAGTCCTTTTCTAAAAAAAAAAAAAAAAATCTCTAAAACGTTGTACACCGTTTTATTTTCTTGCACCTAGAATTTATTTAGCTGACTTAAACAGGAAGTTAAATAGTATTAATATATTTTTATATAGCGCTACAAATGTGTACTTGTTCATGAGCACAGCATTTTTGGGACTGGATATACGTATATTTTTGAGTGTATCAATGTGTGCATTATTAAACCACAATTTATTACATTTAATCTAAGCATCCTAAAGGGGGTGCTATCACCTTACCCATGCAGGACAAGCTGTTTAAACACATGTAGCACTATCCCTGTAGGATAGGATGGCCCTCTGTTCTATGTCTCGACCTTCTCAAGAACCCAGACCCTCTGAAACAATGTGTACAAATATACAATATCATAGGAAACTACTTAAAGTAACACTCAGTACCCAATAGCAGTGCTATATTAAAGAAAACAGACACCAAACCAGGTAGTAAAGGCCACCTTAATATTGTCTCTCAATTTGGTTGGTAATTAGGCAAGTATAAAGTGGATTACCAATTGTAATAACACAAATTAGCATACAAAGTGATTAGCAGTAAGGATTAGGCATAAAGTGACATTCAGAGTCCAGATCAGCATATACAGTAGAAAGGCTATCTTAAGTGCAGCAGTGAGTAGTAGTGAAGTTTCATCTACTGAGCACTGGAACTATACTGCTAGAGTCATTTATGAAGGCAATGCTAGTCTTGACCGACTGGGTATGCATTGTCCAACAGAAAAGGGGTATGGTAGAGGGAGGGGTTACAGAATAGTTATTATAGGAGGGGGCAATCATTTGAGATATTCTTCTGCCAGCTATTGTTGGGGCCATTTAAGAATACCTTTGTACCTAAAGACAGTTTCAGTTAACCTGCATGCAGTATAGGCATAGTTTAGGTTTAGAATAATTTCACCACAGGTGCAAGGTAGATGTGCTTCAGATGCGCTAAAGGTTTGATATAGTGGGTGGTAAAGGTGCTGTTTAGGTTTGGAATAAGTGTGGTATAGAGTGCAGTATGGGTGCAGTATGGAGTATGATACACTAGGTGTCCTGCTCTCAGGGGTTTTAGTCTCTGTTAGTACTGTCAATAATGAACAGATAGCTCTCTCATCAGTTCCTAGCATGCTGCTGTGGATGCTTGCTGTAGAAGGGGGCCCTCTCAGTCTCTCCATGAAAGCCTCTGGTAATGAGTGGTGGGAAGCAGAGGGTGAGTGAATGCTCTAGCCTTTCTGTGGGAGTGGCACGGGATCTGTGATGTGGTTGGTGCGTGCTGCCCCTAGGTGTTCCCTGGGCAATTTAACAAATATTCTCTCTCCAATGCCTATTGGAATTTGTAATGTAAGTTCAGAGTCCATTTGTCCCATGATATGGCTGCCCTCCCAAACTACAATTCCCAGGATTCTCAGTGCTCTGCATAGAAGTCTCCCCCCCCCCCCACTTGCCATAGGGGAATGGTGCAGCCTAACATCCGTGTAGGGAGAAAAGAGTAAAACCTAGTACACACGATGAGATTATCGGACGAATGATCATCCGCTGTTTTTTTATGCATGCTAGTCTCCAGATCGAAAATGAATAGGTTACTAAATTATGAAAATTCTCAATTAAATGACAGAATACAAATTTGGAAGTGATGTCATGTGTTGAAGTGTTTTTGTATTGTATTTTCGGATGAAAATTGCACTGATTAAACAAAAATCATATGATCTGGTATCTTACGAGAAAGATTTTTGTGTTTGTCCCTTCGGAAAATTAAGCCGGTCTGGTCCCATGCTGAGCTGTCACTGGCGGCTTTGCTGTGGAGGTGGGTGCAGAGGAGGCAGCTGACAATGGCTGGGAAATTAATGGGAAGTGATGTCACCCATAGAGTTACTATGGAGCTTCCATTGTCGGCTGCCTCCTCTGCACCCACCTCCACAGCGAAGCCGCCAGTGACAGCTCAGCTTGGGACCGGACCGGCTTCAGAAAAGGTATGTATACTGATTCTTTCTTTGCAGGGCTAGATAGGTTAGTCTTAGATCATGGATGCCTGTAGATGTAGCGATTTTAGTGTTAGGATGGACTTCCCCTTTAATGCTCATACAGTCATGATCTGACACTAAGAGATTTATACTCCTACACTAAAGGCTGGTCACTGAGGAGTTAATATACAAAGAAAGGTGATGCGAAATTGATAAGTGAACTCTATGTGCTAGATACTGGTAAGCGTGTGCTGGGAACAAGATATACTGTATGGGAAACAGGCATGTATGTCCTATGCCACACACACAAGTTCTGCTGGAGGGGTCATGGTGTGTGTGTGTGTGTGTGTGTGGGGGGGGGGGTCAGGGACTGTTGCTGTAACCATCTTCATTCTGGGTGTTAAACTTCCAGTCCTAATGTTAAGGGCAAAGGACATGAACATTATTAAATATACAGTGTGTGTGGTGGTGACAAAGTGGAAGAGACAGCTAAAAAATACGGTAAGATATATAACAGGATTGGATTTGGTAAGCAGTTAAAATTAGTTCCACACCAACTACACAAATTAGACATTTAAAAACACACAGAGCAATAAAGGAAAATTAACCATCTGATAATGGGGCAGGAAGGTCGCTGGTCACTGCTGTTTGGTGAAAGATATAGCCAAGAAAATAAAAAGAAATAAGTAAACATTAAAGGGAAATATAGATGCATATTTGAAATAGAATTTTATACTTAAAGTGATCATAAAGTCTCATTTTTTTAAGGTTAAAAATAACAGAAATGTTATACTCACCTCCTCTGTGCAGTTGTTTTTGCACAGAGTGGCCCAGATCCTCCTTTTCTCGGGTCCCTCTTTGGTGCTCCTGGCTCCTCCCTTTATTTGCTTGCTGTGGGGGCACCTGACATAAGCCACAGCTCCCTGTGTCCATTCAGACATGGAGTCCCGGCCCCGCCCCACCCCGTCCCCTTTCTCTCCTCATTGGCTGACTGACTTTGATTGACAGCAGCATGAACCAATGGTGCCACGCTTCTTTCTCAGCTAATGAGGAGGGGAGTCCCGGGCAGATGAGACACTCCTGCAACATTGCTGGATCTAGAGAGACCTCAGGTAAGTATTAGGGGGCTTAGGGGGACTGGTACACACAGAAGGCTTTTTATCTTAAAGCATAGAATGCATTAGGATAAAAAACCTTCTGAATTTACAATCATTTTAATGCCTCTCAGTTATGCCATTGTGGTAGCTGAAGCAGACACAGATGTAGAAGGTGGTGGCCATATGTATACAAAAAACATTCATCCTTTAAAATAGTAAAATTAATTAATGTTCACATAAAAAAGCAGCGCTCAAAGTGTAATGCTCCAGAAGTGTTCCTCCCGTGAGATATAACAGACACTGTGAAAGAGTTTCAATAGGTCCACCACCAAGAGAAGCCACACATATAGCCTCTTACCAGATGTATGGATAACAAAAGCCTTTAAACAAGCATGTTTCAATTGTCTGGTCAGTGGATCCAATATAAGTAAACCACATCATCCCAAAGCCTCAAAGTATGTTCCAAGAAAAGTGAAAGAACAATCATTGCGCAGACATCCTTTAAAAAATGTATTAAAACACCAGAAAAGCTGCAAACAAGGTACTCACATTTTCTCTAGCAAATTGAGCATACAAACATGGCAGGGGTGTGAAGTGGACTTGTTTCCAACCAAGAAAATGGGAGACCTGCAATGTTACTCAACACCAGCATTGTGTGCCTCCAGAGCCACACACCATTGGAGGTCGGCCATTTTCTTGGTTGGAAACAAGTTTTATTATCAACAGCTCTCTGCTCGGGGAGCTGTCAGAACCGAGTGATCGGCGGCGTTCAATCGCTTGGTTCTCAGTGCAGAGGCGCCGGGGGACAGATGCAGCATGGGACCAATGCTGTATCCACCTAGGTAAGTATAAATAATAATAAAAAAAAGAAACCCAAACTTCTCTTTTAAAGTAAAACCATCTATGCAATATCAGATACAACTGGAAAGCATTTTGCATTTTCAGAGGAATTGTCATTTGCACAGATTTTTTGTCCAGTAATCCCTCTATCCTCCTTAAATCTACCTAGATTTGCTTTATAATTTCAGGTGCAATGGACCCCAGTATTTCTTCTAGCTATATTTGGTTAATAAATAAAAATACAACCATCAGCAGTCAAGTGTAAACAAATAATACAAACTTTTAAAATCACTAATGTCCAAAAGACAATTTGGGTTATCTCTCAGTATCTGCTGATTGTAGAAGGCTATCAATGGCCCTCAGCTCCTTCTAGACTGGGAAGTCCTCAAACAGCTGTACAACATAACCACTATTTATTAAAATAGATATATTGTAAGCACAAAACTACTTGATACATTTCCATATAAATCCATATTACAGTGGCTAAGTGCTTAGCACTTCCACCTAGCAGCCCTAGAGCCGTTGGTTTGAATTCCAACCACGGCACTACCTGCATGGAGTTTGAATTTTCCTCTTGTGCCTGCATGGGCTACCTCCCACACTTCAAAAACATGCTGGTAGTTTAATTGGCTCCTGTCTAAATTGGCCCTAATATCTGTTTGTATGATTGTGAGCTAGGCACCTTAGATTGTAAGCTCCTTGAGGACATGAACTAATGTGAATGCACAATATATATATAGAAAATGTATAGTACTGCATTAGTCAAAGGTGCTATATACTGTAAATACCTGTAATAAATAAATAAATAACATCACTAAAGAACCCATTGACCAATAGGTACAATTACTGACTGTTGAGATCTCACAGTTAAATTGTCTAAAACATGCATAAGGGCTTACACATTTCAAGGGTGTACCCTCTTCATCAGAGAACAGGAAACCAACCTTTAAAGGGTAGCTCCACTTTTGTGGAAAAAAATAGCAAATAAAAAGAAAATAATATAGCAAATACAATTGCAACATATAAGTCATATTGTAATTCAATGTTTTTAAAAAATACCTTTCCTTTTCAATCTGCAGCTCTGTAATTTTCTGTAAAATGCAAGGCAATATGGCCACCTGGAGATGTTCTGTACACAGAATGTGTACAGAATGCCCCCCAGAAATATAATTTCTTGCTTGTGTGATTGGCTCACTGATTTTCCCAGAAGCCTGCACTAAGATACAAATCAGATTCCAGGCATCCCATGCAACAAAAATGCCATTTGTGGCCAGATACTCCCAATAGGAAATCACATCTAAAGGGATGAAGGTCCTTCAATTTCCCATATTAGAGCCCTGCAGGGGAACCAGCAGGTTGATAATTAAGAAACCACTCCCATTAGATTACCTTACCACATGGACACAGACGGACACAGACAAACACACAGGGATTTCTTCAGGAAAAACAAAAGGTAGGAATCTGCAACAACGTTTGCTAAGATCCCTGCAATGTACAGATATCACCCAGGGGGGAATGTTTTTTTTCTCAACAAAAGTGGAGTTACTCTTTAAATAATCCCTCTTTATCCCATCAGGCTTAAGCTAGAAGGAAGTAGTTCATGAAGACCTGTTGAGATATAGAAGGGTTATTTAAAGGCTGATTTGGTGTCCTTGAGTTGACTCTGATGAAGAAGCTACTCCCTTGAAATGGGTAAGCCATCATGCATGCTTCAGATAGCACCTACGTTTGCTATAGAAATTTGACAGTCGGTAGTTTGTACCTATTGTTCGTATGGATCAATGATATGGATTTATGTTATATGTGATTACATCAAGCACTTTTGTGAGTATATTATATCTTTTTAAAAAAAAATAAATTAAGGATTTTATACAATGATGGTGCACTCTCTGTTTACTTTGTATGTCTGGTTAATGTTTGTTTTTATAATCAACATAACCTATGTCCGCCTCGGAAATTAATCAGTATGTTTTTGTTAATTCTTTAGTCAATCACAACAGTTAATTAGGAAATGTATAGAATTAGCTGCCTACATGTTAGACTAGGCTCATCTATCAGCATAACCATAGCCATAGGAAATGATTTTGTTAAAGAATGTCTATGGAAGGAAATTTAATCTGATGTTTGTATTCCTGAGCTAAATATTTCTCAGTGAACTGCTGTAGACATACCTAGTGTTACATATGATACATGGAACACATTTTCTGTATAAACAAGGAGTCCCCACTTTGTCACCAAGTCACTTGAGGTCTGGTATCTTACAAATTCTGTAACTGTGAACACTTGTATCAGTCCACTTCTTTATTACAACTCTTAACAAAATCAATAAATGTTATTAATGACACAACATAATATCGGACAGCTATAAACTGAAACTATGATATTAAATTTCCTGTCTGCCAGAATGAATCTAGAGGTCAAGTCCTAGTGACTGCTGGTTTCAGAATGCCTGGAAAAGACATTTTCAGTCACTAATCAACTCCCATTCTTTTTCATGGTTTAGGAAAGCTCAAGTTTCTGTTTTGGTATGAGTTTTTTAAGGAACTAACAATAAAAACCTGAATGTTGTCATTGATGAAGATTCATAATGGCAGTATAATATGTCAGTCATCGCTAAAGCATTGTTCATACATGCCACTCTACCTCACTAAATAAAAGAGAAGCGTTAGAAATATTCACTGTTCAGGGACAAGAGATGAATGTAGCTAGTCATCAAGAAAGACAGATCCTCAATGATGTTTTGAATTCAACCCTATATGAAAATCACCTTTCATACACTGACAATGTTACATTTAATTGATATACACTTTTGTAAATTTTGTGTCTTTATATTTACCATTAGTTAAATACAATATAAAGTATTCATGGGTCAAACGTGCCAGCTTCCTCTCAATCTTCACAAATTTCAGAATATTTCACTGAACTGATTGGTCAGAGCAGGTACTTCTAATTTCAGTGCTCTGTTGTACAGGACTGATGCTCTGTGAATTCTGACTTTAATTTTATCCATATTATGAAAATCAATATTAATTTGTGATTAGCTAAGCATACCTGGGTTTGGGTAGGTATGGAAAACTTTAGGTAAAAAATGAATGAGACACACTCTAAAGCATACTATTGCCACATCCCTATGGTACACAGAAGAAAAGAAGGAGAGAGGAGGATGAGAGAGCCTCACGAATCAGTGGGGTCTCTCAGCCCCTCAAATATATTGGGACTTTGTAGGTATTTAGCATATGCTGATCTCAGTGGGAATAAACGTAACCATCACTTAATAAAAGTATAATTTATTTGACACGAAAATACAAAAATACACAAATAGACATATATTCAATAAAACATGCACATAGATGGTAGGACATACTCCTATACCACTGGAACCCTGATGCCTCATATTCCAAGGCAATTCATATAAATATGTTGCAGATCATGATAAATCATGATGAGTAGTCAGGAAAATGTAGGGTTCACTTGTGATAGGTGTGGAATCGCGACGCGTTTCGCTTTATCGCTTCCTCAGGCGATTCCTAAAAGGCTAGGAGATACAATGTATTAACTATACAGTCTTTCATCTAAAAGTTTTACTTCTACTAGACATTGGCCCCTGGGGTCATATCCGCATGTATTTTCGTGTCAAATAAATGATACTTTTATTAAGTGATGGTTACGTTTATTCCCACTGAGATCAGCATATGCTAGATCCCTACAAAGTCCCAATATATTTGAGGGGCTGAGAGACCCTACTGATTCGTGAGGCTCTCTCATCCTCCTCTCCCCTTCTTTTCTTCTTATGGAAAACTTTACCTAAGTTGAGGTGACGTCAAAGACAGCTAAATTTTAGTAATCAACAATGCCCATTTTCTAGGCTAATAGGCAAGGGATTTTCAAATAAAGGGCATATGAAGTTGGGCAGTATCCTAGGGGACATGTACCAAATCACAACATTTTTATTTAACTCCATTTAGCAGGAAGCAGCAATTTTAATAATGCTTAAAATGAATTATTAGCTAGTTCACTTCTTTGGACACTTCGGGTATCTCCAAAAAGTGCACAAGTTAAAATAAGCCTACAACTGCAGTCTCAGCCATGAGCTTGCTTTTATTGTTATCAGTGGGCTATGGGATTTAATATACGAGAAATCCTAGGGGCTGTGGAGCTGCCCATTTATTTCCGGTTAACTCTAAACTGATGAGCTGTAAAGCCATTTAAAGCATATCCTACTGAGAATTTTACCACATTTATTCCCATTTCACAGGCACACAGTTTTGAGGCGTAGACACATTTGGTATCTATGTATTCTACAGAACATCATCTTTTATTTTTTTATGGAAAAAAGGCAATTAAATTGTGTTTGTGTACACAAATTAATTTTAGTGTATTTTTTCTTAAAAAAATATAGATTTGATATACAGTTGCATAAATATTTTTCAGCATCTTTTTTATTCTACAAGGCCTCTGATTTCAGAGATTTTATAATGTTCTTTTAACCTTCCTAGCGGTATTCCCGAGTGTGGCTCGGGGTTAATATAGTGTACCAAAAGCGGTAACCCCAAGCCACACTCGGGATTACCCCAGAATGAACCTCCCCTTCCTTGCAATCCCCCACCATCCTCCCCAGCCATCCTCAAGGCATCCTCACTCTGTCTCTCCGCTGTGTGCCCGCCCGATGCCGCCACCTGTCTTCAGGTTCCCTTCCTTGCGAGCATTGCGATGCAGGGGGGTGGAGCCGGCGGCAAATTCAAAAAGTAAATTAAATAAATTACATGAAACAAAGTTGTTATCCTAACGGATTACACTGTATCAAGTCATTTACCTCAGAATTTCACCTGCTAACTTCTCCAGTGCCCTGCCTGTGCTTTTCCAGTTCTTTGTGCCTGGAAAACTGAGAATGACCATGGCATCCAAAAAGCATTCTTTTTGTGCAAAAGCGCTTTTAGACAAACTGGAAAACAGTGACAGCGAAATGGAGTTACTGAGCGATAGCGATTTGTGGGAACATTCATCATCAGGTACGGAAAGTGATGACGACAGCGACTATTCTGTGACTGAACTCAGCAATGTGCGGATTTGGTGCTCTATTGACTGCTGTACGGATCAGGCAGCACCTCCAAGATTCCCATTTACAAGAGCACCTGGTATGAAAGTTGATGTTGACCATGACAACCCCTTGGCATACCTACAATTATTTTTGACCGATGAGGTTTTTGAGAAAATTGTTACCGAGACCAACCGGTACAAAGGCCAACAATGTGCTACGCATCAGAGATTTGCAAGATGCAGAAAGTGGGAACCAGTGACCAAAGATGACCTTTGGCAAATTCTGAGCCTAACAATTCTTCAGGGAGTGGTGGGGAAAACCCCTGCAGAAGTGGTATTGGACAACCAATTCATTACTTGCCACTCCATTCTTTGGCACGGTCATGTCAGAATACCGATTTTTCCTCATAATGAAATATCTGCACTTTGAAAATAATGAAGAATTTGATGAAACTACTCATCCTGCACCAAAACTAAAAAAAAAAAATTGGGAAGTATATCAAATGATTCTTCAGAATTTCCAATGGAGCTATGTGCCAGAAAGAGACATCAGCATAAATGAAAGTGTCATGGCATACCTATCTCGCATTTTCTGGATACCTTATTGGCCTTTACAGGATGCCTTGACTGGCATTTAGAATGGTTATCTTAAACAAAATGTCTTTTGAGTTAATCTCATTTTACTTTGATTTCTTTACATGTGTCACTGAGCTTGCAAAGGCTAAGAATATATCAGATGACCGAAACAGTGGAAATTCCCTATCTCTCAGAATATCAACTCTGTCTGGACGGCTGACCACAAAGCCAATAATATCTTCTAAAAACCCCTTTGGAACTTTTATTGAACGTCACCAAGAAATTTCCCATATGACAGAGAATCACGATCTAGATTGACATAATGCTTACTATAATTAGTTGTTAACTTTGATTGGATAAAAGATGTTAATAACAACCCATTTCTTGTACGTCAGATTGTAATGACAAACCCATTTCTGAGTATATTTAAACTCCAGAAATGCTGTAATAAACCAGGTCACTATGATTCAGCCATCTTGAGTCTTGTCTGATCTCATTATATATATAGCTATATATTGTCTGATTTGGTATCACTGACTAACAGGTAACAGGTATTTTGTACCTGAGGAAAAATTCCACAACAAAAGTCTAATGGCCTACAAGGGAAGGCTCAGCTGGGTGCAATACATTGCATCAACGAGGGCACGATTTGGTGTAAAATCCTACATGCTGTGCGAATCGTCAACTGGCTACTTTTGGAATTCAGTGATATACACTGGAAAAGGAACAAAATTCGATGAAAAATACAGCAATTATGGAGTGGCAACATCTTCTGTTCTTTCACTAATTGAGCCATTTTTAAATCAGGGCTATTGTATAACAATGGACAACTTTTATACATCTCCTGAACTTTATGAGGTTCTACTGCACAACAAAACTGATGCCTATGGAACCGTAAGGGCTAACTGGCGCAACATGCCGCCAATGTTTGCCAAAAAGAAGCTGAAGACAGGAGAAATGGTTGCCTGGAAGAAAGGCAAAATGATGGTACTGCGATGGGAGGACAAGAAAGATGTGTGCCTAATGAGTACAATGCAAAACTCCTCCACTGTTATGGTATGCACAAAAGGTTGGAAAGAAGTCATGAAGCCACAAGTAGGGATGATCAAACTTTTGAAAAGTTTGGTTCGACCAGAACACCCGAATTTCCCAAAAGTTCGGTTCGGATTCCAGAACCCCATTGAAATCAATGGGACCCGAACTTCTGGAATCAAAAAACACTATTTTGAAGCCCTAAAACCCAATAAATGCCCCTAAAAAGTGCTTAGGGTTCTGGGTCATGCCCCAGGGACTATGAATCAGACAAAAAAAGTTCTTAAAAATTGTCGTTTTTGATATATATATATATATATATATATATATATATATGTAAATATGTATACCTCTAACCCAGAATCTGCATAGTGGGGTCACCCTGATATGGCAGAGTTCGGTCACCCTAAACTACACTACGGTCACCCTGACATGGCAGAGTCAGTTCACCCTAAACTACACTACGGTCACCCTGACATGGCAGAGTCAGTTCACCCTAAACTACACTACGGTCACCCTGACATGGCAGAGTCAGTTCACCCTAAACTACACTACGGTCACCCTGACATGGCAGAGTCAGTTCACCCTAAACTACACTACGGTTACCCTGACATGGAAGAGTCAGTTCACCCTGAACTACACTACGGTAACCCTGACATGGCAGAGTCAGTTCACCCTGAACTACACTATGGTCACCCTGACATGGCAGAGACAGGTCACCTAAACTACACTATGGTCACCCTGACATGGCAGAGTCAGTTCACCCTAAACTACACTACGGTCACCCTGACACTTAAAGCTATCCCTACAAAAACTAGATTTTTGAATCTAACTATAGTGGTATATAGTATCCTAACTACACTGCAATATCCCTTTCCTCACACTAATAATTGCAAAATGACACTGGAGCAACACAAATGCTTCCGCTCTCTTCCAAAGCCCCTGTATTACAGTGCTAGAGTTTTGACGGGGCTATGTTATACACTGGAGGGCGTATGGGGGGCGTATTTACTCCTCATTGGGCTCTGGACACCGTAGTCACTCCAATCACATTTTACTGATGTTTCTGGGCCAATCATGGGCTTTTAAAGCCCAGTTCCTGTCCCATTGCATTTTGGGCGGTTCTGGTGGCCGAATTCCGAACTTTTACCACAAAAAGTTCGGAATTCGGCCGAATTTCAGACACCCAATGTTCGGGTCGAACCGATGGTCGACCCGAACCGTTCGATCATCCCTAGCCACAAGTAGTGATAGACTACAACAACACCATGGGAGGTGTCGACAGAGCCAACTCAGCAATGACATTCTACCTAGCTATGAGGAAGCAGCAAAAAAAAAAATTACTATAAAAAGATCTTCAGACACCTTCTTGAACAATGCTTGTGGAATGCATACATTTTGCTCAAAAAAAAAAAGAGTGACAAGCCTTTGACTTTATTTGGAAAGTTGCCGAACAAATCTTTCTGAGTCACCAAACACCATCAATGGCTGTGAACAGATCTGGACGTCGTGCTGTTGGCGTTGTCAACCCGGAACGCCTGACTGGACGTCACTTCATGGACTACATCCCACCAACTGAGAAAAAGTCGGCACCTACAAGGATGTGCGTGGTTTGTTGCTCGAAAAGAGATGACAGTGGAAGGAAGATAAGAAAAGAAACCAGATGCTATTGTCCCGATTGTGACGTCGAACTTGTGCAGTCCCATGTTTCAAGAAGAGGATGTTTCAAGATGTTTCTGAAGAAGAGGAATTCCTCTAAATGCGTCAGCCCACGGGGTCTTCAGTGACTGTTACAAACATACGTACTGATGCATTGGATGGAATGTACAGTGATCTGTGATGCGCAATTTCTTCCTGTCTTTGTAAGTACATTACTTACAGTGCTTTTATCTAATAAATTATTTGTCTCTGGATAATGCACTAGGTCAGTGCGTCCTCTGTGTGTTTTATATAGTTGCATTATTAGACTCCCCTAAGTCTTTGAGGGCAGCAAGACCATGGTTACCCATTTCTAAGAGTAATGAAGACATAAAGCACATCTATCTGGAGGGGCCATCTTCCTAAGTGCAGGAGGCATTGTGTGTGTGACTGTTTTAACAAAAAAAAACATGGCATGAGGTCCCCCCAACTTCCATATCAGACTCTTTGGGTCCTGTATAGATTTTAAGTGGGAACCAAATGCAAAAAATAATAAAATAAATGCAAGGAAAAAAATAAAAATATATAAGATAAAGATCCCCTCCAAAATGTATACCACACCCTTATACAAACATGCAGTCTGGCAAGCCAGAAAAGGAAGGATTTGATCACAGGAAGATTTTGGCCAGGGTCAGCATCATTCATCATGATTTTCTTTTACTTTCACTTTTGGTGAAAGTGGTTAACATGAAAAACAGAGAGGGTGAACCTTCCACTAATGATCTGTATCATACCTAACTCTTTAAGTGTCAACACCTTAGCTACTTTTTTCTTTTAAAAGGGGTCTTTAGTTTAGGAGCAATTAGTGCATCAGGCAATATATACATACACATATAGTTAACATTACTTACTCAGAACAAGTAGGCAGATGAGGACTTCTGACTTCTGACCTTATATGCATACTTTTCCTTTTAGTGTTTCAAAAATCATTGAAGCCAAGGAAAAAGCATTTTTAAGAAAATTCAAGTTTTTCTTTATTAATGCAAAAGAAAGTCTCAACAGTCACCTTGCAAGACAAGCTCTCCTATTTTATACACAAGTGGCAACTTGAGACGTTATTAGCAGTGTGATTGTTCAGGGACACCAATATGGCAGCCAGTTGTGCTGGTACAAGTAACATGGTAGCATGCCATGGTCCAACCAATACAGCTGTGTAGCAGATTCATACAAATATATATACTGTATACAATTCTCTCAGCCCTCGTTGTTGGCATTACTTTCAGTTATGCTTTAATTGCTGTAAGCTGGCAGGGAAAGCCTGAACATAAATAGTAGTGGCCCCAAAGAGAATCTCTCATCCCATTCTTAGGTTGTAATACCCATTACTGATGGTCTTGCAAAGTTTTGGCTAACTGTTAAAGCCCAAGAATATAAGAGAAAATTATGCTGGTACATATTGTGACCAGTAACATCCCAAATAGCAAGCAAATGTGCTGAATGTTTGAAAATGACTTTCTAAGCTATTGCTAGACTTGCCAGGCTTCACAAGTTTGTTGCACATTTTCAGCAAGTCAGCATTGCAAGACTCCAGATCAACTTTCTTTGCAAACATTCTGAGAGTCTGCAGCAAGTTCTGGTTCAGCTATGTTGTGCAATAGTCACCCAACCACAGGGGTCACTGTAACTGAATTTGGAAAATGTCAACTAGAAACTGTGCTTCAAGTGCTCTGCAAGTGTAAATCTTGCCATTGAAAATGTGTAGCAAGTTTTGCTTTGTCTCATGTAATGTTATCGGTGCCCTGTATCCCTTCCTTGTTATACTCAATAAAAATATTGAAATAGAAGGAAATGTGTAGCAAGTTAACAAGACATAAAATTCAACACTGTCAATAAAATGTTATGGCTGATACATACATGGTTTTCTTAGCCTTGTATGGTGGTATTGCTATAATTGGGGCGGACCATCTTAGCTAGTCATCATATAGCTACATCTTTAATAAATAAAGTATCTCCACAATCCCAGTTGGTTAATTAGTTAGTATGGTCCCCAGCAATGTAAGGTAAATGCCTCTCTCTAGGATGTAGGACTACTTGGGTTATGTACATAGATCCTTTGGGTGCTTACAATTACATTTTAGCAGGATTACTTCTTTAGAACAACAGATGAGTGGGAGCTATTTTAACTTTTATATAAAGGGCCTTAAATGTGATGTTCTAATTAGACAATGTGCTAACAGCTGTATACCTTTAAAAACACAAAGTGAAAGTCGACAGTAATCTTGTCATCATTTTCTTTCAAGGAAAGTTGTTCGTCTAGAGGATTACATCGGATTAGCATGGCCAAATCAAATTTGTCATTATATACTAAAATAGTTAACTGGAGATTAAGTTATAAAACATAGCATGTTCCCTTCGTCCATTTCAACACTTTTTTCTTGCAGACACTCAGGTACATTCACAAAAGCAAAAGATCAGTTTCATAGGAGAGATCTTATTGCTGATAAACTGCTTGAATCTTTTAACAATACTCAACATTCTTCCTTTGTCTTAGATGAGATACTCGTCAGCACCTGAAAGATTATTTCAGCGAGAAGGGGAGGTTTTTGTCTTACGTCTGACCACTTCCTTTAGATGATATCGCTTATATGATTCATGTTTCACTACCATTAATACTGAATAGTACTTTGGAACAGATGTGAGCTCTTCAAGAAAATTAAAGAAACAATAGGTACATCTTTCCTAGCTCTAACCTTATGTATATCACTAAATAAATCTGATTCTTTTTTTTTTTTTTGCTTTATATGTTTCACATAAAGTAATAATCATTAGTTGCTCAACTAATTTAACTATTTTTATTCATCTTATTACTTTCTGTAGTATTTATTTATTTATCTGTATTGATCTGTTACTCTCAATTTGAAAAAATAAATAAATTAAACTTTTTTTGTACAAGAGTGATGAAAATAAAATTGCCATAAAGAAGTTGATTTTACTTCTTACTTCCTTTGAAAATAATATATATAACAACACCAGCTCCTATTTCTTTGAGAACTAAAAGATAAACATAGTAGGGTACATTTGTCAAGTGTAGCAAGTCATATAGGAATTCTTCTCCAATATTGTCCCTACAGTGCCAAATTTGACTATTTATTTTACATAGGAAAGTGGAGTCTTGGTAGTTTTACAAGCCTGTTTAAAGTTGTTTTTCACATTTATGAGCTGTTTTCATTAATCAAGCATCACACTACTGTTCCCAACACTAAAAACATGCTTTTACTGTAATTACAGCAACTAGGACCTCTCAGCACAAGTTTTGCCCGACACTAATTTTTATTAGAATACAGTAAACATAACAAGCTGATCATATGCACAGATAAAATATAAGAGTGTGATAAGAAGGTAGTTAGTTTATGATATACACTATATTACCAAAATTATTGAGACGCCTGCTTTTACACACACATGAACTTTAATGTTATCCCAGTCTTAGTCTGTAGGGTTCAGTACTGAGTTGGCCCACCCTTTGCAGCTATAAAAGCTTCAACTCTTCTGGGAAGGCTGTCCACAAGGTTTAGGAGTGTGTCTATGGGAATGTTTGATCATTCTTCCACAAGCAGATTTGTGAGGTCAGGCACTAATGTGGACAAGAAGGCCTGGCTCGCAGTGTCCACTATAATTCATCCCAAAGGTGTTCTATCAGGTTGAGGTCAGGACTCTGTGCAGGCCAGTCAAGTTCCTCCACAACAAACTTGCTCATCCATGTCTATTTTTTCTTGCTTTGTGCACTGATTCAAATCATCTGGTGGAGGGGGGATTCTGGTGTGGGGTAGTTTTTCAGGGGTTTGGGTTTGGCCCCTTAGTTCCAGTGGAGGGAACTCTTAAGGCATCAGCATACCAAGACATTTTGGACAATTTCATACTCCTACCTTTGTAGGAACAGTTTGGGGATGGCCCCTTCTTGTTCCAACATGACTGCACACCAGTGCACAAACAAGGTCCATAAAGACATGGATGAGTGAGTTTGGGGTGGAGGAACTTGACTGACCTGCAGTTGAGTCCTGACCTAAACTTGATAGAACACCTTTGGGATGAATAAGAGAGGAGACTGCGATCCAGGCCTTTTGGTCCAACATCAGTACCTAACCTCACAAATGTGCTTCTGGAAGAATGATCAAACATTCCTATAGACACACTCTTAAACCATGTGGGCAGCATTCCCAGAAGAGTTGAAGCTGTTATAGCTGCAACAAGGGGTCAGCTGCAATTGGGCCAACTCAATATTGAACCCTACAAACTAAGACTGGGGTGCCATTAAAGTTCATAAGTGTGTAAAGGCAGGCGTCCCAATACTTTTGGTAATATAGTGTACCACAGAGCCTGGGGCAAAAGCTATTTTTCAGGAACAACAGTCACAGATATGAAGATTTCAGCCTCGGTTCACACTAAGAACCGCTTGTGAATCACACAGGAACCACACTGCATTCCTGTGCAATTTACATGCAATTCAGTGCGGTGTGATTTGAACCAATTCATTTTGAATGGGTTGGAATTGCACCGCATCCCAAAAAAAAAAAAAAAAACTTGCATGCATCTTTTTTGGAGCTGTACTGCAACAGGATCACATGATAATTTTGTACCATGCGATCTGATTCAATCCATGGCAGGCAAATGAACTGCACTTGCAAACTGCATTTGTCGTTAACGTTGTACTGACATCAGCAGCGGATTGCAAGAGCAGTCCGATTGGACTGTGGTGTGGGAAATGTGCACGCATCCCAAAATACATTAGTGTGAAGCTAGGCTAAAAGTCTGTTTTTTTCCAGAAACACAGGCATGCATGACCCTGTGATGCAATGGGCAAACATGTCTACAGTATGTCCAAAGCAGACATCCCCGCACCACTTCTATTACTCTCCTATCAACAACAGCATATTAGGCATAAAAAAAAGTTTACTTATGGGATATCGATGCACATCAAGGCAAAAACAAAACATAGGTCCTGCATGATTTTTTTCAGAGCAATGCAGCAAACACTGCCACAACCTTTCATCCAGGTATATGGCAATGCACTGTGGTTCATTGCAAACTTTTAAGAGAATAACATAATATTAAACTCTCCAGTAGCGCAACCCAAATAATACATCAAACAGTGCACACAACTAAATCAAAAGTGTAAAGCCTCGTACACACGCGTCTAAATTCGGCTGGGAATTTTCGTCCGACGACCGATCCGCCGATTTTCGGCTTGTTAGTATGATGTTTCCGACTTTTCGGCCGAAAAAATTCTGGTGTGCAGGCTATAAAATTTCCTCCGTCAAAACACGGCCGATTTTCGTGCAGTCAGTACAGATTTCGACAGGGAAAAATCCTATGAGCAAGACTGGGCATGCTCAGAGAAGAAAGAACACAAAAAAACCAAACCAACACATGACATCACTTCTGAAGTAGAATTCTGTCGGTCGACAAAATTTGTGCGCAGTCTAGAGCACATTCCAACCAACAAAACACCACTCTGGACAAAAGATGGACGACCGGTCGGCGGAAATTCGTTGCGTGTGTACGAGGCTTAAATCACAGTGAAGTCTATATGTAATTCAAATAAAGGTCACAAATACATGCACACATTGATCTGTGATACCTTCATAGACATGAGTGTAGTATTACCCATATTATGTATTATAATTATGAGGTCTTTATTGCCTGTATTGATTTACTTTTAATAAGAAAGCAAGATATTTTCCCCTATAATCTATATATGAAGGATTAATTTTCCTATAGATCATACAGATAGGGTTAATTTGTATTGCATTTTGATGCTCCTAATCCTATTTGTAGTATATGGATATATGTTCTTGTTTTTCCATTTTTTATTTTTATACTGTTACTAATTATGTAATGTTACTTAAGGTAAATATATGCATATTTAATGTATTATTGATTTAGTCTACTTATACCACAGTTTTAATACTGTTTGGATACCTATTGATGCCAATGAAGCACTTGGAGTAAACACTACCTAGGCAGGCAAAGGTTAAGTTGATTAAGAGCATGATAAATTCTGCCCAGCCATGCTGTGCAGCCACGCACTCAGACGAAGTTTGAAGTGAGGCTCCTTTCACACGGCCGCTCCGTGTGAAAGGTCCGCTGCGGGACTTTTTTTTTTTTTTTCCACGGAGCGGATGACATTTCTGTCATCCGCTCCGTGTGCCCGCATATCATCCCATCCGTTTGCGGATGATATGCGGACCTAATGTAAGTATATGGCACTGCGGATGTCAGCGGATGACACCGCTGACATCCGATTTTCCTTCCTTTCCGTTTTTTACACGGATGGAAAAATGGGGTTCTGTTCCGTTCCAAAAAACGGAACAGAACTGAAAGGAGGAAAATCGGATGTCAGCGGATGGTATTCCGCTGACATCCGCAGTGCCATTCACTTACATTGATGTCCGCAAATCATCCGCAAAAAAATAGGATGATTTGCGGACACACGGAAAGTAGCGGAGCAGCCGTGTGAAAGGACCCTGACAAAACCCATCAGGGCGGGACTGCACAGCAGTCAGAAGAGATGTCAAACGCCTAACCGGAAGTGATGCCAGATGCTATGTCCATGTGGTTTGGCAGGCGAATATGGTGAGAGGCAAATCATTTTGGTGAGTGTGGTGAAGTGTGGGAGTGGCTTGCACTTTATGCACCGTGGTGGTTGATTGGACCATTGTACAAGTTATAAAGAATAAGAATATCGTTGGTCTATGTCACAGATCAATGTGTGCATGTCCACATAGGGACTTCACTGTGACTTACACTTTTGATTTAAATGTGTGCACTTTTTATGTTTTATTTGGGTTGTGCCTCTGGTGAGTTTAATATTAGGTTATTCTCTTATAAGTTTGCATTGAAGTTTGATTTAAGGGGGCTGCACTCTCTTCCAAAAGGATAATATAAGAGTTTCATTATAATTTTTGCTTCTAAGCACAGGGGTTTGTGAGTTTTTTTAGTGCTCTGTGGTTGCGCTTTGGGGTGCTTTTACCTTTAAATGGCAAAGCAACTGTAATGCATTGTGTTAATGAACAATATGGGCCATGTTATGATGTGTGTTATAATGGGAGTTATGGTGTGAATGCACTCTTACTGAACAAACATAAGATAGCAGTGTGAACAGATTGATAGATGTACACAATGAGAAAGAAACAGTAAAGCACAAGCACTGCGCAGCACCTCTAAGAAGAAAGCACAGCCACCTTCAGTAATAAGCAATCATGGCTGAACCCATGTGCACATGTCATTAAAACTTTTTTAAATGACATATGAAACATTTTTGACATTACCACAGTGATAATATCGGAACACATAAAGTGGTAAATGGTTAAAAATGTTGTAAAGTTTTATTAACCACTTTAGCCCCGGAGGATTTGGCTGCTCAAAGACCAGGCCCCTTTTTTCAACTTGGCACTGCGTGACTTTAACTGACAATTGCGCGGTCATGCAATGCTGTACCCAAACACAATTTACGTCCTTTTTTCCCATAAACAGAGCTTTCTTTTGGTGGTATTTGATCACCTGTGCACTTTTTATTTTTTGCGATATAAATAAAAAAAGACCGAAAATTTTGAGAAAAAATTACATTTTCAACTTTGTCTTTTTAAAAATATAAAATATACTCAATTTATGTCATATGTTTTGGCCAAAATGTATTTAGCTACATGTCTTTGACAAAATAAAATCTCAATGAGCATATTTTTATTGGTTTGCGCAAAAGTTACAGTGTTTACAAACTATGGTGTATATACTGGAATTTATGCAGCTATTACTTTCTGACTGCCTATATCATTTCATGAAGCGCTAAAATGGCAGGGCAGTACAAACCCCCCCAAATTACCACTTTTTGGAAAGTAGACATCATAAGGAAAATTGTGTAGTATACACACCATTAACCGCCCAAACATCCAAACCCACTTCTTAATGGTGGGTATACATAACAAAATTCCATGTATACCTAATGGTATTTTAACTGCAGTGGTGAAATCACCTACCACAGTGCTGCCATCAGAGGTATCCATATATGCTGAGCGCAAATGCTGTTTGTGTCAGAATATATAAAATCAGTGTGGCAGCTGATGAGTGTAACTGCAAAGCAAACCGGTTAACAATAGAATGAAAAACAAACAAAGTACAGTAAAAATACAGTAGGAAGAATAGAAGAACAGAAAAATAACTCAAACGACAACTTTTTTTGGCTTTTTTATTTTATATTTTTTTTGTAAATTTTGTTTGTAACTTTTTATATTTTTTTGTAATTTTTTTGTAACTTTTTGTAATTTTTTGTAATTTTTTTTTTTAGCCATCGAACATCTTTCGAGACCCTGTGTTAGTGTGCCCTACACTGTGTCGTGCTGTACCCTACACTAACATTCCACTAGTGTGTGGTAGCGACGGAAACAGTCCCTGATGCAGAGACCAGGTTGGTCAGGACAGTCGGGACAATAATAGCTGGTGTCACGTCTAAATCCGTGCCTGCTACAGACACAACATCTTCTTTGGGGATGTCTTTGGGTAGGGGTACGCGGGAGGACTTGTGGAACGTGCCTCTCATGGAGCCGGCCCACGTACAAATGGTACCCCTTTGCGAATAAGGATGACACCAAGTCCCAAACTATCTTGTCGCTGCTCCCTATGTAGTCTGGGCAGTTGGGGGGCTCCACAGTGCTATCTTTTCCCTCATAGACCCGGAAACTAACTGTATAGCCTGTGGCCCTGTCACAGAGCTTGTACAGCTTGACCCCGTATCTGGCACGCTTGCTGGGGAGATACTGTTTCATAGCAAGGCAGCCAGTAAACTTAATCAGGGACTCATCAATGCAGACAACTTGTTGGGGGGTAAACAAGGCCAGGGCCGGACTGGCCATAGGGCAAACAGGGCATTTTCCCAGTGGGCCGCGGCGCCGCGAGTCATCACGATCACGGTAGAAGTAAGTTCCCTCACTGCGGCTGCCGGCCGTTGCCAGCTACACCAGCTCCGCGCCCAATCAGCCTTCTGCTCAGGGGGGGGTGTGAGTCTCTCCCCCCTGAGCAGAAGGCTGATTGGCCGCGGAGACGGAAGTCAAGTAGTCTAAAAGTCAACAGTGTACTTCCCGCCGGCCGTCGGTGTCCTGCCCGGCGCGGCCAGCATCTCTCTTAAGCAGCTGCACACCTGCAGATGGCCGCTCCTTCAGTGAAGTCCGACTCCGGGCTGCTCGTGGGGGGGGGCTCCTTCAGTGAAGTCCGACTCCGGGCTGCTCGCGGGGGGGCTCCTTCAGTGAAGTCCGACTCCGGGCTGCTCGCGGGGGGGGCTCCTTCAGTGAAATCCGACTCCGGGCTGCTCGCAGGGGGGGGGGGGGCGGGGGGGGGGCGCGGGGAGAGAAGAGAAGGTAAGTGCCTGTCTGCAGACAGTGCTGCTGTGCAGCCCCGGCTGTGTGTGTGTGACTGCTCAATAGGAGGGGGATGGATGGGGCAGCCTGCATATAGAGGATTTTTGATGTTTACCTATTCCTCCTGCTGCTGGATGGATGCCTGATTCTCCTCTCTGCAGGCATTCTGCAGCTGCAGGAGAAATATGGAAATATCAATTTCCCTATATGCAGCTGTCCCACCCCCCTCCTATACAACTTCTTTTACTGCCCCCCCCCCTCCCCCAGTGATCTTACCCCTCCCCCAGTGATCTTACCCCTTCCCCAGTGATCTTACCCCCCGCCTCCCCCAGTGCTCTTTAGCCTCCCCCCTGTGCACCTTAGCCCCCCCTGCTCTTCAAGTCCCCAGCCCACATTGCTTTTCATCTCCCCCATGCTCTCTGGCTCCCCCAGTTCTCTCCACCCCCCTGTGCTCCATTGGCTCCCCCCTAAGTGATTTCCAGTCCCCCTCCAGTGCTCTCCAGTTCCCCCCCCATGCTCTCCATCTCCCTGGTTTTCCCTGACCGCCCCCCCCATGCTATCCACACCCTGCGCCTTCCAACCCCCCTGAAATGCTCTCCAACCCCCCCTTAATTCTCTCCAGTCCCCCCCTGCCCTTCAGCTCCTCCAGTGCTATCTGCTTTCCCTGTGCTCTCCGGCCCCCCTAGTGTCCTTCTATCTTCTATCATGTCTGCAGTCTCTTGACCATCTCCTGTGCTATGTCTGCAGTCTCTGACCATCTCCTGTATCATGTCCGCAGACTCTGACCATCTCCTGTATCACGTCCGCAGTCTCTGACCATCTCCTGTATCATGTCCTCAGTCTCTGACCATCGCCTGTATCATTTCTGCAGTCTCTGATCATCTCCTGTATCATGTATGCAGTCTCTGACCATCTCCTGTATCATGTCCGCAGACTCTCACCATCTCCTGTATCATGTCCGCAGTCTCTGACCATCTCCTGTATCATGTCCGCAGTCTCTGACCATCTGCTGTATCATGTCCTCAGTCTCTGACCATCTGCTGTATCATGTCCTCAGTCTCTGACCATCTGCTGCATCATGTCCTCAGTCTCTGACCATCTTCTGCATCATGTTCTCAGTCTCTGACCATCTGCTGCATCATGTCCTCAGTCTCTGACCATCTGCTGCATCATGTCCTCAGTCTCTGACCATCTGCTGCATCATGTCCTCAGTCTCTGACCATCTGCTGCATCATGTCCTCAGTCTCTGACCATCTGCTGTATCATGTTTTCAGTCTCTGACCATCTGCTGTATATCATGTTTTCAGTCTCTGACTATCTGCTGTATCATGTCCTCAGTCTCTGACTATCTTCTGTATCATGTCCTCAGTCTCTGACTATCTGCTGTATCATGTCCTCAGTCTCTGACTATCTGCTGTATCATGTCCTCAGTCTCTGACTATCTTCTGTATCATGTCTGCAGTCTCTGACCATCTCTTGTATAAGGTCCGTAGTCTCTGACCATCTTGTGTATCATGTTTGCAGTCTCTGACCATCTACTGTACTATGTCCAGCAGGAAGACTCTGCAGCCTGGAGAGAGGAGTGACTTCTACTTAGGGATTTCTTTTGCAGATAGGCTGGGCTGGCACTGGCAGTAACAATTTTATTCAAAGAAATCAGGATTTCTTCTGCAAATAGGCTGGCACTGGCAGCAACAATTTAATTCAAATCAGGATTTCTTTAGCAAATAGGCTGGCCTGGCACTGGCAGCCAGGCATAGTACTAGTCTAGTACTATGCCTGCCAGTGCCAGGTCAGCCTATTTGCAGAAGAAATCCTGATTTGAATTGGTCATGTCATGTGTCTGATGAGATTGGTTTTTGTTAATTTACTGATCTGATGCCACTGCCAGCCTATTTGCAGAAGAAAACCTTATTCTTCCTAATTTTTTGATCATGTGTCTGATGACATTGGTTTTGGTAATTGTCTGACTCTGATGCCAGCCTATTTGCAGAAGAAATCCTGATTTGAATAAAATATTTGCTGCCAGTGCCAGCCTGCCAGGTGATCTGAGGTGTGATAGTGCAGGAATTGGGGTGATCTGAGGTGTGAAGGTGCAGGAATTGGGGTGATCTGAGGTGGGAAGGTGCAGGAATTGGGGTGATCTGAGGAGGGTGCAGGAATTGGAGTGATGTGAGGTGTGAAGGTACAGGAATTGGAGTGATGTGAGGTGTGAAGGTGCAGGAATTGGGATGATCTGAGGTGGGAAGGTGCAGGAATTGGGGTGATCTGAGGAAGGTGCAGGAATTGGGGTGATGTGAGGTGTGAAGGTACAGGAATTGGGGTGATCTGATTTGTGAAGGTGCAAAGCTCACTTGATTTCTTACTATTATTCAAGTGGTTTACAGCAGTTACTTTGTATGAAGCTGACAGTTGTTTTTTATGTATCTGGCACTCCCAATTTCTTTGAAAACATTTTTTCAGCACACTGTGCCCAAAAAGGTTGTCTACCCCTTGATTAGAGTAACCCTCATCTTGTGCTGCTTCATACTATTTTAAGGACTCAACCATCAAAACAGGATTTAAAGTAAGACAAAAAAAACAGCATCATATGGCAGCTCTGATCTAAATTGGACCCAGTCTGTCAGATTAAACTAAAAAAGGTATCGTTATCGAATCCACACATCCTGGAACATTAAATCCTGTCATCAACCATCCCGACGAACGCCACGCCCCGCCACGCCCCCGACACGCCCCACCCCACGCCCCCCTCGCGGGCTGCTCAGTCCAAAATGCCCGGGCCTATTTTTTGTCCCAGTCCGGGCCTGAACAAGGCTGTAAACCACTGATTGAAGTGGTTAACGAGGGGCCGAATTTTGTGGAGCCGGTCATATTCACTGTCTCCCCGAGGACGACAGATTTCATTGTCATTGAAATGCATAAACCGCAGAATTTGCTTGTATCTCGCCCTGGACATGAAAGCAGAATACACGCGCATATGGTGAATTGGTCTAGTGGACCAATATAACCGCAATTCACTCTTTTTGGTTATGCCCATGTTGAGGGAAAGGCCCAGAAAAGTCTTAAACTCTGAAACCGTTACAGGTTTCCAGCCGAATTGTCTGGCAAGGGACAAATTTGGGTTGGTGGCTATGTGTTGACCAGCGTATAAATTTGTTTGGTCCACAATAGATCTGAAAAGATCTTCCGTGAAAAACAGCTCATAAAAATTCAGGGGAGTAAAATTGGCTTTTTCCACGTGGATTCCAGGTTGGCCAGGGAATGGGGGAAGTACGGTCACTGTAGTATTAGTGGGCTGCCAATCAGGATATGCCAGCGCATCAGGGAGGGCACTATGGGCTCTACGGGCCTGTCTTCGAATATGTGGTGGCTGTGGGCCACTACTTGTGCTAGCCACCGCACCAGCTTCAACTGCACTTATGGGACTCGCCACGTCACCAAGTGATACTGGTGTTCTAGGTCCAGGGTATACTAGGCCGCTGGTGATCGCCAGATCACCAGAAGGCTGAGCGGCACTAGTACCGACACTCCATATGAGCATGCTGCGATCTCTGCACCTCTTCAACTCCAGAATGGGGTCCGGTATGCCTGGTTCTAACAGGGACCCATCTGTCATCAGAGCTGTCCGTCAGGGAGCCACTGCTCTCTTTAGGTTCGTATACTGACCCTGATTCTGCCAGTGAATCTGACATGGTCAGTATACTGTAGGCCTCTTCACTACTCTACCACAGTTTGGTCATTTTGCAACTAAATTTACAGGTACAGTAGTGTGACTCACAGGCAAAAAAGCACCTGGTTGTCAAGGACTATTTGGTCGCTACAAAAAAACTGCTAATACTAGCAGGGATCAGGCCTGACTCTGCTAACACAGCGGTTTTGTGTGTTTTGTGTTTTTTGGAAGTGACAGTAAGCTATTGATTACAGCACTTGCCTGGTAGGGTGGGGTGGGGTGGGCTGGGCGGAGGGGCTAAATGCAGGTGCTGGCAGGAATCAGTGCTGATCATGCAAACATCGCGTTTTGAGAGCCCTAAACTATTGGGGATGCTAGTATAGTTCTGATCAGATCAGATATTGATCTGTTCAAACACTATACTATTAATGGAGGTGTATGTGTGTGTATGTGTGTGTATGTGGTAATCAAGGGGTTAACTAATATTTTTAACTATGCGCGGGGGATCTGCAATATCCTAGACTGACGCTAACACTAACTAATGTCCCCTGTGACACTAATAATAGTGATCAGAAAAAAAAACTGTACACTATAAAAGTGATACTGTGACAGGTCAATAAAGGGGTTAACTGGGGGTGATCAGGGGGGGATCAGGGGGTTTATCTTTATTGGGGGGGTGGCGTGGAGCCTAAACCTACTTGGGAAAGAAATGTACTCGCTAGCACTAGCTGAAGTCACAATCACTCTATCATAGATATACAGAAAAACACTATATTACCTTTGTATAGTGTGCAATGTGACAGGGGGAAGGGGTTAACTGGGGATGATCAGGGGGGATCAGGGGGTTAAATCTTTATGGGGGGGTGGCGGGTATCCTAACCCTAAAAGGAACGGCCGCAAGCAATAAACTTGGTCACAAATCACACTAATACAGGTATATAGGGAACTGCTATATACTGTATGCAGTGTGTGTTGTGACAGGGGGTGTAGGGATTAACTGGGGGTGATCAGGGGGTTAAATCTTTATTGGGGGGGTGGCGGGGACCCTAAACCTCCTTGGGACTGAAACGAACTCGCTAGCGCTAACTAGAGTCACAATCACACTAATACAAAATACAGTAAACCACTATATTACCTGTATATTAGTGTGAAATGTGACAGGCGGTAAGGGGTTAACTGGGGGTGATCAGGGGGGATCAGGGGGTTAAATCTTTATTGGGGGGTGGTGGGTATCCTAAGCCTAAAAGGAACGGCCGCAAGCGCTAAACCTGGTCACAAGTCACACTTATACAGGTATATAGGTAAATGCTATATACTGTATACAGTGTGTGTTGTGACAGGGGGTGCAGGGGTTAACTGGGGGGGGTGATTGGGGGTTAAATGTGCCTAGCCTAGGTGTGTGTGGGTGTGCTTGGTGCAGTACTCACAGTTCAGTTCCGCTCTCTCCTCTCGGTTAATCCAAAAAGGATTTTGCGAGGAGAGAGCGGGTCTTTTCTGTGCCTGTGTTTACATTACACAGGCACAGACAGTATCTGATTGGGCAGGACTGATCAACAGGTCCAGGCCAAAAATCATTGGCCTGGACCTGATGACTGATGGGTTCTGAACCCAATCAGATCATCATCGGGAACGAGCCCCAGAGCGGCAGGGGTGAGTGACGTAGGTCTACGTCGCTTTGCCTGCAAGCGGCTGAGGGCCACAGTAAAACTACGTTAAGCGGTCGGCAAGTGGTTAATGTCTTTTAAAATGTTAAGGAGGACTTTACTAGAATTAATTCCACCATTGCAAGTATCAGAAAAGAAAGAAATTCCCCTAGGGGCGGGACTTTATTGGCAGTTGACCATCCGAGTAATGAAAGTGTATGCACAAATGTAAAAACATATAAATTTATTTAACATCCAGGTTTGAAAATTACATATAAAATTAGAAAAAATTGTATATACATGAAGCATAACATGCGGTAAAAATGCGTTGCTGTGAAAACATACAAGGCGATAACATGGAAAAATTTTCCCAAAATTGGAACTGACGCGTTTCGGGTAGAACCCTTTGTCCGTAGGTCAATTGGGATACAGTTCGCTCGTCGAGTTTCCAGATGAAAGCACCAGTCAAGGGAAGGCAAAAAAGCCCAAAAAGGAGAGGGGAGTAAGAAAGCCAGCAGCAAAGTGATCTTGCAATAGTCGTGTTGTAATTTATTTGATGATATTGTTATATATAAGTCCTCCGTGACCTATCCCGCAAGGATCCCAAAAAGGGGCAAGTTGCGAAGTATAATAAAAGTATCTAAATAGTAATGGGAGACCACAAGGAAAGGTGAAGCTGTATGCTGCTGTAAGCGTGTGCTCTTCCCCCCGGCGCGGCTTGCAAGTATCAGTGGTGGTAAAGATAGGAACTGAAGGGAAATTACTCCACTAGGGGCACAAGTAGCAAAAATGTATTTATTTTTCTTTTAGTGGGGGATCGCAATTAGAACATGCATGTTTTTCTACTTTTGTCTACATCCCCATCACAGGACAGGAAGTGAGGGGAAATTGCACCAAGAGGCACACCAACAACAGAAAAATAATACAGCATTTCTAATCTTTCCTCACACTTTCCAAACTACTTTTTCAGTTTATTCTTCTCACATACTTATCTAAAAAAAAAAAAAAATTCCTCTTAATACAGCTCACTACAAATCAGATGTTGTTAAGATATAAAAACATCAAGAGATAAAGCTGTGAAAATAAATTCTGACAGAATAATGCGATTTTCAGAAGCAGCAGACAGTCTGTCATGCCTCTTGGAGATTGATATGGGTCATTTCCATTGGATATGTTAAACATTTTTCTTTTTAGTTCAATTATTTTGGTTGAGAAGGGGATTACAAGACTTCATTGTGCTCCAGAGCACATTATTAATCAGCAGAAAACTAATATATTAGGCACAAAGTTATGCTACTGAATAAATGTAGACACTGCCAGTTCAAGATGGAACAACTAATTATTCAGCACAATTAATGAAAGATCACACAGTTCATAATTTTGGTATTTTGCTATAAATTCTCATTTATTTCACTATTCACATACTGAAGTTAATTTTTTACTTGGAATTAATTATTTTACTTGTGTGTATCCTTGGTTTACATTGGATGCCTGCCTCTTTTTTTCTGCTAAAGTTATGAAAAGCTGAATATGGGTAAACCACAAAATAATTAATTAGGGCAATCAAAGTGCAATTATGAGAAGAATGAAAAATGAAATATATTATGCAGTCTGTCAACAGCATTACCATGGCAGCTTTTGCTTTTCTGAGCCCCCGTATATCATATTAAAATTGCCTGTTGATCCTGCCAGGGGATCTGTTATTTTTCAACTTTACTGGTTTGACCTGGATCTGTTTGTCTCAGGTTATCATGTTACCCAGATTTCCACGATTTTCCACATGGTTGCTGTTCACAGGCTCCATCCTCCTGCCTCTGGACGGCTAGGTCTCCTTGGGTGAGTGTGTGATTTCTGTTTCCCTCCTTAGCCCTGCTGTTTTTCCCCCCATCCACCAGATGGTGGCGGTGGACACCTTGGGCTGGACCATGATGGGTGAGTGGCGTCTGTACGAGTGATCTCGCACATGACCAATGCCCCTCGGCAGTACTGCTTATGCGCCAGATAACGCATGTGCAGTCAGCGATCATGTCCGAAGACGTCATCCGCCGGATGTGGTCGGATATATATTGGGAGGTTATGCCTTCCCAATGTCTTTGTACAATTGGCAGTTAGACAAATCTTAGACAGGTTTAGGGTAGGTGCCGCTCCATTGCTCTATATATTTTGGACAATCTTAGGCTGGCTTCCCCTTTATGGTTACTAGTTGTATTGAGATTGGCTTGTTATCCTTGTCTTTTAGATCCTGGATTGTCCAGCCTATTTTTTCCCTACCTTAGATAATTGAACATATTTGGGTTTTGTTTGTTGCCACGGTTGCTGACATTTATGGCCATTCCATCGATACAATTTGGCAAGGTGAGGGTCCCTGTCGTCTCTATGTCATAAAGCGCAACCATCTGTTTATATGTATATGACCAAGAATCTTTGCCTAAGGGCATCTTACTATTAATGTGTATGTGTGTATATATATATATATATATATATATATATATATATATATATATATATATATTATTTTAGATCTCTTTGTGAGACATTACTATAATTACTATATTTGCTGCCATCTGACCTCTCATTGCTGTGGCCACAAAGTGGACCATTTTGCTCCTTGTTTAGTGCTTTCCTCCTCGCCCTTTAATGCAAGGTTTTTATATATTCGGTTAACATATGCGATAGATGCCCTTATTGCTGATAATGCATATTTAAATTTCTTTAGAATCATCTAATCTGAGCTGCTTTCCAAGACCACCTCCTGCCTTTTGTTTATCTTCATCTGTTGCTGATCGTTCCTATTATCTTACCGCACTAGGTGCGTGCTTTTGGTACAGTGTTTTGGTATTTATAGGGTGTGTTATTAGTACCCCTAGTATGATGGCCCTATGTTAAGCTAGATGCCTAATTATATACTTTGTTTTTAATAATGTCTATCTTCCATATTTCCGCCTGGGAGACTGCCAATTTGCGTGCTGTCCCTGGTATTGGTGTGGTTGCTGGTGAGTATGTTTTGTGGCACCCTCATGACATTTGGGCAATATGTGGGAAAAGATCCAGATCTATATTGGCTCTTACTCACCTTTGGTGGCTATCTCTATATTTATCTCTATTGATACATACATATATATTTATATATAAATTGCACACTATATATGTATTTGTGTTCTTTGTATTTTTTTTTTTTCAGTTTTCTTTATGAATTGAATAGTCCTCTTTAACCCTGCTCCTGAAGAAGCGGTTAACCCGCAAAACATGTGGAGTATGATTGGAGATTTACTTTTGGAGGTCCCCCAATTTAGGCAGACATTCGAATCAATCTCCAACTTATAATAGAGGAATTCTGTTGTGTTTTAATCATATGGTCCATCCACTCGTTAGTGGACAATCACACTGTTTGTCTGGAGTTCGAATTTCCCTTTATGGGTGTTTTTTTCATACTTTGATATAATACATTTTTGTATTTTTTATGATACCATTGTGTTGTGAGTTCATACTGTACCATGAAAGTCCTCAGTGCCTCTATTCAATTTTGTTTTTTGTTTTTTCTGACTTCCTTTAGCAGACAAAACTGTCCAGCAAAATAGCAGTTAATGGAGTTAGGATAAACCATTTAACACCAACCCTTCTAAGATCCAGTAAAAGAGTAAGTATAGCCACCCTATAGTGGTTCTAAAGGCAGAATGTTTTTTATCTTAATGCATGCTATGCATTAAGATAAAAAAACCTTCTGTGTGCAGCAGCCCTCCTCAGCCCCCCTAAACCTGAGCCCTATCTACATCCAGTGATGTTGCTTGAGAGACTTGGCTGTCTGGGACTCTCCCTCTTGATTGGCTGAGCCACAGCAGTGGGTGCCATTGGTTCCTGCTGCTGTCAATTAAAGTCGGTGAGCCAATGGTGAGCGAGAGGGGGCAGGGCCAAACCATGGCTTCTTGTCTGAATGGATACAGAGAGCACCGGCTCATCTTGGGTGCCCACATAGCAAGCTGCTTGCTGTGGGGGCACTCAGCTGGAAGGAGGGGCCAGGAGCACCAGCGATGGACCCAAGAAGAGGAGGATCTGGGATGCTCTGTGCAAAACTACTGCACATAGCAGGTAAGTATAACATGTTTGCTATTTTAATAAACAAAAAAAAAAAATACTTTATTATCACTTGAACTAAGAAAGTATGTTACTGGCCAGGTGAAAATAAAAAAGCCTAAAAAAAAGAAGAAAACAAATGCAACAACCACATCAAGGAACTGGGAAGCTGCAATATTACATTTTTGTTTTTTTGCATTTTATAGGCTTTGGTAATCAAATAATCAAACAACAAACACCTTGTTTTTGAATGTTCACACATTGTGTTTTTTTCCCCATAATTTGTTATCATTAGTATTGTGCCTACTCGGTCTTTTTTATGTTTGCAAAGAATGATCTGTGGCACAAAACTAAAAACTTCCCACGCTGCCCATTAAACATTAGGAAGTGTTTGTCTGTAAAAGTGATAGGATTATTCATCACTTTGGTTTAATCTGTGCAGGGACTGCCAATTGGAACATCATAAGTAATTACGTTCTGTTCTAATGTAGACACAAGACACACTGGGCTGGGACCACCAACTCATTTCCTGTCAACTGCCAAATATCAGTCTGTCACTAATGTGGTTATATTGTTGTTTAATAATGAGAGCTGCTTGTTTGTAAGTAACAATAATGATGTTGAAATTGAATCATAGGAAGTCATGATAACGAGAGTATATGCAAATAATATATAGACTAGAACATGGTTGGTTATAAAAAATTGCTAATATAGTTTAAATACATACCATAATTCTTTATAAAGATTATTCTGAGCAGAGTAAACAGTAGTATACCCCATGCTGAGATAAAATTGACTGTCTTTTAGGTAAATTCTTAGAACGACACTATCCAGTGAACAAACTGTCATAAACATTTGATTTTTATTGGTACCTTTAGGTGATAAGAATATATATTGCAAAATTGTATTGTAATGTAATTCATTAAATTTACTAAAAACAATTAAAAAGTAAAAACAGATATATATGATCCTAACATTTACTAGTTTATAGATATATATACATAAATACATACACTGTAAGGTTGTACGTATGTGTATATTATTGCCCAGAATTTAAACCATTTGCAATCTCCACTAAATAATAGTCCTGACAATGTCAATTAACCACTTGACGACCGCCCACCGCAGATTTACTGCGGCAGGCGGCCACTCCTGGGCAAACCGACGTAGTACTACATCGCTCGTTTAGGAGATTCTAGGGGGCTAGCGCGCGCCGGCGGCGGTGCGCTCCCACCCCTGCTCGTCAGCTGGGGAGCCAGTGCATGTGACAGGCGGCTCCGATGGCCGCCGGCCACTCGCGATCTTCTCCCGCTGACAGAAAAGGACGGACGGCTGATGTAAACACAGCCGTCTGTCCTTCTCCCTGAAGTGATCACAGAGGCTATGTGATCCTGCTATATAGGATCACATGTCTCTGTGATGATCTCACAAGCCACGCCCCTCCACAGTTAGAATCACTCCCCTAGGCTTACATTTAACCCCTTGATCACTAATAGTATTGACCCCTTCCCTGCCAATGGCATTATTACAGTAACAGTGCATATTTTTAGCACTGATTACTGTAGTAATGTCACTGGTCCCCCCAAAAGTGTCAAAAATGTCAGTTAGGGGTCCGATCTGTCTCGCAAAAAATTGCAGATCTCCGCCATTACTAGTAAAAAAATAAGAAAAACAATAAAAATGATATAAATCTTTCCTGTAGTTAGTAGACGCAATAACTTTTGGGCAAACCAATCAAAATACGCTTATTGCAATTTTTTTTACCAAAAATATCTAGCAGAAAACAAATTGGCCTAAAATTTTGATTTTTAAATTTTTTTTTTTGGGAATGTTATATAGCAGAATGTGAAAAATATTGTTTTTTTTATTTCAAAATTGTTGCTGTTTTTATGTTTATAGAGCAAAAAATAAAAATTGCACAGGTGATCAAATACCACCAAAAGATATTTGTCCATCTATTTGTGGGAAAAAAAGGACATCAATTTTATTTGGGTACAGTGTCGCACGACCGCGCAATTGTCCATTAAAGTAACGCAGTGCCGAATCGCCAAATAGGGCCTGGTCATTAAGCAGCAAAATCCTCCGGGGCTAAAGTGGTTAACCTGTGCAATCAAAGAAAAGTCTGCCAAGCAGTTTAAAGTCAGTAGGGTGAAATTGGCAAAGTATTACTTAGACACTTGATCATGTTGTTTAGATCTAACAAATAACTAAAACTTGAATAGAAACCTGAAAGATTTCTTGACACTTGTAAGTTGGGTATACCCTCCAGGAGCACTGAGCTGTAGCTGAATTGAAATAGCAGTTTCACAAAATGTGAGAAAGCTGCAAACTAAGCCTAACCTTACCATAAGCATTGCATTTAACCACCCCTTAAGCCAGTTACTCCCTGCCAGACTACCTTAACCTTTATGTGAATGCATGACTTCTAACCTCTCTTCCCCTAACGTTCAAAGAGACCCTGTCGCCAGATCATTTATTGCAATAAAAATCTTCCCACAAGATTAAATGCGCACTGAACAAATTTAATGGATATTATTTACCAGTAAAAGCCTCCCTTGTGTAGACATCCAAAAGCCCAGAGATTGTGGATGAGTGCTCCTATTTTGAATGTGATGTCAGCAGCCCCAGCAGACTTGGAGCTTTCACTCAAGTAGCACTTTATAGTATTTACCATCACTTCTCCCCATTCAGCTACATAAAATCTTATGTAGGGGGGTTATAGGAGGGTTTGGAAAAGCTGGGCCAGCACAGGCAGAAATTGGACACTCCCAAAAGAGGAGAGGGCTATGACGAGCAAGGGACTGTGCTTTCCTGGAGTAGTCAAATTTTCTAGCAAGTTCAAAGGCACATTGCAAGTGTATGAAAAAAAAGAATTTGTCGAAAAGAAAAAAAAAACATAAAATACTTGATTTTTCTGTGTGTTTATCTGTATTTTTTTTAGTGGTGACAAAGTCTCTTTGAAAAGTCCCCCTAATCCTTTCCCCTGCACTGACACTGATTAGTTACCTAATCTCTGGATGACTTAATAGGCTTCATTTAACCTTCTGCCCAACACTAGTCTTAGGTCAATTTAACCCCTTGTAGCGCACCCCCTAAAGAGCCATAGTGAACTAGGATTCCCCCACCCTGCACAGCCAGGCACACCAAATTTTCACAGTCACTTCAGAGTCAGAAAACAGTCCAGTACTTTGTTTATTTTTGTTTTTTATTTTAGTTTTTTTTATTGAGGTTAAAAAACTTGAATGGGATAGAGGTATTATAGGATGCCTACTTGACTTAAAAATAACTTCAGGGACAACTTCCCATATAAACCGATATACTTTTACAATATCAGCCCATTACAAGCAGGAACCTGAGGCTCCTTGGCATGTAGCAATAAGGTCAGTGTCCAGCATACATCCCTGTGGCTACTGATCCCAGCACCTACCACTTCAGGCACTGCCAGCCCACCTGGCTGCAGCTGCCTCTTTCACTAGACCTCCTGTCTACTTCTCCAGCACAGTCCTCCGAGACTGACACTCTTCCCACAGTCCTCCTAGACTGCACACTCCCCAGCCCACCCAGCTGACTCCTTAAGGGATCTCCTGGATGTGCTGACTTTCTCCCGCTGTTCTCTCACTTGCTCCTGTGCCTCCAGGAAGGATTTTTCTATGTGTTGTAGAGGGTGCCTCCAGCACCCAAGCCCTAGGCACAAAGTCACCCCCTCCCCAGACTAGGGGGCCCCCAAAGGCCACCGACAGCCTCCTCAGCACTCCATCTCCATCTTCCATCCTACTGCCCCCTGCTGGCAAGACTCATGAGTTTTTTTTATGAGGGAGCCTGCCCCCTGCCAGCCTATTTTTATGGGGCTTGGTTGGAGCCCTCATCAATACTCCAACGTGCTCCTCCTAGACTCCACCCTCTACTTCTGAAAGCTTCTCCAAAGTTCCAGAAAGCAGGGGGAGTCTCCAGAGATGCTGCTTGTGGAGTCATTCAGCCTCCCTGAGTCACTCATCCCTGAACCAGATTCAACCCAGGCCTGGCTCTCAGCCAGGCCAAATTTACCTACACTACAGCTAACTATGTACACCTATTCTAACACACTAGAGGGTGCTACACCATTTTCTGCACATATTCATATCATCTTGGGGTTTGAGCCTCAGTAAAGCAATCACTATATTGCTAAGATACTGGTGTCAAAGGAAACTGCCAGGACAAACTAAAAAAAAAAAAGAAAATAATCTGCATCTCTGCAATACATGCACATTTCTCTATATTTTAACCCTTTAGAATGCTGCAAGTACAGAAAAATACCTGTTGATCAGCTAAAAATATAGTGTGCTTCTTACTTTCTGGATGGGCTAACGATGCAATTCCTTTGCTGCACAAAGTGTGGAAGGAAAGAAAATAATCACATGTAGAATTCAGCAGGCTTGTTGTACCCAAGTCAATAAACTTGGGTACATTCAGCCTGCCCATACAGTGCCTTGAAAAATATTCATACCCCTCAAAATGTCCCACAGTTTGTCATGTTACAACCAAAAACATAAATGTATTTTATTGGGATTTTATGTGATAGACCAACACAAAGTGGCACATAATTGTGAAGTGGAAGGAAAATAATAAATGTTTTTCAACATTTTTTTTAGAAATAAATATGTGAAAAGTGTAGCGTGCATTTGTATTCAGCCCCCTTAATGAATACTCTGTAGAACCACCTTTGACTGCAATTACAGCTGCAAGTCTTTTTGTGTATGTTTCTACCAGCTTTGCACATCTAGAGAGTGAAATTTTTGCCCATTCTTCTTTGGTCTTGCCACAAATTCTCAATTGGATTTAGGTCTGGACTTTGACTGGGCCATTCTAACACATGAATATGCTTTGATCTAAATCATTCCATTGTAGCTCTGGCTGTATGCTTAGGGTTGTTGTCCTGCTGGAAGATGAACATCAGCTCCAGTCTCAGTTCTTTTGCAGGCTCCAACGTTGCCCTGTATTAGGCTTTATCCATCTTCCTATCAACTCTGACCAGCTTCTCTGTCCCTGCTGAAGAAAAGCATCCCCACAACATGAGGCTTCCACCACCATGTTTCACAGTGGGAATGGTGTGTTTAGGGTGATGTGTAGTGTTAGGTTTCCGCCACACATAGCATCTTGCTTTTAGGCCAAAGGGTTCAATTTTGATCTCATCTGACCAGAGCACCTTCTTCTTCGTTATGCTGTGTCCCCACATTGCTTCTTGCAAATTGCAAATGGAATTTCTTCTGGCTTTCTTTCAATCATGGCTTTCTTCTTGCCACTATTCCATAAAGGCCAGATTTGTGGAATGCACGACTAACAGTTGTCCTGTGGACAGTTTCTCCCACGTGAGCTGTGGATCTCTGCAGCTCCTCCAGAGTTACCATTGGCCTCTTGGCTGCTTCTCTGGTTAATGCTCTCCTTGCCCGGCCTGTCAGTTTAGGTGGACAGCCATGTCTTGGTAGATTTGCAGTTTTGTCATACTCTTTCCATTTTTGAATGATGAATTGAACAGTGCTCTGTGAGATGTTCAAAGCTTGGGATATTTTTTTTTATAACCTGACCCTGCTTTAAGCTTCCCACAACCTTATTCCTGACCTGTCTGGAGTGTTCCTTGGCCTTCATTATGCTGATTTGTTCAATAAGGTTCTCTAAAAAAAACCCTTGTGGGCTTCACAGAACAGCTGTATTTAAACTGAGATTAAATTACACACAGGTAGACTCTATTTACTAATGATTTCTGAAGGCAATTGGTTCCACAATATTTCAGATAAAGGTATCAGAGTAAAGGGGGCTGAATACAAATGCATGTCACACTTTTCAGATATTTATTTGTAAAAAATGTGGAAATCATTAATCATTTTCCTTTCACTTTACAATGAGGTGCCACTTTGTGTTGGTCTATCACATAAGATCCCAATAAAATAAAATATACGTTTTTGGTTGTAACATGACAAAATGTTGAACATTTTAAGGGGTATGAATAATTTGTCGAGGCACTGTACCCGATTGTGTGCAAGTGTGTCTAGTATATATGTAAATATTTTATTATATCTTTTCATGTGACAACACTGAAGAAATTACACTTTGTTACAATATGATATAGCACCCTCCTAGGTAGGTGCTAGGTAAAACACATATGTGACCCTGTTCTGCTTATCAAGAGGGTCTGATCTGTCAGTTAGCCTGTCACATGTTTCCAGGTGTGTTCTGTTGAGTCTGGGGAGTCTCCCCACTGTATCCAATGATGAGGGACCTTGTTGGACAGTGGAAAAAACTAGCCAATAGCACACCAGGGTTTATGACTGTCCCAGTGGGTGGGCATTGCTGCAATGCATCCTGGTATTGAGAATAAATCTGGAGGGAGCATGTGACGGGGTGACTTTGGGCAGGAAGCCAGGTCCCAGGAGGAGGGTGATGGCTGTCTCTCCTCCTGTTGCTGAGAAGGGTGGTCCAGGCAGTTGGCCTAGGGACCAGGGGATGAGCTGTGCTGTAGAGGATCCAGTATGTGCTGACCAGGTGGAGCTGTGGGGTAGGATTCTTCCGGAAAACAGTATTGTGAGTACCTAAGCATCTGCCCAGGGGTCTGCCTAAGAGAGGGGACCACTCCAGAAAGTGCAAGGGGATCAAAGAGCCAGCTACCCGGAGTGTTACTGTAAAAGGGCGTGCCAAGTTGTAAAGCCCTGAAGATTAGGGAGTATAAGAGGGGGGGGCAGGAAGGGCCCTGAAGTTGCACAGCTGTACAGTCTACTTTAGAGGACAGCTACCTCAGGAAAGGAGTGCCTTAGGAAGCTAAATGGCTCTTTCACAGTCAAAAGGCAACGTATATTATGAGGCCTAGCTGTGACTAGCTCAACTCAGCGTTACTCAGCATTTAACTAGCGTTAAGCGACATTTAAGCAGCATTAAACAGCATTTATCAGATCGTCCCTGCTTACTGTGCATAGTTTAGTTCTGTTGGAGTATCCCACTCATCCCTTCGACTATCCAAGTTCCTAATAAAACATAAAAACCAAAAAACTGGACTGGTCCTTGTCTGAGTTAAAATCACTTGGAAACATGTCTGAATGTTCTACTGTTGCTAATGTTAACCCAGAGGAACCTATCTTCAGCAGCTCCCTTGGGAGTAGTGCTACAGTAAAGTAGTGAGTGCACAGCTTGTATAACAGTGTAAATTTGTTGTTCCCTCAAAATAACTCAATGCACAGCAATTGATGTCTAAACCGCTGGCAACAAAAGTGAGTACACCCCTCAGTGAAAATTTCCAAATTGGGCCCAATTAGCCATTTTCCCTCCCCGGTGTCATGTGACTTGTTAGTAATACAAGGTTTCAGGTATGAATGGGGAGCAGGTGTGTTAAATTTGGTGTTATCACTCTCACTCTCTCATACTGGTCACTGGAAGTTCCACATGGCACCTCATGGCAAAGAACTCTCTGAGGATCTGAAAAAAAGAATTGTTGCTCTACATAAAGATGGCCTAGGCTATAAGAAGATTGTCAAGACCCTGAAACTGAGCTGCAACACGGTGGCAAAGACCATACAGCGGTTTAACAGGACAGGTTCCACTCAGAAATAGATTTAAAAAAAAACGAAGAGATTTCCAGTCACAACTTACCAACCAGCCTGCGACCAACCGAATTGAACTGTCTAACAGTATGCATTAAAAACAGGGGTTTGGATGCACACATTTGCAAATACATGCGTAAGCTGCAGGCCCCGGCAAGGCACCATGTAATCTGCAGTCCCTAACTCTACAATTTAAAGAGTCTCTACAATGAGAGCACATGCATCTAATGGGATAGATGGAGGACAGGTGACTAGAGGGAGCCCACCCCTCCTTAAAGTCACAGGGTCACACTGAACACCCAGCACATTGCACAATGGTGGCAAAGGGGTCAGTGCGTTGCCTGGCTCAATATAGATATCAACGATAATGCAAAAAGTGGTCACCGCCTCCACCTATAACTGGTCTTAATGGTAAGGGGCACTGGAAGGGCGGACACAGATAAAAAAAAAACAAAGAGATTTCCAGTCACAACTTACCAACCAGCCTGCGACCAACCAAATTGAACTGTCTAACAGGATGCGTTAAAAACAGAGGTTTGGTTGCACAC
This sequence comes from Pelophylax lessonae, assembly GCF_965119305.1. NCBI lineage: Eukaryota > Metazoa > Chordata > Amphibia > Anura > Ranidae > Pelophylax > Pelophylax lessonae. The sequence goes on along the minus strand of NC_138769.1, from coordinate 475,633,809 downwards.
ATTTGCAAATACATGCGTAAGCTGCAGACCCCGGCAAGGCACCCTGTAATTTGCAGTCCTTAACTCTACAATTTAAAGAGTCTCTACAATGAGAGCACATGCATCTAATGGGATAGATGGAGGACAGGTGACTAAAGGGAGCCCACCCCTCCTTAACCACTTGCCTACAGTGCACTTTCACCCCCTTCCTGCCCAGACCGATTTTCAGCTTTCAGGGCTCTCACACTTTGACTGAGAATTACTCATGCAACACTGTACCCATACAAAAAATGTGTCCTTTTTTCACACAAATAGAGCTTTCTTTTGATGGTATTTGATCAATACTGGGTTTTTTATTTTTTGTGCTATAAATAAAAAAATACTGAAAATATCGTGAAAAAACGCATTTATCTTTGTTTCTGTCATAAAATTTTGCAAATTAGTCATTTTTCTTCACAAATTTTGGTCAAAATGTATACTGCTACTTATCTTTGGTAAAATAACCCAAGTAAGTGTATATTATTTGGTCTTTGTGAAAGTTATAGAGTCTTCAATCTATGGTGCGAATCATTGAAAATTGATCACACTTGATCACACCTGATGTACTGAAGGCCTATCTCATTTCTTGAGACACTAAAAAGTCAGAAAAGTACAAATACCCCCCAAATGACCCCTTTTTGGAAAGTAGACATTTCAAGGTATTTAATAAGGGGCATGGTGAGTTTTTTGAAGTTGTAATTTTTTCCCACAATGCTTTGCAAAATGAAGATTCTTTTTATTTTTTTTTTTACAAATTGCCGTATTAACAGGTTATTTCTCTCACACAGCACATGTATACTTGCAACTACACCCCAAAACACATTCTACTACTCCTCCTGAGTATTGCGATACCACATGTGTGAGACTTTTCCACAGCCTGGCCACATACAGAGGCCTAACATCCAAGTAGCAGCGTTCGGCATTCTAGGAGCACAAATTACACATATAATTTCCTGACAACCTATCGCACTTTTGAAGGCCCTGGAGCACCAGGACAATGGAAACCCCCATAAAATGACCCCATTTTGGAAAGCAAACAGCCCAACGTATAATTTTTGAGGCATAATGAGTCTTTTGAATATGTCATTTTTTTCCACAAGTTTTTGGAAAATGTGGAAAGAAAATGAAAACACATTTTTTTTTACAGAAAGCTGTCCATTTATGCAATATTTCTAACACATAGCATGTACATAGCAAAAATTGCACCCCAAAATACATTCTGCTATTCCTCCTGAGTATGGCGATACCACATGTGTAACACTTTTTCACAGCCTGGCCACATACATAGGCCTAACATCCAAGTAGCGCTTTACACAAAGTTGTCCATTTATCCACTTTAAGACTAGGCCTATTTTTGACACTTGGTGTTTACAAGCTAAAATCATTTTTTTTGCTAGAAAACTACTTGGAACCCCCAAACATTATATATTTTTTTTTTAGCAGAGACCCTAGAGAATAAAATGGAGATCGTTGCAATATTTTTTATCACACCATATTTGCGCAGCAGTCTTCCAAATGCGATTTTTTTGAAAAAAATTCACTTTTTTGAACTAAAAAATAAGAAAACAGTAAATTTAGCCCAATTTTTTTCCATAATGTGAAAGATAATGTTACGCCGAGTAATTGGATACCCAACATGTCATGCTTTAAAATTGCGCATGCTCACAGAATGGCGCCAAACATTGGTACTTAAAAATCCCCATAGGCAACATTTTAAAAATTTCTGCAGGTTACTAGCTTAGAGTTACAGAGGAGGTCTAGGGCTCAAATTATTTCTCTTGCTCTAACGATCGCGGCGATACCTCACATGTATGGTTTGAACACCGTTTACATATGTGGGCGGGACTTGTGTATGCGTTTGCTTCTGCGCGCGAGCTAACGGGGACAGGGCGCTTTCATTTTTTTTTTTTCCTATTTATTTTATTTATTATTTTTTTATTTTTACACAGTTCAAAAAAAAATGTTTTGATCATTTTTATTCCTATTACAAGGAATGTAAACATCCCTTGTAATAGAAATAGGCATGACAGGTCCTCTTTATTGTGAGATCTGGGGTCAAAAAGACCTCACACCTCACAACTACACTAAAAAAGAAAAAAAACAAAATTGTTGAAAGAGGAAAAAAAAAAAAAGAAAAAAAAAAAGCGGCCCTTTAAACCGGTTGCTAGGCAACGTCTTTTGACGTAGCTCCGGTCCTCCAAGACCATAGAGTCGAGTGAGGGCCATCTTGCCCTCACTCGACTTCCTGTCTCTGAGGATCCGGGACCGGATAGTTTTCCCCGCTGCCGGCGGGTCCGGTAAGCTGGGAAAACGTCTGGGACGCGGCAGGAGGGGGGGGGGCACCTCTTCCCCTGCACCGTAAGGGTAATTTTGTGGCGAATCCGCCACTGGGACCACCCTTATCTGAAAGCCGACCGCCCGCCGTTTCAAAAAATACCGGGGTTATGGGGGCTATCTGCTGCCATAACCCCAGTATTTAGCTTTTAATGGCCGACGCATATAGTCGTTAGGCGGTCAGTAAGTAATTGCATGTATATGGCAAACAGGTGACGATGACTGATGGGGTGACAGGTGACGATGACTGATGGGGTGACAGGTGACAATGACTGATGGGGTGACAGATGACGATGACTGATGGGGTGACAGGTGACGATGACTGATGGGGTGACAGGTGAGGATGACTGATGAGGTGACAAGTGACGATGATTGATGGGGTGACAGATGATAATCACTGACGGGGTGACATGTGACGATGATTGATGGAGTGACAAGTGACGATCACGGATGGGGTGTCAAGTGACGATGATTGCTAGGGTGACAGATGACGATGACTGATGGGTTGACAGATGACGATTACTGATGGGGTGACAGGTGACGGTGATTGATGGGGTGACAGGTGACGGGCGATGGTCACTGATGGGTGACAGGTGACGGGCGATGGTGCACGGCGGTACTGATGGCAGTCTCTGGTGACAGGTGCACTTTAGGCTACGTTCACATGTGAGCGCAGCGATCATGGGCAGGATCACTGCGATTCTGCCCGCGATCCAGAAATCATTGCAAATCGCGGGGCGCCTGTCCGTTGCCTGTGATTTGCAATAGCACCCCAAACGCTGTGCGATGTTGCTGCGATTTCCGCCTGCCGAATCGCGGTAACATGGCGCAAACAACGCATGACGCCCCAAAGAAACTCTTGTACCTTTTTTGGGTGTCATGCGTTGTTTGCGCGATGTTACCGTGATTCGGCAGGCGGAAATGGTGGCAACATCGCACAGCGTTTGGGGTGCTATTGCAAATCACGGGCAACGCACAGGCGTCCCGCGATTTGCAATGATTTACGGATCGCGGGCAAAATCGATGTGATTCTGCCCGCGATCGCTGCGCTCACATGTGAACGTTATGGGTGTCAATTTCTGGGCACTGATGAGGTGACTGTTGGGTGACAGGTGACATTGGGGGGGGGGCTAAGGACTGTGTGGGGACATTTATTTTTGTGATTTTACTTTGTTACATGTGTACAGAGCAGTAACTCACTATTTCTAGCTCTGCTCTCCTCACACTGGAAACTGTATGAGGGGAGAAGAGCTAGTAACAGTGAGTTACTGCTCTTTGTTTACATTTTGTGATCGGCTGTGAATGGATTCACAGCCGATCACATAGTAAACAGTCACTGTCAGTGACTGCTTACTACCGCCGGTGACAGCTGTGTTCCTACGGAACACAGTGCCACCGACATGACCGTGCTGCGCGCTCCCGATCGCGCATACGCGGTCATCTCCCGGGCGCCTCCATTGTGATCGGCTGTGTCATTGGAACACAGCCGATCACGTGGGAAACAGCCACGCCCATTGGCTGTTTCCCCCCTGCCGGTGACGGGGGGTGTCCCGGGGACACCCCGACACCGGCAGTGCAGGGCGGCGCGCACGCGATTGCACGCCTGCCCTGCTTAAAGTGCCGCCGTCATATGACGGCGGCCCAGGATAATGGTCGCACCGCTCCGCCGTCATATGACGGCGGGCGGGCGGCAAGCGATTAAAGGCACAGGGTTACACTGAACACCCAGTACATCGCACAATGGCGGCAAAGGTGTCAGTGCTTTGCCTTGCTCAATATAGATATCAACGATAATGCAAAAAGTTGTCACCGCCTCCACCTATTACTGGTCTTAATGGTAAGGAGCACTGGAAGGGCGGACGCAGATAAAAAAAAACGAAGAAATTTCCAGTCACAACTTACCAACCAGCCTGCGACCAACCGAATTGGACTGTCTAACAGGATGCGTTAAAAACAGAGGTTTGGTTGCACACATTTGCAAATACATGCGTAAGCTGCAGACCCCGGCAAGGCACCCTGTAATTTGCAGTCCTTAACTCTATAATTTAAAGAGTCTCTACAATGAGAGCACATGCATCTAATGGGATAGATGGAGGACAGGTGACTAGAGGGAGCCCACCCCTCCTTAAAGGCACAGGGTCACACTGAACACCCAGCACATCGCACAATGGCAGCAAAGGTGTCAGTGCGTTGCCTGGCTCAATATAGATATCAACAATAATGCAAAAAGTGGTCACTGCCTCCACCTATAACTGGTCTTAATGGTAAGGAGCACTGGAAGGGCGGATGCAGATCAAAAAAAAACAAAAAACGAAGAGATTTCCAGTAACAACTTACCAACCAGTCTGCAACCAAACTAATTGAATGCACGCGCGCTCCACTCAGAAATAAGCCTTGCCATGGTCCACCAAAGAAGTTGAGTGTATGTCCTATCCAGAGGTTGTCTTTGCGAAATAGACGTATGAGTGCTGCCAGCATTGCTGCAGAGGTTGAAGGGGTGGGGGGTCAGCCTGTCAGTGATCAGACCATACGCCACACACTGCATCAAATTGGTCTGCATGGCTGTCATCCCAGAAGGAAGCCTCTTCTAAAGATGATGCACAAGAAAGCCTGCAAACAGTTTGCTGAAGACAAGCAGACTAAGGACATGGATTTCTGGAACCATGTCCTGTGGTCTGATGAGACCAAGACAAACTCATTTGGTTCAGATGGTGTCAAGCATGTGTGGCGGCAATCAGGTGAGGAGTAAAAAAAGAAAAGTGTGTCTTGCTTAAAGTCAAGCATGGTGGTGGGAATGTCATGGTCTGGGGCTGCATGAGTGCTGCCTGCACTGGAGAGCTACAATTCATTGAGGGAATCATGAATGCCAACATGTACTGTGGCATACTGAAGCAGAGCATGATCCCCTTTCTTCAGAGACTGGGCCGCAGGGCAGTATTCAAATATGATAACGACCCCAAACACACCTCCAAGACAACCACTGCCTTGCTAAAGAAGCTGAGGGTAACGGTGATGGTCTGGCCAAGCATGTCTCCAGACCTAAACCCTATTGAGCATCTGTGGGGCATCCTCAAATAGAAGGTGGAGGAACGCAAGGTCTCTAACATCCACCAGCTCCGTGATGTCATCATGGAGAAGTGGTAGAGGACTCCAGTGGCAACCTGTGAAGCTCTGGTGAACTCCATGCCCAAGAGGGTTAAGGTAGTGCTGGAAAATAATGGTGGCCACACAAAATATTGACACTTTGGGCCCAACTTGGGGGTGTATGCACTTTTGTTGGCAGTGGTTTAGACATTAATGGCTGTGTGTTGAGTTATTTTGAGGGGACAGCACATTTACACTGTTATACAAGCTGTACACTCACTACTTTACATTGTAGCAAAGTGTCATTTCTTGTGTGTTGCCACATGAAAAGATATAATAAAATATTTACAAAAACAATGTGAGGGGTGTACTCACTTTTGTGAGATACTGTGTATATATATATATATATATATATATACATTTATATATATATATATATATATATATATATATATATATATATATATATATATATATATATTATATATTCCATCTAAATTTTTAAGAATAAGTTACTGTGTTACTATGTAGTGGTTAACATACTTAAATCAGGTTTTCAGAGTTTTCCACTCAGCTTTGTTCTTCAAATGTGTAAATGTGATTGTGAAAAGGATTAGGTGGGTTCATGACAAATATTTAGGTTTTATGATCTGCAACAAAAATATGTCAGATTAAACCCGGTATTTTTTAATCTGAACAACATCAAAGATGGTCTTGTTCAAAGCTCTCACCTTTTGGAATATTTCGACAACCTTTGTGATTCAGCTTTGTTTTGGATTATCTCACATTAGGTTCACTGAGTACGCCTATCACACTGTGGGAAAATGCCAAAGATTTTTTTGACGTTGCCAACACATCAAGGGCAAAGGCATCTAAGTGCTGTTTATTCTATAATTTACTTATTTATTTCATTATCTCCATAGAAAAATACTTTATATATCCCATGCCTTTGTTTTTTTTTTTTGTATTATACATTCTGTAATTTATACAGTTCTATAATAGTTCACTTAAAACAATGTTACTTATTGTCAGCCCAGTATGTCCTAATATGCCTCTATCAGCTAAAGATTGATTTTTATCAAAGCATATGATATCAGTGAGTGATAGTCAGATGATTTAGCAGATAATTTATCTAAACTCCCGGTTTATTATAATAGCAGCTCTGGGAAATCTATACAAGGCCTGTTCCAGCTTGCTGACAGATTTATTGTTCTTGTATAATTAATCTATGATTAACTAAAATAAATATAACCATTCTGTATTTGTCTTGGCCAAGTAATACGTGTATTTTAGCTTTATAACATGTGAAGTTACAGCTGAGTTTAATCCTAATAATGTCTAGTTATCGCCTTGCAATGAATCAAACGTGAATTGAATTAAAATACCAAAATGTATTTATAGTTATCATCCTAAAAGAGTTTTTTCTCTTCATTTTAAGTAACAGAACAGTGTCATATTACATTCATTGAAGCCTTTAGTGACTAATATTAATTTAGAAAAAATTCCATAAAAGTGAGAAATGGCTAAATAAACAACATGGTAGTTATCACTGTAGACTTACAGTGCTTAGGATCCCTGGTTTAAGCAATGCCAAATTACCTGAAGTTATAAAAAATATTGTATATACTGTATATTTGAAAATTGATCAGTCCTGATGTACCAACTGCCTGTTTTATTTCATGAGACCCTAAAATGCCAGGACAGAACAAATACCTTCTAAATTACCTCTTTTTTTTAAAAAAAAATAATAAAGTATTTAACAAGAGGCATGTGTAATTTTATGCCATTGTTATTTGACGTTTTCATTTTTTGTCAACATTTTTTTAAAATGAAGAAAAAAAATTTGTTTCACAAAGTTGTCTTTTAACCACTTGCCGACCGCCGCAAGTACATATACTGCGGCGGTTAGCCCCTCACAGGCAAAGTGACGTATATATACGTCACTAGCCTGTGAGGCTCTGGGGAGCTCCTGCGCGGTGTCTGCCGATGTCTGCCGGTCACTCGGCGATCGTCGGTGCAGAGGGAGAAAGGCAGGCGGCTGATGTAAACAAGCCACCTGTCATTCTCCCCTGTGTAGGAATAGTGATCATACGGTTCTACAATGTAGGACCGTTGATCACTGTTCCTACACCTCAAGCCACAGCCAATCACAGTTAGAATCACGCCCCTAGGGACACACATAACCCCTCCCTCTCAAAAAAAATTAACCCCTTCACTGCCAATGTAATTTTACAGTAACAGTGCATATATATAGCACTGATTACTGTAGAAATGTCACTGGTAACCCCAAAAGTGTCAAAAATGTCAGTCAAGGGTCCGATCTGTCCGCCGCAATGTCGCAGTACTGCAAAAAAAATCGCAGATCGCCGCCATTACGCGTTAAAAAAAAAACAACAAAAATTACAAAAATCTTTCCCTTTGTTAAAAAACTTTTGCGCAAACCAATAAAAATACGCTTTTTGCGATTTTTTTTTTACCAAACATATGTAGCATAAAACAAATTGTTAATGTTAAAAAATTTTGATTTTTACATTTTTTTGGGGGGAATTTCATATAAAAAATGTGAAAACTATTGGTATTTTTGCAAAATGTACACTATTTTTTGTTTATAGCGCATGATCAAAAAATCACACAGGTGATCAAATACCACCAAAAGAAAGCTCTGTTTGTGGGAAAAAAAAGGACGTCAAATTCGTTTAGGTACAGCATCGCATGACCACGCAATTTTCCGTTAAATTCACGCAGTGCCGAATCGCAAAATAGGCCCTGGTCAGGAAGGGGGTAAAATCTTCCGGGGCTTAAGTGGTTAACAAGTTATTTCTCACATACAGCATAGGCATATTTACATCTCCAGGCCAGAAGAAAAATCCACAAAATGACTACATGACATCCTTTTTTTTTTTTCACAAATGTTTGGAAAATGTAGTAAGAAAACAAACATATATTTTTTTTACACAAAGTTGTCAATTTAATGAGATATTTTTCACACACAGCATTGGCATTTTTAGAACTACATTCCAAAACACATTCTGCTACTCTTGAGTATGGTGATACCATATGTGTGAGACTTTTTCACTGTTTGGACTGATTTTGCACCGGACATATCTTGTGTATTACGTAAATAAACAAATTGTATCAAAAACAATGTACAGTAATGGTCCCCTCCATATTAGTGGTCAGGGAGAATAGCTTAGTGAAGGATCACCCATAGCAGTGCCTGTTCCTATAAGCCAAGCAAGCCTAGCCTACTGACAATGGCTGCCCCCAAGTATACCATATTCACTGGCCAGGAAGCACAGGAGGCTGAAGAAAGGAAGAACAAAAAAGTTCCTGTTGTTCCAGGAGTGCAGTTGTCTGTGGGGCATGGCTGGGACTGGTGTCCCACAGGAATGTAGTCAGTTGGACATGCAGATGGGTCAGTTCACCCGGCAGGCAGGTCGGCAAACAGGCAAAAGATTAGTCCAGGCAACAGGCGACAATGTGGTCAATAAACAGATCAGCAATGTGACTGCCACAAAGCTGCAGACAAAAGAAAAACTGCAGTCATGTGGCATTGATTAGGAACACTGTTACTGGCTGCACTGGTCTGGTGACATTGGGATTTGTGTGGTAGCAATCAGGAACACTGTTTCTGACTTACACTGGCCTGGTGACACTGGCACTGGTTTGGTGACAATCAGGGATGCTGTTGCTGGCTTACACTGGTCTGGTGACACTGCAACTAGTGTGGCGGTGATAAGGGATACTGTTGCTGGCATAAACTGATCTGGTCACACGGAGACTGGTGTACTAGTGATAAGGAAAACTATTGACGGCTGCACTGGTGTGGTGGCAACCAGGAGCACTGCTTCTAGCTATCCTAGTGACACTGTGACTGGTGTGATGATTGTAGACACAGTGACTGGCTGCACTATTAGGACTCGTTCACACACAAGGTTGGGGGCCAGTAAAATCTTGTTGTTGAGTAATGGTTTTTCCACCCCTCATCCACTACCCCCTTTAGATGCATTGGCAGCGACCAGGAGCACATCCTGTGGCTTCAAAGCTTTGTTTTACAGCTCTGACAGAAAGTATAACCCCTGTACACCCGCAAATCGCATTCCATTCCAAGTGAATGGGGGTGCTTGTGCAGGGTCCAAGAGGTTAAAGCAGCTGATGAGAAGTCTATACAAAACCTCCTCACTACCTGTCAAAAACTCTCTGAAGAGCAATCACCATATGCATTGCTCTTCAGAGAGCATTGTGCATGTGAACAAGTCTTTATGGTAACACTATGGTTGGTGTGGCGGTAATCAGGGACATTGGGACTGTTTTGGCAGTGATTAGGGATACTGCGACTGGCAGCAAAGGTCCAGTAACATTGTACTGTTTTGTGGCATGATCAGAGACAATGGCTGGTGGCACTGACATGCAGTGATATCGGAGCAGCCAGCTATTGTACATGATCGCCACCACAGAAGTACAATCTCACCATAGTGATACTGCACTTGCTTTGCTTAGGTGATATGTTAAAAAAAAAAACGAATTTTCTTTCCAATTTTTAATTTACATACTGACACCAAAGGAGTGCAGTGTCATCATAGTGACACTATATTGTTCTGGGAGGGTGATTTTTTTTTTTTTTTTACACTGTGATTGCTTACACAGTCATCTGGAAATCAGTTTTAACACCGTTAAGCTGCAATTATGCAACCTTTGTTCACTGCTGTGATCACTGTGATTGTACAATGCGATCGCTGTGACCAATCACAGTGATCACAATAGTAAACAATGGCTTTATGAATGAAAGCCTTTGCTTAATACAATTACCCGATCACTGTGATTGATCACAATGATCACATGGTACAGGGTGCCAGCATAAGGCAGGTAAGGCTGCCGCCCTAGGGCATCAACATTCGGGGGCGCTAAAATCCTGATCCCCAGCCACTAGCTGCGGATTCAGATTTTAAAATACCTGTTCCTCCAGCAGGGAATTTTAAAACTTCAATGCTGCGTCATGTAGGAGTCACAGTGTGAAAGTTTTAGTTTGCTTGCTTACTAAACAGTAGCAGGTTGCTGTTGGAGTGAGAGAGCCAGAGAGAGCAGTGGGCAGGCGGGGAGATGAGTGTGTATCACTGTGAGAGTGGACCCAATGATGCAGAGGAGAGTGGAACAGTAGTCAGATCCCTGTATGTGCAAGTAGGGGACGGGGCCTTGCCTTCTGGCAGAATGGAGGTGTGCACCCAACTGTGCAGGATGAGTCAACCCGGGGTGGGGGGGGGTACCAGCGGAAGAGGAGGTCGGAATGGAGGAAGCTCCCTGTTCTTTGCTGCAGCTGCCACCACCACCAGAGATCAAGTGAGAGATCTTCTCATGCCTGCCCCAGCGACAGCTAACACTCTTGGCCCTTGTGTGATGCAAATTCCTTCAATGACATCATCTGGAGGATGAGTCGTAGGACTAGGAGGAGCCATAGGACTACTGAGATCTATGGGATTGGTAAGCCCATGGTGTGTGTGCAATAGGGAGAGGTTATCTGAGGAATGTTAGGGAAGAGGTATGTAAGAGGGTGTGATCAGAGTGAAGTGTTCTGGGGGGGGGGGGGGCGTGAGGAGACTGGAGGGTATCTGGGGGGTGTGATCAGACTGGGGGGTATCTGGCGGGGGATCAGGGTGGGGTATCTGGGGAGGTGTGATCAAAGTGGGGGGTATCTGGGGGAGTGATCAGTGTGGGGTGGTGTCTGGAGGGTTGTGATTAGAGTGGATGTATCTGGGGGTGTGATCATAGTAGAGGAGTATCTGGTGGATGTGATCAGGGTGGGGGTATCTGGGGGTGGGATCAGGATGGGGGGTATCTGGGGATGTGATCAAGGTGGGGGTATCTGGGGTGGTGTAATCAAAGTGTGGTGTAACTGGGGGTGTGATCAAGGTAGGGGGTATCTAGGGGTGTGATCAGGGTGGGGTATCTGGGAAGGCGGGATCAAAGTGGGGAGTATCTGGAGTTGTGATCAGTGTGGGGGTATCTTGAGTTGTGTGACCAGGGTGGGGGTATCTGGGGAGGTGTGATCAAAGTGGGGAGTATCTGGGGGTGGGATCAGGGGGAGGGGGGCGCAAAAATGCATTTTCACGTGTGTGAACAAAAATCCTTGCACTGGCCCTGGTACAGGGTCAATGACATTGGCCTTGTAACCCTATCTATGATTTGCTGTGTCCAAGAAAGACAGCAATCACCGATCGCACTGTTGCGCAGCCTTAGCGCCATGCACAAGTGTAGAAAATGGAAAGATGTACAGGTACATCCTCCTGGATCAATGAAGCTCCCACTCGCCCATTTGTATTATGGCCGGGTGGGAAGCAGTTAGCATATGAGTATTGTCAAACAAGATATGCCTTAGTATACATGCCTTAGTTGCTGCACAAAGAATAATAAACAGTAGCCAAAAGAAATGATCAAGTAAACAAACCTTTGGGGTGTAAAGAAACACACACATACAGTGCATTGCGAAAGTATTCGACTCCTTGAACTTTGCGACCTTTTGCCACATTTCAGGCTTCAAACATCAAGATATAAAACTGTAATTTTTTGTGAAGAATCAACAACAAGTGGGACACAATCATGAAGTGGAACGAAATTTATTGGATATTTCAAACTTTTATAACAAATAAAAAACTGAAAAATTGGGCGTGCAAAATTATTCAGCCCCTTTACTTTCAGTGCAGCAAACTCTCTCCAGAAGTCCAGTGAGGATCTCTGAATGATCCAATGTTGACCTAAATGACTAATGATGATAAATAGAATCCACCTGTGTGTAATCAAGTCTCCGTATAAATGCACCTGCACTGTGATAGTCTCAGAGGTCAGTTTAAAGCGCAGAGAGCATCATGAAGAACAAGGAACACACCAGGCAGGTCTGAGATACTGTTGTGGAGAAGTTTAAAGCCGGATTTGGATAAAAAAAGATTTCCCAAGCTTTAAACATCCCAAGGAGCACTGAAATATTGAAATGGAAGGAGTATCAGACCACTGCAAATCTACGAATACCTGGCCGTCCCTCTAAACTTTCAGCTCATACAAGGAGAAGACTGATCAGAGATGCAGCCAAGAGGCCCATGATCACTCTGGATGAACTGCAGAGATCTACAGCTGAGGTGGGAGACTCTGTCCATAGGACAACAATCAGTCGTATACTGCACAAATCTGGCCTTTATGGAAGAGTGGCAAGAAGAAAGCCATTTTTTAAAGATATCCATAAAAAGTGTCGTTTAAAGTTTGCCACAAGCCACCTGGGAGACACACCAAACATGTGGAAGAAGGTGCTCTGGTCAGATGAAACCAAAATCGAACTTTTTGGCAACAATGCAAAACGTTATGTTTGACGTAAAAGCAATACAGCTCATCACCCTGAACACACCATCACACCATGGTAGTGGCAGCATCATGGTTTGGGCCTGCTTTTCTTCAGCAGGGACAGGGAAGATGGTTAAAATTGATGGGAAGATGGATAGAGCCAAATACAGGACCATTCTGGAAGAAAACCTGATGGAGTCTGCAAAAGAACTGAGACTGGGATGGAGATTTGTCTTCCAACAAGACAATGATCCAAAACATAAAGCAAAATCTACAATGGAATGGTTTACAAATAAACATATCCAGGTGTTAGAATGGCCAAGTCAAAGTCCAGACCTGAATCCAATCGAGAATCTGTGGAAAGAACTGAAAACTGCTGTTCACAAACGCTCTCCATCCAACCTCACTGAGCTCGAGCTGTTTTGCAAGGAGGAATGGGCAAAAATTTCAGTCTCTCAATGTGCAAAACTGATAGAGACATACCCCAAGCGACTTACAGCTGTAATCGCAGGAAAAGGTGGCACTACAAAGTATTAACTTAAGGGGGCTGAATAATTTTGCACGCCCAATTTTTCAGTTTTTTATTTGTTAAAAGAGTTTGAAATATCCAACAAATTTCGTTCCACTTCATGATTGTGTCCCACGTGTTGATTCTTCACAAAAAATTACAGTTTTATATATTTATGTTTGAAGCCTGAAATGTGGCAAAAGGTCGCAAAGTTCAAGGGGGCCGAATACTTTCGCAAGGCACTGTATATGTGTATATATATATATATATATATATATATTTTTTTTTTAATATATTTTGTAGTATATATATATATATATATATATATATATATATATATTGTAAGGGATTAGCTCAGTGATAGGCGTGGATGACCCCTTTGGGGGTGCGTTTTCACAGAGAGATAGCCGAGAAGTGGTTTCAAACAACACTTTGATTTATTCATGCAATTTACTTTACACAATTGCAAGCCTCAAAACAGCCAAAATAAAATAAAACAAAATAAATCCTTGCCACTGTGGGCGGCTACCTTCTCACACACTGGAACCTATCTAATGAAGTCTGTCCCCAACCTACTGTTGGGCAGACTTTGCTGATCCTACAGCAGACCATCAATAGTCCATTTATAATCTCTTCACACAGCAAACAGTTCATTTAACATGTCCCTTTTCCTCTTCATATGGAACATGTCCCTTTGTTTCTTCACACTCTTCTCATTGAACACAGTTCATTTGCTTGTCTCTCCACATAGCAAGCAGTGCATTTATTTCTTTCCACATAGAAATAGTTTCTCTTCTCACCTTGAGACGATCCAAGACCTCACTTCGAGTAGTCTTCACACTTGTTTACCCTCCTTAGCGCACATCACTTCAGGGGGTCTTCTCCCATGCTCACCAGCTTGTCGGGGGGCACTCATCTGTCTGTCCTCCTCTCCCAGCCCACACGGCGACAGGAGGCAGCAGTCTTTCTCCCATGCCCACACGGCGTCGGGAGGCACACGTATGTCTGTCCTCCTCTCCCAGCCCACACGGCGACAGGAGGCAGCAATCCATTAGACTTCCTTTGGACAAATTATAGAGGCCTTCATTTCCTCATTCTGAACAGCTGAAGGCCTTTCAACTTCCTGCTGGCTAGCTCTGTAGCCAACACCCTATAGTAATTAGTGAACTTTCTAAATCAGGTGGAAATGTATCTCCTGCCTGTGACTACATTCCCAGATTTACCTGACTTCCTGTCACAATATATACAGTATTTTTTTTGTTATTTTATTTCATTTTATTTTGATCAATTTTATTTCATTTAATTTATTTTATTACATACTTTATTTTTTCCTCCCTTCTTTTATTTTTACCTCCCTTAACCAGTTGCCGACCCCCCCGTCGCAGTTTTGCTGCAAGATGGCTCGGCTGTGCGAACCGACGTAACTGTAAGTTGGTCACACGCTGAGCTAGGGGGCGCACCTGCTGTCCCCGCGATGTGCTGAGTCAGTTCAGAACTGATCAGTCATCAGGTCCAGGCCAATGATTTTTGGCCTCGACCTGGTGATCAGTTCTGACCAAATGCAGACCGTCCTGTGCCTGTGTAATGTAAACACAGGCACAGGAAATGATGCAATCTTCTCTTCTGGAGCCCTTTTTGGTTTCAGTGTCAGGAAAGAGAGCATCAACTGTGAGAGCACAAGCACTACACTGACACCAGTACATATAGGCACATATTTAACCCCCTTTTTACACCCAGTTAACCCTTTCGCTCCCTGTCACAACGTCATTATATACAATATACAGATAATTTACTGATCACTGTGTTAATGTCACTTGCGACTTCAGTTAGTGTGAGAGGCAGTTAGTGGTGGTGGTTAGCGGCGGTCCCAGATAGGTTTAGGATACCCGCCATACATCCCCTAATAAATATTTAACTCCCTGATCACCCCCAGTTAACCCCTTCATTGCCTTGTCACAGTGTCACTATTATAGTGTACAGATCTTTGTTTGGATCACTGTATTAGTGTCACAGGTGACATCAGTTAGCGTTACCGTTAGTTAGCATCAATCCAGGACTGCGTCAGATTGCCCCGCCTCATATTTAGTAATACATTTTAACCCTTTAATTGCTGGTGACACCCACACACACACTAAACACCTCCATTACAAGTATAGTGTCTGACCAGATCAATATCTTTGATCAGATCAGAACTATCCTAGCTTCCCCCATAATTTAGTATAGTGTTCCCAAAATGCAGCATTAGCAGGATCAGCCCTGACACCTGCCAGCACCTGCGTTTAGCCCCTCCGCCCATCCCCCAAGAAGTGCAGTATAAGCAGATTACTGTCACTTCCAATGCACAGTACACTAAACCGCAGTGTTAGCAGAGTCAGGCCTGATCTCTGCTAGCACTAGCAGGTAAACTTTTTGGTAGCGGTTCAAACAGTCCTGGACAATAGGTGCTTTTTTACCTGCGAGTCCCACTAGGTACCTACAAATTTATTGGCCAAAATTTCCAAACAGAGGTACATTAGTGAAGAGGCCTAGACAATGCTCAACATGACAGATGAGAGCAATGGGGAAGCCTCACTGTCAGAATCAGGCTCAGTACTTTAACCTGTACAGAGCTGCAACAACCTGATAGCTCTGACGACAGAGTAGTGGTCCCTGCTAAAGTCAGGCGCACTGACCCCGTTCCTCTGTTGCTGAGGTGCAACAATCGCAAGGTTCTCGTATGCAGCAGTGTCGGTACTAGTGCGATCAACCTTCTGGTGAACTGGCAAGCACCAGTGTCCCATTACATCCTGGTCATAGACAAACCAGCACTGCAGTAACACTTGTTGACGTGGTGAGTCCCATAAGTGCAGTTCAAGCTGGTGCAGTGGCTAGCATAAGTAGTGTCCCGCAGCCACCAATAATAATTTAAAGGCAGGCCTGTAGAGCCCATAGTTTCCCTAATGATGAGCTTGCAAATCCTGATTGGAAGCCCACCACTTCTGCAGCACCCATATTTCCCCCATTCACTGGCCAACCCGGCATTCAGGTGGAAACAGACGATTTTATTTCCCTTGGTTTGTATGAGCTGTTTTTCATGGAAGATCTGTACAGATCTATTGTGGACCGAAGCAATTTATATGCCAATCAATTGATTACCGCAAATCCAAATTTGACCCTTGCCAGAGAATTTTCATGGAAACGTATTACTGTTTAAGAATTTAAAACCTTTCTGGGCCTATCCTCCCTCATGGGCATTACTAAAAAGAGTGAGTTGTGGTCATATTGGTCCATTGACCCAATTCATCATATGCATGTGTTCTCTGCTGCCATGGCTAGGACAAGATATAAGCAAATCTTGTGGTTCATGCACTTCATTGACAATGAATTCTGTCGTGCTCGGGGTGACCCTGGATGTGACCGGCTCCACAAAATTCGGCCTCTCTTAAATCACTTCAACCAAAGGTTTGAAGCCTTGTATATGTCCCAACAAGCTGTCTGCGTTGATGAGTCCCTGATTAAATTTTGTGGCCGCCTTGCTTTCAGTTTCTTCCCCAGCAAGCGTGCCAGATATGGGGTCAAGATGTATAAGCTCTGTGACAGGGCGACAGGCTATACATGTAGTTTCCGGATTTACGAGGGAAAAGATAGCAATGTGGAGCCCCCTAACTGCCCAGACTACATGGGGAACAGCCACAAGATTGTTTGGGACTTGGTGTCACCCATATTCAGACAGGGGTACCATTTTTACATGGACAAATATTACACAAGCTTCCCATGTTTTAGTCACCTTTTTGATTCTTTAATTGGTGCATGTGGCACAGTGCGACCTAATCACCGGGGCTTCCCCCAACGGCTTGTAGATTCCCAACTTAGGGGGGGGGGGGGGGAGAGCCTGCTTGAAGTGTAATAAATTGCTTGCAGTGAAGTGGAGGGACACACGGAATGTTTTCGTTCTGTCCTCCATTCACGCAGATACTACAGTCCAAATTGCAACGGCTGCTGGTGTTGTTGTGAAGCCACTCTGTGTCCACGAATACAACCTTAACATGGGAGGGGTGGACCAGCAGATGATGGCGCTGTACTTAATTGCCCATAAGGCCAGACGCTGTATACTTATTCTAATTGGCTCTGCTTAATGCTTATGTGCTATACAAAGTGTCAGGAAGAAGTGGATCCTTCTTAAAATTCCAGGAAGAGATCATCACAGCCCTTCTGTATCCAGAAGGTGCTATGGCTTAAATTCACAATCCAGATGCAGTGAGCCGGCTGAATGAGAGGCATTTTTTAGATGTCATCTCTGGTACCCCTACCCAAAGAGCACCCCAAAGAAGATGTTGCGTCTATAGAAAATGCAGATATAGGCGTGACACACGCTATTTTTGTCCCTCCTGTCCTTGCCAACCTAGTCCCTGCATCAGGGACTGTTTCCGTTGCTACCACACACTAGTATAATAACACAAAAACAATCAGCGCAGACAGAGAATGTGTAAATTAAAAGTAAAAGCAGAAATGCATGCTGAACACCGACCCAGGAAACACAGTGTAAAAACCCAGACAGAAATAAATACAATAAAATGGTGCAGCACAAATCAAATAACTCCACAAAGGATAATTAAAATGCAACGACAAATAAAAGATGGGTAGAGGAACCGTCCATGAAAAGAGGTAAAGTCCCAAAAGCCATTAAAGTAAATAAGATCCACATGAGGTGCTGAAAGGCAGGCTATGTCCAGTGCTCATCCCCTTCACCAAAGGCACACATATGCGCTCACCTCAATATATGACCCCTGTATTACCAGTAGTGATGTCGCGAACATAAAATTCGCTGTTCGCGAACCGGCGAACATTGCGAACCGCCATAGACTTTAATAGGCAGGCGAATTTTAAAACCCACAGGGACTCTTTCTGGCCACAATAGTAATGGAAAAGTTGTTTCAAGGGGACAAACACCTGGACTGTGGCATGCCGGAGAGGGATCACACAAAAAAAAGTTCTTAAAAATTGTAATTTTTTGATAGCGAGCCAATTATTGGAAAAATTAAAAAAAAATAAAAATAAAAAAATTCTTTGGATTTAGCATCTGGGGGGTTCTAAAAAGTGTACCTGTGAAGTTTCAGCTCTGTAGCATGTCCGGAACCAGAAAAAAATACGAATTAGGGTTAGGGCTAGGGTTAGGGTTAGGGCTAGGGTTAGGGCTAGGGTTAGGGTTAGGGTTAGGGTTAGTGCTAGGGTTAGGGCTAGGGTTAGGGCTAGGGTTAGGGTTAGTGCTAGGGTTAGGGTTAGGGTTAGGTTTAGGGTTAGGGTTATTTTTATGGCTAGGCTTAGAGGGTTAGGGTTAAGGTTAGAGGGTTAGGGTTATGGTTAGAGGGTTAGGGTTAGGTTTAGTGTTAGGGGCTAGGGTTAGGGTTACGGTGAGATACTTAGGGTTAGAGTTAGTAGCCCTACCCCTACCCCTCTAACTCTAACCCTAAGCACTAAAAATAACCCTAACCTTAGCTCTGACCCTAACCCTAACCCTAATCCTAACCCTAACCCTAACCCTAACCCTGATTCTATTTTTTTCTGGTTCTGGACATGCTACAGAGCTGAAACTTCACAGGTACACTTTTTAGACCCCCCAGACAATAAATCCAAATAATTTTTTTTTTTTTAAGTTTTTTTTTTTCCAATAATTGGCTCTCTATCAAAAATGACAATTTTTAAGAACTTTTTTTGTGTGATTTAGTGTCTAGGGGGTCTAAAAAGTGTACCTGTGAAGTTTCAGCTCTGTAGCATGTCCAGAATAAGAAAAAAAAGATAATTTTTCAGTAGAGCAGGGATGGTGGGAACCCCTTTTACACCTATATGATCTTTTTTTTCTGGTTCTGGACATGCTACAAATATATATATATATTAAAAAAATACCCAAATACCAGCTCTCAAAGGGGCTTTTGGGGACAATATATATATATATATATATATATATATATATATATATATATATATATATATATATATATATCACAGAACAAAAAAAAATACACAAATACCAGCCCTCAAAAGGGCTTTTGGGGACAATAGATATATATATATATATATATATATATATCCAAAAAAAACCTCAAATACCAGCCCTAGGAAGGGCTTTTTGGGGTGCTGTCCTTACAGCAGGAGTGTACCAAGAACACTGGCTAACAAGACCGGGAACTGTCCCCAGCTATAACAGCAGCAGCAGCACCAGCACTTTCCCTGCTCTCAGTAACACAGAAATGATCTAAGATGGATGCTGCCCTTGCTTATTTATAGGAGGTGGGAGGGTGTGGGAGGGAGGTATGCTGATTGGCCTGGAATGTGTCTGCTGACTGTGATGTTCAGGGTCAAAGTTTGCCTCAATGATGATGTATAGGAGGCAGACCGAACATCGCATATGTTCGCCCGCAGCGTTCGGTACATCTCTAATTACCAGCGGGTCAAATACGCAAACAGCATCAATCCTTCCAGTATGTTACACCCCCAGGATACAGCAAACCTCCCGGATCCTGCTGCTTGAGCATATAGTCCAATCGGTATATGAGGGGAAAGAACAGACCTCTAAGCGTATACCCAAATCCGGAACACAACACGGGGAGACATTACACCGGATATCCGCTCCTCTCTGTCTCTGGTCTGTTCTTTCCCCATATATACCAAGCACTGGACTCTGGACTCCCCCCTCCCGCCGCCTTCCACAGTTTTCTCGGTCTCTCCTGTCACACTGGGTAACCCAAGACTGCAGCCGTGGTTCAGTCAGGTGACCATAGAGATCATTGGAGACCAGAATGGCTCCAATCATCTCTATGGGCTAAGATACTGGAAGCTATGAGCATTTCATGACTTTGGTTTCGCCAGTAAAAACAGCGCCATTGGGAAATTGGGAAAGCATCTTATCACACCAATCTTGGTGTGGTCATATGCTTTAAGGGCAGAGGAGAGATCTAGAGTCTAATAGACCCCAATTTTTTTTTAAAAAAAAAAGAGTGCCTGTCACTACTTATTGTTATCATAGGGAATATTTAAATTCCGTGATAACAATAAAAAAAAAAATTAAAGGGAAGGTGTCAAAATAAATGAAAAAGCTAAATAAATAATAATTTAAAAAAAAATGAAAATTCAAGCACCCTTTGTCCACCCCGTGTTTGCACGCAAAGGGGAATGCAAGCATCAATCTGGTGTCATATGTAAACAACAATTGCAGCATGCATGTGAGGTATTGCCGTGAACGTTAGATCTAGGGCAGTAATTCTTGCAGTAGACCCCCTCTGTAAATCTAAAGTAGTAACCTTTAAAGGCTTTTAAAGGTTTTTAAAAATGTATGTAGTTTGTTGCCGCGTGTGCCTATTTTTAAAGGATGTCATGGTATCTATGTACTCGGCATAAGATCATCTTTTTATATTTTGCCAAACAATTGGGCAATATATAGTGTATTTGTGCATTAAATTTAAAACAAAGTGTTTTTATTTCCCAAAAAATTGCATTTGGAAAATCTCCATTTTGTTCTTTAGGGCCTCTTCTTTAAAAAAAATATATAATGTTTGTGGGTTTTTAGAGTAATTTTCTAGTTAAAAAAAAAAAAAAAACATTTTTTCTTGTAAACAAAAAGTTTAAGAAAAGGTTTGGTCTTCAAGTGGTTAGAAGAGTGGGTGATGTGTGGCATAAGCTTCTATTATTGGGCATAAAATGCCAGGACAGTTCAAACACCCCACAAATGACCCCTTTTTTGAAAGTAGACACCCCAAGCTATTTTCTGAGAGGCATGTTGAGTCCATGGAATATTTTATATTTTGCCACAAGTTGCTGGAAAAAGCCAAAGATGTTTTTTTTTTTGTTCACAAAGTTGTCACTTACATAATATATTGCTCAAACATGCCATGCCTTTATGTGAAATGACACCAAAATACATTCTGCTGCTTCTCCTGAGTACAGGGATACCACATGTGTGAGACTTTTTGGCAATCTAACCGTGTACAGGACCCGAAAACTAATCACTGCCTTCAGGCTTTCTAAGTAGTAAATTGTTGATTTCACTGCACACTATCTATCACAGTTTCAGAGGCCATGAAATGCCAAGATAGCACAAACCTCCCTCTCCCCCAAATGACCCCTTTTCAGAAAGCAGACACCCAAGGTATTTGCTAAGAGGCATGGTGAGTATTTTGCAGCTCTCATTTGTTTTGGAAAATGAAGGAAAAAAGGAATTTCTTTTTCTTTTTTCAATTTTCAAAACTTTGTGACAAAAAAGCGAGATCTGCAAAATATTCAACATGCCTCTCAGAAGATAGCTTAGTGTCTACTTTCTGAAAAGAGGTCATTTGGGGGAGGGGGGGGGGTTGCACTAGGTCGATGTGCCCTGTGTGTTTTTGTATGGTTTTAGTGTTTTAGACTTCCCCAAGTCTTTGAGGGCAGCAAGACAGTGGTTATCCGCATCTGCCTTTGTTTATATAGGCAGACCGCTGTTCTGCCTCTCCCGGGGCAAACCTAGTGGCGCGATCGTGTCATCTAGTGGCTATTGAACTAAACAAAGTACAGGTACATTGTTTTGCGCAATAGAACCACACTGCCACAGTAAATACATGGCACTCTGTAAGTAGTTAAACCCACAAGGTTTTTTGTATGACTACTATTCCTTTACAGTGGCTTTTGAAATTTACAAATGCAGCTATTTTGAAATTGGATGAAAGGTTTAGCACTGGGAAACACTTTTTGAAAGATAAAATGTTGCTTTTTTTATACAGCTATATAGATCAGACCAAAATGAGGGAGAAACAAGAGGGAAGGAGGGTCAGAGGAACTAACTTCTAAATCAGAGACTGTATGTCAAAATCAGTGACAGTTGGGAGCTATTGAAAAAAAATGCACATCTCAAATAAATAAATTAAAACCCATCAATGTTTGAGTGTTGGTTTTAATCTGTTTGAGATTTGATCTTTAGCACATCTGTATGAATTTTTTTTTACATTTTCTGCACTTAAGGAGTGCTGTTATAGGAAGGCTTGTGTCAGAGGCAAGAGATATTATTTGCTAAAACTGGAGCATGCAAAATCTGGTGCAGCTCTGCATATAAACCAATCAGCTTCTAGGTTTTATTGTCAAAGCTTAATTGAACAAGCTGAAGTTAGAAGCTGATTGGCTACCATGCACAGCTGCACCAGATTCTGAGTGCTCAAGTTTTAGTAAATCTCCCCCAATGAAATGTTTAAGGTATGGAGGCTACCAGATCTGGTCCTCCCTCTATGTAAATTAGTACATGGTGTGTAGTACTCCATGTTACTCATTCACTAAAAAAGATTCCCTAAAACAACCCGAACATCCTTGACTAGTTCTCTTGGAAGGCTTGGAAGGTCTTGGTCTTATTTGGACAATGATGTCAATCAGGATCTTCCAGACACTTTGTTTGCAAAGAAAATCTGACTGGTGATTGAAAATGACAGTTTTTTTTTCCACTTTTGCTGTAGTACATCACTGCTGAAGGAAGTAACCCCCCCCCCCCCCCTCCAAGCATGAATTTTAAAGGAAATCTGTATTTTTAACATTGCCTCTTTGTTAAAGGACCTCTTTTCTACAGTAAGTGTTTTTGTTTTGTTTTTTGCATCTACACAATTCCCTAATTGCAGTGCCCAACTACCATTTTCAACAAAAGCTTGCAAACCTGGCTTGAAAAGGCCAGAAAAAAAGATAACAAGATTTGGCTCTCCGTAGACTTTAATAGACTTTCAAGAATTTTTCAAGTGTTCAACGAATGTCCAGCAAACCAAACTTTCTTGGTTCATTCTTCACTATTACTTATCCTTCAGTAGGAAATTAAGTAGGCAGGGCTAACACCACCTGCTTAGAAATTCAGGGCTAGTAAAGACATGTCCCAACAGACTAAAGACTGTAATTAAAGCAAAAAGCGGTTCAACAAAATATTCACACAAGGGGGTGATCCTTTTTCCAATATCTGATTCTGTTTTTTATTTTTATTTTTTATTTTTTCTGACATGTTGGTGTTATATTTTTTACTTTGATGTTATAAGTTGCATGGAGTAAATACAGCTGGATAAAACAAAAACTGTGTCTGTCTTCATTTCAGGCTAAAATGCAACACAATGTTATTCATTTACAGGGGGGGATTCTTTTATATACTCCACTGTACCTGTTACCTTCAATATTTGACACTAACTATACATGTCGAATAGAAGCATTTCTGTAATGAAATCAGATGGTGATATATAGGAATATTATGTTGGACAACTGCTTGGACTGGTGAGGAGTCAAGGAGGATTTCAAGCATGTGTAGATTCCCCTTGGATGTGTCAGCTGTAATAAACTTTACTGTGCTGGAAGTAAAGCCTGTACTACTACTATAGTCAAAAATAAAAAGGGCTCTATTTTATGCTGCCTTGGGGTCCATTTTTATTGTTGTATGTGAATCATCTTATAGCTATGAAGACACATGAGTGATTTTTATATTAAAGCAAAACTTATTTCCGCTAAGGTCCAAATGAAATTGCTAAGTTTGAAGCAATGCCTGGTATATATATATATATATATATATATATATATATATATATATATATATATATATATATACACTATATATATATATATATATATATATATATATATATATATATATATATATATATATGATTTTTTTTTCATTTCTAGCCATTCATTGTTATATCTGGAAACTTGCTGTTAAACATCTTTTTCATCTTAATCCATTTGAAGGTTTTCAGCAAAGCTTCATTAATCTTTCTATTATGTGCATCTTCACCTCTTAGTGTTATGATCCTATATCACTAGGAGGACTAGCGTACTGCACAGTATTGATTTATATCCTCCATTGTTGTATGGAGTAGTAACACAATGTATTTTCAGATAAATAACTGGATAGAATGCTGTTATGTTGGACTAGTGACATAAAAAACAGTTTTGGGATTTGCTAAATACAGAGGACCGTGAAAGCTTGCAGACATGTGGAAATGAGTTTGAGGAGCTGACAAAACCTGCGCCTTCTGGGATATTTGATCAGATTCTCTTGAAAGGGATTTATATTGTCATTGTCTATGATCTAGGGATTACTGGAACACATCATGGATTTTTTGATATCCATGAAGTAGTTGTCAACAGTTTAAAACATTTCATGCCTAGACGTTACAGTTAGTGGACAGCCTTATTTCCTACTGGGAATAATTACATGGCACTTATATTTACACAATAGTTCCTAAAGTACATAAAAGTACTATATAAGTTTCCAAGAGGAAATCTCACAACCAGGGTTGTAAGGTACAATATGAAAGAATATCAGCGCTTGGACCCAAACCAAACTAAAAGCAGCTAAACACTCAGGTTCAGATATACAACCCATATAGAAACATAAAATGAAAAGATAGTGTAGCGCTACAGTACAACTAATCAGATATAATATACACAGTCCGTAATGGAGTACATGAATCAAAAAGACTGTAATGAAAATAGTCCAAAGAGACAGCCCACAGGGTGCACTGAAGTCCAAGTCTATAATCCAAGAAGAGCCGGGTGCAGATAGTGAATCACACAACCCTCCACCTTCCAAAATGGCCTCTCACCTTAGATCTAAGTATACAGGCAATATGGGTAATCAATTCCCTCAGGACAGATTCATGTGCCAATACAAGCTTCCAGGCTTCAACTCCTCCTTACGTCAGTATAACGGTAGCAAGAGGGACATATGCCAAAAAGTTTGCTTCCAGGCTAACACTCCACCTCATGGGTATATGAAAACAAAATAGCCCACAATAGTGTAAACCTGGTAAATTTATTAGCAACACACAGAAAACACAAATTGGCCTCTTACTGTTAAACAGATTCTTCAGCGTGTTAAAAGACAAGCAACTCCAGCGGGAGCATCGAGACCAGCTCGGTCCTCGCCGGGATCCTCCGGTATCAGCGGGTGACGTCAGACGCTAACTCCTCCCCCCGCACGCGTATCGCCTCCGTGGGTGGAGGCTTCTTCAGCGATGATTGTAAGGAACCACTACATATTGAGCCTGGAGTTATCCTGAACTACACGAATTTAAAATGATCCCATACCTGTCTATGCAACTGCTACAGACCTAATTTGACATATACAGAATAAACACATGCACTTTAATTAGATTCTGTATCTTCAAAAAAAAAGTATGTCATATATTTCACGCCAATGGGCTTTCCATGTGCCTTATGATTCTAGACTTAGTCTTACAGGTAATCCATATGATCATGATCTCTCACACCATATAATTATACCACATACAATTTGTTACAGATTATCAATAATCAACTAAAATGCTATGGTCACAATACAGTAGCTGGGAACGTGTCACAATCGGTCCTCAAATATCAGACATTAGCTCCAGTTGCCAGGTTATTCCCGAAATGGCAACATCTCTGAATTTTTTATTTCAGAGATGTGAATAAAGTTCAGTATGCACAAAGCCATTTCTCTGAGTGATGCTCACTGCACCCTGCATTTACCGTTTTGTTTTTGGGAATGGGGAACTAAAGATGCCCACAATATCACCAGAGAGGCATTGTGCATGTGTATGTATGTTTTGTGTATAAATGTATATGCAGTGTGTATGTTTGTATATCTACAGTGTGTATGTATTTGTATGCACTATGCAGTGTGTATGTATGTTGTATGTAAGTGTATGCAGTGTGTATGTATGTCGAATGCATGTGCATGCAGTGTGTATACATGTTAAATTCATGTGTACACAGTGTGTATGAATGTTTTATGCATGTCTATGCAATGTGTTAGTATGTACATAGATAGTACTGATGGGCTGCATATACTTCTGACTCCTAACCTATGTACACTACATACACCTGACCCCTGCACTCTGTGCAATACCCACTCCTGACCCCCACATTCTGTAAATAACCAACCCCAGACCCTGCACTATCTATGTTATCCACACCAGCTCCCTGCAATGTGTCTGTTACCCAACCCAAACTCCTGAACTGTGTATGTTACCCAAGCCGGACCTCTGAATTAACTTTTGGATCCTCCTCTTCTGGGTCTGCTCCCATAGCAAGCCACTTGCTATTTGGGCACACCAGCCGGCTCACTGCTGAGCCGGACTGTGTGTGTCCAAAACACACACAGCGTGGCTCGGCTCTGCCCTATCACAGGATTTGATTGACATCAGCAGCACATGTGACCTGTGAGGAGAAGAACACAGGACAAGGCTGCTGCAAATTGCACAGTGCTGGATCGAGATAAGACTTG
Organism: Pelophylax lessonae; assembly: GCF_965119305.1. NCBI lineage: Eukaryota > Metazoa > Chordata > Amphibia > Anura > Ranidae > Pelophylax > Pelophylax lessonae. Next base: position 475,607,308 of record NC_138769.1, on the reverse strand, counting down.
GGTAAAAATATAGGGAGGTGAGGGGGCAATACAATTACTGTGACATTTTTTACCTTAATGCAGGGAATGTCCTACCTTTAGAACCACTTTATTTAGCTAGAACTTCATTCAATTTCAATTCTTAAACTAGTTGAGAGCCACAAACAAGAAGAGAGAGGGTCACTTGTAGCCCAAAATGCACCATTTGACTTGCATGCTGTATATATTTGCATTATAATATCACTTTTTGGTTTATTAAAAAAGCATAGTTCAAAAAAAAAATAATAATAATAAATGTATAGTGACCCATGGCAGCTGAGCAAAAAACAGCTTACCTGTTATTAGCAAGGCAAAAAAGAGGGTTTGGGACTTTATATGAGGCAACACAAAGACATGTGCCTCCATCCCTATTATCGCACGATAAAAATAATAATAATAGTTTGGGACTTTATATGAGATGTGTGACCCTATGTGACTAATAATTGTGCAACCGTCATATAATAACAAAACAGATCAAGATGAATCATGTTTTATTGTACTCATGGAAGAGGTAAAAAATGATGATAATGACAATGTACATGGAGAACAACATAAAAGGGTGTGGATCATACATGAATATGATAGTATAAATAACAACAATGACAAAAAAATAGTACCATGGGTACATGCATGTTATCTGGCAACATGAATGTCACCCATGTGTACAGGTAGTATGCCAATACATTGAAATACATGATGATGCAAAGATAGTAAATTGAATATGTTTCATGGAAAGCTCAACGCGTTTCGTGTAAAAACACTTCATCAGGAGAGGGTAAAATCCAAATATGAGTATGTTCCGGGTAAAGTTGCAGGATGTGTGGAGATGCTCCACACATCCAATGGCGCATCTCCACACATCCTGCAACTTTACCCGGAACATACTCATATTTGGAATTTACCCGCTCCTGATGAAGTGTTTTTACACGAAACGCGTTGAGCTTTCCATGAAAAAAAATTCAATTTACTATCTTTGCATCATCATGTATTTCAATGTATTGGAATACTACCTGTACACATGGGTGACATTCATGTTGCCAGATAACATGCATGTACCCATGGTACTATTTTTTTGTCATTGTTGTTATTTATACTATCATATTCATGTATGATCCACACCCTTTTATGTTGTTCTCCATGTACATTGTCATTATCATCATTTTTTACCTCTTCCATGAGTACAATAAAACATGATTCATCTTGATCTGTTTTGTTATTATATGACGGTTGCACAATTATTAGTCACATAAGCTTACCTGTTATTGGGCAAAGCTCTGCTTTTTATTAGCACATGTATGATAGGCTCAATTTAGGGTTAAAGTATATCTACAGCCATTTTTTTGCATCTAAAGCCAATTTATGTCTCTTGCTGGGGAATTCAGTCTCTCTAATCATCCTGGAGGCCATTGTCACTGGAACTAAAACTTAAAAGGAAAATCCAAAATTGTGCTTTGTACCCAGAGCAGAAATAGGGAGGACATTTTTTAATAGGGGCACTTTCTTGGGTAACAACTGTGAAAGAGAGGATTTGCTTTAATTCAGAGAGCTTTGCTTAAACTTTTTCCAATGTCTATGTTCCTAATGTAATACAACCCAAAATAGGGTTTTTTTTAACCTTTCCTCACTCTCTTTAAAACCTAAATAAAAAATATGGGGCTTATAATACTTTAACAGGCATGCAAAATGGAAAAAGTTCTTATTGCTTGCATAGATTTCTTAATCTGTTGGAAAGTTTCTGAGACAAATTAGCGATTCTTTCCCTTTTTTAAGTTAAATTAAATACAATCCCACACTGGGCACATGTTTTTAATACAAACCAGCTGCTGATCAATCTTGAGGTTCCCAGAATATTCCCCCATTGCCCATCCTAAAACTAGCCAAACCCGTTTGGTCTGAGGTGCAGAAAATGTCAGTGCCCTCCCTCTGGACTACCAGCTGACCTTGCTATGGAACAATCCTATCATGGATTAATGTAGATCTATCTCAGATGTCTCTGTTTTGAAGTTGGGAAGCCACTTGGTATACTAACTCTGTTAGAGGCCTACAAGGAAAGAATGCTAAAATCCATTTGCCATTCCAAGGAAAATACGATTTGCTTTAAGCGTTCTTTCTTGGCCACAGTTATGCCATTAACTTGAAGCCCAGTTTACAGACCAGGATTTCTTACTACCCAATGATAGAAATAATACTGTCTTGAAAATCCACTTTATATTCTCATCTATTGTACATGTATCACTACCCCTGCAGGAGTCACTTAAACAAACTGGTTCTTCCTCTTCATGGTGCAGAGGTCACTAGGCACACAGCAAGAGGCCATTTAATCAGGCTCAATGTTTAGTCTAGAGGTTTGTCTTCTTCTGTATTTTTTTGCTTATGGGAACTGGGGAGGGGGGATTTGGGTTCATGGGGGATACTCCAAAACACTTAGACACATTGCTATAGAAGACACCTCTCTAGGCAGCAGCAAAACAGTCTCTTTTCACTTACAGCTGGGAACCATGAGGTATTTTGCAGATCATGTACAGAAAGACTGGAGAACAGATATGACTACACTGGAACAGTGTATAGGTTCATGGCTGGGGATTGTGAAATAGCTTGCAAAACAGATAGGAGACACTACTCACAGAATCCTGGAACAGAATAAGTCCATAAGTGTAGCCTTTTGTAAGTAGGTTAGCAACCAGTCCCAGTGGTGCCAGGGGCAAGTCGCCCCCTCCTCTTTTCAGCTCACTGATTCATCCCCTCAAGAGATCCCTACTTATGAAGGAGATATGCAAGATTTTTTTACTATTTTTAATATTTGGTATTGTATGTAAAAACCAAACAGAGGTTCTAACCCTTTCTTGCTCTGGCTAATATAAAGTTGTTTTAAGAATAACATTTTGGGACAAAGTTGTTGTTTTATTAAAACCAGAGAGTGCAAAATTTGGGGCATCCCTGCATTGTAACCAATCAGCTTACAGGTTTATTTGTCAAAGCTTAACTGTACAAGCTGAAGTTAGAAGCTGATTGGCTACCATGCACAGCTACACCAGATTTTACACTATCCAGTTTTAGTAAATCAATTCTAGAATGAAGGGTTTACAATCAGGATGAAGACAGATGCCTTATTGTTCTTAAAATGTAACTAAAGGCAAAACTTTTTTTTTCTTTTTGGTAAGAGTAATGGAAAATTATAACCCCAGTCAGTTTTTTTGCCATCTGTGTCCCAAAGGAAAGAATTCCATTCACTTTCTGTCCCTGTCTCATAAAAGAAAGTGAAAAAATCACAGTGCATCACCAGGGTAACCAGAGCTAGTTTTCCCAATTGAATATTTCCCCTCTATTGCTCTTCTGATATCAACACAAAATTTGGGGTTTTCTTTTTCTTTCACTTTTGATGATAATAAAAAATAGAACAAATAGAAAGGGTCAATCTCCCAAATGGGAGCAAAAACAGCAATACAAACTAGTAGATGCTCTAATCCCTTTCCACTTTATTCAAAACTAAAAAGAAACATTTTGCCTTTAGTTACACTTTAAGGGAATTTTCTCCATATATAAAAAGCCTAGGGAAAGTTCTCACTGAATGCTTTCATTAAGAAGTCAATCTTTATCATCCACAATAGACACACTTCTCTAATTTAAACTAAGGCAAAGAGTGTTTTTTAGAAATTGGAGTATACAAAAGTTAAAATGTGGCATAGCAGATAGGCAGGAAATTATAAAGTGATTTAAAAAAAGTTAAAACAACATGTACGTCTATTGATTGCTGCTGGCTTTTCCTCTACTATTTTTTTCCAAATCCTTTATTGATTTTTAAAACTTTTATGGCATGCTAATGTGAACAAATGAAAATGCGTTTATAGATTTGTAAGAGCAGAACAGCCTGAAAAGGCACAGTGCACTAAAGATATGTACAAAGCTCTGTCATCATTACATTCATCAAAAAGTGTTTGTGCTTATCTTTGATTGAACTTATTTACTCCTTATACCATGGCTATCCTTATACCGTGTCTATCCTTATACCATATCTATCCTTATACCATGTCAATCCATATACCATACCTATCGTTATACCATGTCTATCCTTATACCATGTCTATCCTTATGCCATGTCTATCCTTATACCATACCTATCGTTATACCATGTGTATCCTTATACCATGTCTGTCCTTATACCATACCTATCCTTATACCATGTCTATCCTTATGCCATGTCTATCCTTATACCATACCTATCGTTATACCATGTCTATCCTTATACCATGTCTATCCTTATACCATGTCTATCCTTATACCATACCTATCATTATACCATGTCTATCCTTATACCATGTCTATCCTTATGCCATGTCTATCCTTATACCATACCTATCCTTATACCATGTCTATCCTTATGCCATGTCTATCCTTATACCATACCTATCGTTATACCATGTCTATCCTTATACCATGTCTATCCTTATACCATACCTATCATTATACCATGTCTATCCTTATACCATGTCTATCCTTATACCATACCTATCGTTATACCATGTCTATCCTTATACCATGTCTATCCTTATGCCATGTCTATCCTTATACCATGTCTATCCTTATACCATGCCTATCATTATACCATGTCTATCCTTATACCATGCCTATCGTTATACCATGTCTAACGTTATACCATGTCTATGCTTATATCTTGTCGATCCTTATACCATACCTATCGTTATACCATGTCTATCCTTATACCATGTCTTTCCTTATACCATGTCTATTACCGTTATACCATGACTATCCTTATACCATATATATCGTTATACCATGTCTATCCTTATACCATGTCTATTGTTATACCATGTCTATCCTTATACCATGCCTATCCTTATACCTTGTCTATTGTTAAACCATGTTTATCCTTATACCATGTCTATCCTTATACCATGCCTATCGTTATACCATGTCTATCCTTATACTATGTCTATCCTTATACCATGCCTATCATTATACCATGTCTATCCTTATACCATGTCTATCCTTTTACCATACCTATCGTTATACCATGTCTATCCGTTTACCATACCTATCGTTATACCATGTCTATCCTTATACAATGTCTATACTTATACCGTGTCTATTGTTTTACCATGTCTATCCTTATACCATGTCTATCCTTATACTATGTCTATCCTTATACCATGACTATCGTTATACCATGTCTATCCTTAAACCATGTCCATCCTTATACCATGCCTATCGCTATACCATGTCTATCCTTATACCAAGTCTATTGTTATATCATGTCTATCCTTATACCATGTTTATCCTTATACCTTGTCTATCGTTATGCCAGGTCTATCCTTATACCATGTCTATCGTTATTGGGGCATGACCGTTTAGTAATCAAAGAAAAAAGAGATGGAAAGATACTTGAAAACATATTATGCTGTAATGGCAATGTCATTGTGGCTTGCTGACTATTTATTTTGTTAGAACCCAAATTTGCATCATGCTATAAAAGGTTGTTGACCACAGCAATGTACACAACCATGTCTGCTTGTTAACTTGCTAGTAGGCAATCAGGAGTGGGAGAAGCACATATTAACCACCTATCATTCACCATGTAAACAAGAGCTAGGGGTAAGTAGAACAGTCCTCTTTGATATCCTATTGTAGGAAGATCCCTGTAGCATTCCCATAACCTACTAATATGTACCACTGTATGGCACTTTTGACTTCTTAATTCACATTGAATATTTTAAAAGACCAAACCTGGCTATGGACAGATCGATCCACAAGAATGCCAGGCAGAAAGTTATCTGCCTATCCACACATACCTCCCACAGTGCTGTAATATTCTTTCAGTGGTGCACATGGATCCTTCACTCTTCTCCCCAGTGAGTAAGCAAATGATTGGGACCAGCTTGCAGTTAATTTTGGCTTTGTCAGATTGAAATTCTATTACATAAGTTATATTATCACTTGTAGAACTTGCTTTTTCATTGCCCATAACTCAATCTCTAGCAAGGTGGCATCAAGGAAGCAATATATAAATGGTTTAGCCAACAAGGGACAAAGTAATATTATCAATCTGAGTATTCTGATGGGGAAGGGTTTCTTGCCTTTTCCCTATGTTTCCTACATACTACTGTATGACTCCCTGTCTGGCTTTCAACCATCATAAAGTTGAACATCCTGTGTGTTACTTTCTTTTTTCCATCCTATGTCACTGCTCTTTCTGCACCATTTACACCTTTGTTTGCCTGTTTGAACAGCAATTTACATTTTGTCCTAAGATTCTCATTCACATAAACACTTAGCTTTGGATACTGCTAAACAGACATCACCTCTATACATCATTTCACATTTGTTGTTCATTCTGGACCACACTGTTGCTTTCTTTTTGTATTATCAGTACACATCTGCTTTTTCATCGCAATACTCAACTTCTAATACAGTGGACTTTTCTATATGTCTTTAACCCCTTCGCACCTAAGGGTAAAACAAATGAAAATGCCTAAGCACAACTTTGCAACTTTGACACTTGATACGTACAAACCGTACATATCGTCACAACTACTTTGTGTAGCCAGGTGCATTATACCTTGTTTTTTTCAGGACATATTGGGCTTTCTTTTGGTGGTAAATGATAACAGATATCTCCTGGTTTTTTTTTTTCTTTTTTTTATTATTATCAAAAGAAACTGTCTCAAAATAGTAATATATATATATATATATATATATATATATATATATATATATATATATATATATATATATATATATATATATTTAATTTAGCTGTTTTTTTCCTTCAATTATCATAATTTACCACCAAAAAGCAACCCAAAATAGGTTCTCCTGCTCCTGACAATTTCAGCAATGCCACATATGTGTATGTTAGTTGTTGTACAGCCCATAAACAATGATAAGCATTTTGCTTTTTTTTTTTTTATCCTGCCTAAAACACACTGACACTAACTGACACTGATACTAATTATTTTTTTGTTTGTTAATTCTACCAAAAATATGCTGAATGTGACCTTTGGCCTCAACATTGACCTTTTACCCTGACCTTGACCCTAACAACTAAACACCTGGCAAAACTTGTTCTTGTTATTTTTTATTAATTTTTTACTCTTTATTTTTATTTGTTTTTTTTAATACACTTCCGTTTGTTTACATTTCCCTCTCTTGCAAAAAGAGAAAGATACAACAGATCTTTCTCTTCATTCAGAAGAGGAAGTAAACATGGGCGGGCTCACAGTGACTGATCACTGTGATAGCCAATTAGAGGCTATCACAGCAATCAGGTGACTTGGAACCACAAGTCCTGGGTTTCAATATTTAGTACGAGACCCAGGGCTCTCAGTAAGAGCCCGGTCTCTCTCTTGGGAGCATGCTGTGTAGGGTGCTTCCAGCACAAAGAGGAATACGCATATATGCGGCAAACTGAATAAAGCCCACTTCTGTGAGCCCCTAAATATGTGTGCAGTTGGCAAGAAGGGGTTAATTAACAAATTTTTTCCATATACTATATGTATTCAGATTTTGATAATTTTCAGACCCAGGTTCACATCGCATCAGGAAATATACATTTCTCGAATTATATAAGGCCATAAACCTTAGGGAATGTTTTTCTGTTGATTTGTATTTTATATTTTATTTTCTTACAGCTCATTTTTAAAAGCTATTTAGGTGTTGGTCTCTATATATTGTGTTTTTATACACTTTTGTATTAAAAAAAGATTTGGATTTACCATTGGACACATTTTTGTTCATGGAATATAATGTGCTAGAAAGAATGAATGATGGCAGTTTCTGAAAGTAGGGATGGTACACAGAATACATGTATTTTTGTTTAATATAAACCCATCCATTGGTTACCATTTAAACCTTAGAAAGCATGTTTTTGTTGATTTGTAATTTAAGTGCTTTTATCTTGTTTATTTTTGAGTGTTTTTTCTTAGTTGCTAGCCTTTGTACATTGTGTTTTTATATACATTTGTATGAAAAAAAAGATTTGTATTTTCCCTTGGGCACATTTTTTCAAGGTATATAATGTCCCAGAAAGAATGTGTAATGGCACATACTGGAGAAAACTGCTTGCACACAACTATTAACCACTTATCAGAGAAACATCAAGGCAGTTTAATCCTCTGACGAATTTCAGTATGTATAGTGCTTACTGATAAAGATCATTCTTTACACTTGCCTGTTGTCTGTTTTCCCTGCATGCTTTCCACTACATGAAAATCTATTTCAAGCTAATAAAATACCATTCCTAAATAGTTATGTAAGTATCTATGTGCATTGTATCAAAATTTCAAAATATTTTAAAATATAAAATATGCTGCATTTTTGTGCATAAAGTGAATGTAAAGTCTGTTTTTTTTTTTCTTTTGTGTGTGTTTTAATAACAAACATGTAATACTTACCTCCTTTGTGCAGTTGGTTTTGTGCAGTGCAGCCCGGATTCTCCTGTTCTTAGGTCCCTGGTTGCTGCTCCTGGCCCCTCCCTCCTGTCAAGTGCCCCCAAAGCAAGCAGCTTGCTATGGGGGCACCCGAGCCAAGTCTCCGTGTGTCCATTCAGACACAAAGCTGTGGTTCGGCCTTGCCCAAACTCTCTCTCTTGATTGGGTAACTTGACTTTGGCTCCTGCGGCTGTGTACCAGCCATTCAAGAGTGAGAGTCCCGGATGGCCAAGGGACTCGAGGACATCGTTGGACAGAGATAAACCTCAGGTAAGTATTAGGGGGTGCTGGGGAGGCTGCTAAACCCAGAAGGTTTTTTATGCTAATGCAAAGAATGCATTAAGATAAAAAACCTTCTGACTTTACAACTCCATTAAGTTGTCCTGTTAAACAGAAGTAAAGCCTCTCTTTTTACTTGTACCTACAGGTAAGCCTATAATAAGGCTTACCTGTAGGTACTGTAAATGTCTGTAAATGTAGGTACTGTAAATGTCTCCTAAACTTGTACAGTTTAAAGCGGTTGTAAACCCTAGAAAAAAAAAAAAAAAACCTGCAAGCAAAGGCATAATGGGCTAGTATGCATCGCATACTAGCCCATTATGTGTAACTTACCTTAGAACGATGCCCCGACACGGACCCCCGGACATCGCTGTGGGCGCTGCCATGATCCCTCGCCGTCTCTTCTGGGTTCGGCGGCTCCGGCGCGGTGATTGGCCGGAAGAGACGGCTCCGGCGCGATGATTGGCCGGAGCCGCGATGACGTCACTCCCGCGCATGCGCGCGGGAGTGATTTTCCGGCAAGCTCCCGGCAAATTAATTGAAGGTCCCCCCGGACCTTCAGAGCGCATGCGCCGCTCGCGAGAGCGGCTGCATGCACTGTAAATATCTCCTAAACCATGCCGGTTTAGGAGATATTATTTGTACCTACAGGTAAGCCTTATTATAGGCTTACCTGTAGGTAAAAGTGTCAAAAAGCGGGATACTACCGCTTTAATAGAAATTCAGAGTGCTTGACATCATCAGCGCATGTGCTCTGAAGGTCTGGCTTACCGTGCCAGGCCTTCAGAGCCCATGCCGCAAACATGCAGCTCCCAAGCTCATGCGCAGGAGTGATGCCATCGCGGCTCCGCCCACTCATAGCGCCAGAGCCTGCAAACCCGGAAGTACCACCGGGGAAGATGTCAGCCGTCTCAGCGGTGTGCGGGCACCGCTGAGACAGCTTCGTTTTAAGGTAAGTATTTCATAATGAGCTAATATGCGACGCATACTAGCTCATTATGCCATTGTTTTACAGGGTTTTTTTCCCACCCAGGTTTACAACCTCTTTAAAATGAAAGGGGCCTAATACAAAAATACATATATCACATGTATTTTCACAATGGAAAATATCTATTCTGAATGATTTGTCCTGTCTTTGCAGAACCAATGATGCTCAAATGATGCACACAAGATGCACAAAAACTTGCATAAACGCAAGCAGTAGTACATGTCAAATGCACATAACAATGTATGTAATATTGTGAAAAAAAAAAAAAAACCTATAAACAAACATTATGCTGAAACACTGCTACAATTGATTCTGATTCTTATTATCTCATAGAAACATAGAAGAGAAATGGTAGAAAAAGTCCTTTTTATATACTGTATACAGTAGATATATATATATATATATATATATATATATATATATATATATATATATATATATATATATATATATATATATATGTATTGTGTCTGGTTTGGCTTTTGCTTGTTTTCTTTTATACTTTTTTCTGTCTAAGTATAGATCTGTTTCCCCACAAACATGTTTAAACTCTTGCCAACCATGTAAAGCATATGTGCAGTGGCAGGGAGAGTGATCATGTGACCACTGTTACAACCAGTGACAGTGATCACAATATTGGAATTCATCCCACCTCCTAGTGTTGGGACCCAGGTAACAGAGTACCAGGAGGGAACTTGTATGGGTTAGGTTCAGTTACTTTTGACTGACTCACTACCTGTGCTGGAATTCTGTTCCAAGCAGCAATCAGTCTTTCAGTAAAAAAATGATTTCTAAAATTAGTTTTGAACTTTGCTCCTGCTTGTTTGAGGTCATGTCCCTATGTGCTTAAACTAAGCGTTATATTAAAAATGATTTCCCTCCTGAATCCTTTTCATATGCTTAATGCATTATTAGGGATCAGTCATGTATCCCCTTTCTTTTATTTCCTATCAACTATATACTGTATACTGTTCCTGCAGTCTCTCCTGATCAAGACCTTCCCCCTACTGGTGATCTCTCTAGTGATACATTTCAGAATTCTTTTTACTTTCTCTAGTACAAGGCCACCAGGAATAAATAGATGTGTTGGGCACCTTCTTTTTTCCTAGCCACACAATCATTTTCTAATGAGTTGGAAAGTTTCTGTGAGCAATGAGTATTTTGCTCTTGCAGCCATAGATAATAGTGGATAAAAATGAGCAATCTGACCGAGGACATTTCTCCGGGATAGCCCTAATAAATAAACATGTACATCAAGGGACATATTTAGTATAGTTTAATCATTTTTTTTTAACCACTTCAATACCGGGCACTTTCACCCTCTTCCTGCCCAGGCCAATTTTCAGCTTTTAGAGCTGTTGCATTTTGAATGACAATTGCGCGGTCATGCAACACTGTACCTAAACCAAATTTATGTCATTTTTTCCCACAAATAGAGCTTTCTTTTGTTGGTATTTGATCACCGCAAGGTTTTTTTTTGCTAAACAAATAAAAAAAGACTGAAAAGTTTGAAAATAAAATTTTTTTTTGTTTATGTTATAAAATTTTGTAAAAAAATATGTTTTTTCCTGCACTGACAAGCACTGATGAGGCCACACTGACAGGCACTGATGAGGAGGCACTGATGGAGTGGCACTGATGATGAGGCACTAATATGCAGCACTGATGGGCACTAATAGGTGGCACTGATATGCAGCGCTGATGGGCACTGATATGTGGCATTGATAGGTAGCACTGATATACAGCATTGATGGGCACCTATAAGTGGCGCTGATGGGCACTGATAGGTGGCACTGATGGGCACTGATAGGTGGCACTTATAGGCGGCACTGATGGGCACTAATAGGCGGTACTGATGGGCACTGATAGGCAGCACTGATGGGCACTGATAGGCGACACTGATGGGCACTGAAAGGCGGCACTGATGGACCCTGATAGATGGCAATTATGGGCACTGGTGGGTGGCACTGATAGATGGCAATGATGGGCAGCACTGATGAGGAGGGCACTGACAGGCTCCTTGAGCACTGATTGGCATCCCTGGTGGAATGGGTGGGCATCCCTGGTGTAGAAAGAGAAAAGATGCGGCACTTCCAGTGACAGGAAAAATTTTGTATTTATTGCAGATAATAAGATCCAACACCAGAGATACAGGACAACACACCGTTCAGCAGACGTGTTTCACACAAAGTGCTTAATCATTGCTCATTGGACATCCCTGGTGGCCATGGGTGGGCATCCCTGGTGGCCATGGGTGGGCAATCCCTGGTGGCTTTAGTGGCATCCCCCAAGGGTCTGCACTGGTAACCAATGCTCTGATTACCAGCACAGACCCTGCCCCTGTCAGGAAAGCCGCCAATCAGGTCTCCTCTACTCGTGCCTGTCAGGCGCGAACTGAAGAAAGCTGATCAGCGACACTTCCTATTTACTATGTGTCCAGCTGTGATTGAACACAGCTGATCACTAGGGATGATCGAACTTTTGAAAAGTTTGGTTCGGCCAGAACACCCGAATTTCCCAAAAGTTCGGTTCGGATTCCAGAACCCCATTGAAATCAATGGGACACGAACTTCTGAAATCAAAAAACACCATTTTGAAATGCCCCTAAAAGGGCCTAGGATTCTGGGTCATGCCCCAGGGACTATTAATCACACAAAAAAGTTTTTAAAAATTGTTATTTTTGATAGAGAGCAAATTATTGAAAAAATTATTGAAAAAAAAAATTAGATTTCTTTGGATTTAGCGTCTGGGGGTCTAAAAAGTGTACCTGTGAAGTTTCAGCTCTGTAGCATGTCCAGAACCAGAAAAAAAACAGATTATTTTTCTTAGAATTTCAATAGTGCAGGGATGGTGTTACCCTGGGCGTTTTTTGTTTCAGGCGTTTTTTGGGCGTTTGGAGGCAGGCATGGCATCTGAACTTCTGTATAGGGGTATATATATATATATATATATATATATATATATATATATATATATATATATGTACATATATATATATATATACTGTATACTGTACATAAAAAGTACAGTAAAAATGCAGGAAAGAGCACTGGGGGACATACTAATGTGAATTTATTTTATTTTGCAATATATCAGTGTGTTTTACTTTTTTATATATATATTTATATATATATATATACATTATACATAAATATATATTGTGACAGGAAGTCAGGTAAATCTGTGAGTGGTGTCACAGATGGGATATACACTTCTGTTTGGTTTAGACAATTCACCAATTACTATAGGGTGTCGGCTGCAAAGGCAGCAGGAAGGTGTAAAGAAGTTGAAAACCATTCAGCTGTTCGGAATGAGGAAGTTAAGGCCTCTATAATTTGTCCAAAGGAAGTCTATTGATTGCTGCCTCCTGACGCTGTGTAAGCTGGGGAGAGGAGGACAGTCAGATGTGTGCCTCCCGACGCTGTGTGAAGCATGGGAGAAGAATTGCTGCCTCCTGACGCTGTGTGAGCTGGGGAGAGGAGGACAGTCAGATGTGTGCCTCCCGACGCTGTGTGAAGCATGGGAGAAGAATTGCTGCCTCCTGACGCTGTGTGAGCTGGGGAGAGGAGGACAGTCAGATGTGTGCCTCTCGACGCTGTGTGGGCATGGGAGAAGGGATGCCCCCTGAAGCTGTGTGAGCATGGGGAAGACCTCCTGGAGCGATGTGCGCTGAGGAGGGTAAAAAGTGTGGAGACTTCTCAAGGTGAGAAAATGAACTATTTCTATGTGGAAGAAATAAATGAACTGTTTGCTATGTGAAGAGACAAGCAAAGGTACATGTTCAATGTGAAGAGGAAAAGGGACATGTTCAATGGACATTTGTTGTGTGAAGAAAAACCATGGACTATGGAGTGTCTGCTGTAGGATCAGCAAAGTCTGCCCAACAGTAGGTTGGAGACAGACTTCCTTAGGTAGGTTCCTGTGTGTGAGAAGGTAGCCGCCCACAGTGGCAAGGATTTATTTTGTGTTTTATTTTTATTTTGATGTTTTTGACGCTTGCACTTGTGTGAAGAAAATTGCATGAAAAAACCAAACTATTGTTTGCAACCACTTCTCGGCTATCTCCCTGTGTAACTAACCCCCCCAAGGGGTCATCCACACCCGCCACCGAGCGAATCAAATCCACATATGGTGGAGGTATGCATTGGGCAGAAGCAGAGATCCCTGCAAAGAAGTGCATATGTTCTATGAACTTTGTCTGGTGCATGAGATTGCACAATCTATGTGTGCAGGAGAGGAAATCCTGAAACAGAGAAAAAACTACTTGTTTTAAAGAGACAGTGGTCTCAAAAAGTTTCGATGAACTTTGTCTGGTGCATGAGATTGCACAAACTGTGTCTGCAGGAAAGGAGATCCTGCAAGAGAGAGAAAAGCTACTGGCTTTAAAGAGACAGTGGTCTCAAAATTTTTTGCTGGACTGTGAAAAATTTATTGTGGAGTTATTGAAGATGGGGCGATCAAAGCGCCTGAAAGATGCAAAGATAGCTGAAATGAGAGACCGGATTCTATAGATGGAGGGGATGTTACCGCCTGAACGAGCCCCATCCATGCCTGAACAGAATCTGCTAAAGAGAAAGGTTGTTTTCCCTAGCAACACTGAGGCAAATGCAGCTCAACAGCAGGCAAATGCGGATTTTCAGCGGAGCTTTGCAGCTCAACAAAAGGCTCACCAAGAGAGCATGGAAGGTTGGAAACAGAGACGCCAGCAGCAAATGGAAGTCATCGGTTTGGAGGAAACCGAGTATGTGTGCAGGGCTGAGCTGGATGCCTTGCAACGGAAAATGGAAGAAAAGGAACACGCCCTGGAGTTGCTTAGGATGGAGCATAGAAACTTGCAGGCTCAGGTGTTACAGTGGGAAGAATCCACTGCTCTTCTTTTTTCCGAGTTACAAAAACGTGGAGAGACTATAATGGAGAAAGATACCATCCTCATGGAAAAGGAAATTGAAATTCAGACTTTGCAGAAGCAAAGTATGTGTGATATGTTGGAGTTGCGTAATCAGCTGGAAAAAAGTCTTCAATCTCTGTAAGCTACAAATATAGACCTGCAGGAGGCGCAGGAACAGAATGTCGCTCTGAAAACGACATTGTCTCTCAGTGACAAGGAGAAAAGTGAGAGAGAGGCTAAATTACTGAGTACTGTGTATGAGCTCACCACTTTGAGCAATGTGGTAGATGAATTGCGTACAGACTGTGAAAGTTGGAAAGATGAAGTCCAACGTGTCCAGCAGCAGCTAAAGGAGAAAGAAGCCTGTGTGGCAGAATTACAGTCTAATTCCCAGAGACTAGCCAATGAGGTGAAGGCTCTTATACAGGGAAAAGGAGATTCTGAACACAAGAGGAAAAAAATAGAGGCACAACTGCAGGAATCGCAAGTCAAGGTGTCAGAAGGTGACCGATTGTGTGCTAAGCTGTCAGAGAAGGCAAACCGACTGCAGGTTGAGTTGGACAATGTCACAAATCAGCTTTCTCAAGCAGACAGCAAATCTAGAGAAATTGCCAAAGATTTCTCTATCTTGGAATCGCAGCTGCAGAACACGCAGGAACTCTTACAGGAAGAGAGGTGTCAAAGGCTGAGTTTTAGCACAAAGCTCAAACAAATGGAAGATGAGAAAAATGGTGTCCTGGAACAATTAAAAGAGGAGGAGAAAGCAAAGAAAAACCTATCAGAGCAAGTCGCAACATTGCAAGCTCAGATAGCGGATATGAAAAAAACGCATGGAAGAAAGCGTTGGTTCCTTAGAAAATGTTGAAAATGTGTAAAGGAGTTTGATCAGATGCTTGGTGAGGAGAAGTCTGTGTCTGCAAAATATGCAGAAGAACGCGACCGTGCAGAAACGGAGGCACGTGATAAAGAGAGCAAAGCCCTGTTCTTGGCTCGCTCCTTGGAGGAAGCTCTAGAGTGTAAGGTTGAACTAGAAAGAGTTAACAAACAGCTGTGTACAGAAATGGAAGATTTGGTCAGCTCCAAGGATGATGTTGTGAAAAGCATTCAGGAGCTAGAAAAGTCTAAGCGAGCCTTAGAACAGCAAGTAGAAGAGATGAAGATTCCGTTGCAGGAACTGGAAGAGGAATTACAGGCAACAGAGGATCTGTCCCAAAGAGGGGATAGTGTGCCTGATGCAGTTTTTAAAAGGATCAGTGTTTTGGGGTCTGTCCTGAGTGAGCTTTAGAAATTTGATGACATGTTGTTTGAATCACCCCTCTGGACTAAACGCCACCTAGTGTAGAAAACTAAGGCTGTTGGTGAAAACATGAAGCAAATGAATAAGTGCCTTTCCGGGAATATTTCCAAAATGGAACTGGTGAAAGACAGGTGGCAGAAGTTTGATCGTGATCTTGAGATACATTCCATGTGGAATTTAGATAAAGAAAAGGAGCTACAAGGGAAAAGTAATGCAATAGCAGAAAGTGCATTGAAGAAACCTGTAATAGACTGTGTTGCAGTTCCATGCTTCTTCACTGATGCACAGAGGAGGTCGGTAATGGATACCACCCAGATCGCTGGGTTCAACTGTCTACGGCTAATTAATGAAGCTACTGCCTTTGACCCATATGTTGATGGAAGGAAAGTTGATGATGTCGCTGGAAAAATGAACAGGGGTTACTTTGAAGAAATGTGTGACAGCCTGTTGTCGCAAATGGAAGACCTTCTGCACAGCATCTTAGAGCAAGCCAAGCTCAAGAAGGCAATTCTTGGAACAAAGCCAAGTGAAGCAGAGGTTCTCAAAGTTTTGTGGAAATCATTTATTGATTGCAGAGAGAGGCGGCTCAAGAATGTTAAAGACTTTAAGACTAGCACAATTGAGTTGCCTATGGATCACGGTCCTCCTTGGTGGATAGGACAGACGGTCATGAGGGACAAACGGTGTGACATTTAGGAGAAATCTGTCAATGAAGATGACAGAAACAGTTTCACCCTGAAGCTTGAGGATACAGAGAATTGGCTATATGAAGATGGAGAGGATCAGCCAAAACAAGTGTGTATAGACAAGCTAACGGACTTAAAGAAAGAGCCAACCCGACAAGCATTTCAACAAAGGTTAGCAGTTGTTAATGAACTGGGGAGGGAAGATACTAGGAGGCTTATCAGTGAGAGTCAAGAGCAGTGCCTGACACATGTGTGCCTGGAAATCTGTGTCCCAACCCTAGGGTTGAAACAAGAGGGGGGGGGGGTATGTGACAGGAAGTCAGGTAAATCTGTGAGTGGTGTCACAGATGGGAGATACACTTCTGTTTGGTTTAGACAATTCACCAATTACTATAGGGTGTCGGCTGCAAAGGCAGCAGGAAGGTGTAAAGAAGTTGAAAACCATTCAGCTGTTCGGAATGAGGAAGTTAAGGCCTCTATAATTTGTCCAAAGGAAGTCTATTGATTGCTGCCTCCTGACGCTGTGTGAGCTGGGGAGAGGAGGACAGTCAGATGTGTGCCTCCCGACGCTGTGTGAAGCATGGGAGAAGAATTGCTGCCTCCTGACGCTGTGTGAGCTGGGGAGAGGAGGACAGTCAGATGTGTGCCTCCCGACGCTGTGTGAAGCATGGGAGAAGAATTGCTGCCTCCTGACGCTGTGTGAGCTGGGGAGAGGAGGACAGTCAGATGTGTGCCTCCCGACGTTGTGTGGGCATGGGAGAAGGGATGCCCGCTGAAGCTGTGTGAGCATGGGGAAGACCTCCTGGAGCGATGTGTGCTGAGGAGGGTAAAAAGTGTGAAGACTTCTCAAAGTGAGAAAATGAACTATTTCTATGTGGAAGAAATAAATGAACTGTTTGCTATGTGAAGAGACAAGCAAAGGGACATGTTCAATGTGAAGAGGAAAAGGGACATGTTCAATGGACATTTGTTGTGTGAAGAAAAACCATGGACTATGGAGTGTCTGCTGTAGGATCAGCAAAGTCTGCCCAACAGTAGGTTGGAGACAGACTTCCTTACGTAGGTTCCTGTGTGTGAGAAGGTAGCCGCCCACAGTGGCAAGGATTTATTTTGTGTTTTATTTTTATTTTGATGTTTTTGACGCTTGCACTTGTGTGAATAAAATTGCATGAATAAACCAAACTGTTGTTTGCAACCACTTCTTGGCTATCTCCCTGTGTAACTAACCCCCCCAAGGGGTCATCCACACCCCATCGAGCGAATCCCCACAATATATATATATATATATATATATATATATATGTATATATATATATATATATATATATATATATTTATATATGTGTGTGTGTATATATACATATACATATATATATATATATATATATATATATATATATATATATACCCCTAACCCAAAATCTGCATAGTGGGGTGTCACCCTGACATGGCAGAGTTCGGTCACCCTGGTATGGCAGGCAGAGTCAGCTAAACTACACTACGGTCACACTGACATGGAAGAGTTCGGTCACCCTGGTATGGCAGCGGCAGCCTCAGGCAGAGTCAGCTAAACTACACTACGGTCACCCTGACATGGAAGAGTTCGGTCACCCTGGTATGGCAGCCTCAGGCAGAGTCAGCTAAACTACACTATGGTCACCCTGACATGGAAGAGTTCAGTCACCCTGGTATGTCAGCCTCAGGCAGAGTCAGCTAAACTACACTACGGTCACCCTGACATGGAAGAGTCAGGTCACCTAAACTACACTACGGTCACCCTGACACTTAAAGGTATCCCTACAGAAACTAGATTATTGAATCTAACTATAATGGTATATAGTACCCTAACTACACTGCATATCCCTTTCCTCACACTAAAAGAACATCTCCATACAGCAGGAGTAGCACAAATGCTTACACTCTCTTCCACAGCCCCTGTATTACAGTGCTAGAGATTTGGCGGGGCTATGTTATATACTGGGGGGCGTATGGGGGGCGTATTCACTCCTGATTGGCCTCTGGACCCCGTAGTCACTCCAATCACATTTTACTGATGTTTCTGGGCCAATCACAGGCTTTTAAAGCCCAGTTCCTGTCCCATTGCATTTTGGGCGGTTCTGGTGGCCGAATTCCAAACTTTTACCGCAAAAAGTTCGGAATTCGGGCGAATTTTGAACAGACAATGTTCGGGTCGAACCGATGGTCAACCCGAACCGTTTGATCATCCCTACTGATCACATGGTAAAGAGCCTATGTCATAGGTTCTTTACCGGAATTGGAGATGCGGAGTGTCAGAGTGACACTTCACACTACCGATCGCCCCTCTGCCCAGTCAGGATAGTACAACCACTTTGCGGTCTTCATTTTGCTATATGAGGGGCGGGAAGTGTTTAAAGTGGTCAAATCATTGTAATTTGTAATATAATTTGTAAAAAGCTGCATTTGCATAATATGACACATTAACAGGGATGTAGCATATTTTCCTTGCATTCCTGATACAGGAGCTGATGTCAAACTAGCAACCACTACACCCAGACTGTACACCCCACTTCATATATAGTGCCAGGCACCATGACTAAACTTTTTACCATAAACATTTTTGATTAGGTAGGTTAATATATTTCTAGTATAAACCCAGGGTTCCTGAGATGGGGTTCTTCGAAGCTAACAACCAACTTATACACCCTGCCTCACTGTCTTGACTTCTCCTCCCCCCCCCCCCTGGCCTCTGCTTCTGACATTCTCTTTAATTTGGCTAGCACTTTAGTTCATCCTTTTTCCAGACCAACTGTCATGGATGGGTTGTAGAAAATGTAGTAGCATTCGTAAAGTATTTTTTTTAAGAAAAGGCCCTAAAGAAATATAAATAGAATGCTTAATAAGTAATAACCAATAATGCCATTTATCTGTCAATTAGCACTTAAGGCATACACTTTATACAGTAATTATTGATTCCTGCATCTCCTTAACATGCACCTCCTGACTTAGTTTGTAGGATCCTAATACATTTCTAAGCTGTCACAATGGCAATGAATGACAGCTGTAAGTAAGATAAGAAAACCGAGTGGTAATATATAACAACAAGCAATGGTGTGAAACATGAGTACAACCTATTACATCTGGGTCTGTGTATGATTGCAACCTCTGTTTCCTGTTTTGTAACACCAGTGCACATAAGTGCATAGCACTTTTTTAAATAAAACAATAAAAATGTAGTTTGTTTCAGTTCTATTTCAGTTACATTTTTTCCAAATCTGATGATTGACAGGGAAGTGAAGATTAATAATGGGATTGTTAAAGTGTATGTTAAAGGCTTGCTCAGCACAAACAGTTGTCAAAATGGGTGCACTGAAGGAGAAAATTACTGCATGCTGCATCAGTGCTCTGCCATACTTTTTCTTGTGTATAGATCTTCTGTTCAGCATAGAGATCAATGTTATTTCACATACATACATCATTTTCTCCCCTACTGCTTATATGGTAACATTAAATATAACAATAGGATCTTACTGATTGGTCCATTCAACCTTACCCTTTTAGTGAATGTTTTTATGTTTTACACTCTGTACTTTCTAAAGTACTCTTAACGCTACAAAATACTCAGCTTCAGCAAACAGTGATTGTATTAATGTTGATGTTGTCCTCAAATTGGCACCAAACATCAAACATTTTTTACTGTTTAAGCTATTTTGTTTGCAAACAAACAGCATGAGAAACAAATCGATGGCTGGGTCACCACAAAAAAATATGTATTTTTTTTTTATCAGTTTTCTGAAATTTGTAATCACAAAAAAATGACAGTCACTTGATCAAATAAAACCAGTTTTGTCAAGGCAACTTATGGTCGGGCAAAACCTTTTTTATGTTTTTTAGTTTTGGATAGAGTGGGGAATATTTTGACCTTCCGTCATGTTTTTAAGGCTTTCTGTGACCCCTCTTTTTGTGCTGATAAGTGTTGTCACCGAGAAGGAAAGTGAGGAGGGATTTCAAACAAGAAGTGTGTCTGGACAGCCGCACTCCAATGCAAATATTTATTGAGAAGAGGATAAAATACCACAGCATACAGAGGTACGGATCAAAGGCCACTGACGCGTTTCACACTACTAACAGTGCTTAATCATAGCTAAGTAGGTGCTTAATATTTGCATTGGAGTGAGGCTGTCCAGACACACTTCATGTTCTATATGGCTTGCACATTGAGCCTGCAACCTGCACCTGTGCTGTTACTGCGAGGATTTTTGAAGGCATTTCCACCTGGAGCAGTGTGTGGTTTCTTCTGAGGAGAGATTTCCTATCCCGGATCCTAGGCATCCGGGATAGGAAGTAAAAGGAAATTTCCCCACTGGTGCACAGACAATAAAAATAAATTGAAAGGGTTTAACCATTCCCTACTCTATCCAAAGAGCATAGTGATTAGGGATGATCGAACTTTTGAAAAGTTCGGTTCGACCAGAACACGCGAACTTCCCGAAAGTTCGGGTCCGGATTCCAGAACCCCATTGAAATCAATGGGACCCGAACTTCGGTAATCAAAAAACACCATTTTGAAGCCCTAAAACCCAATAAATGCCCCTAAAAAGTGCCTAGGGTTCTGGGTCATGCCCCAGGGACTATTAATCACACAAAAAAAAGTTCTTAAAAATAGTCGATTTTGATAGAGAGCCAATTATTGAAAAAATTATTGGAAAAAAAAGAGATTTCTTTGGATTTAGTGTCTGGGGGGGGGGGGGGGTCTAAAAAGTGTACATGTGAAGTTTCAGCTCTGTAGCATGTCTAGAACCAGAAAAAAAAGATAATTTTTCTTAGAATTTGGCATTAGTAATGCCTGCCTCCAAAGACACCCAAAAAATGCCCAAAAAACGCCTGCAACAACACACCTGGGCGTTTTTGTTGCAAGCGTTTATTGGGCATTTTTTTGGGCGTCTTTGGAGGCAGGCATAACATCTGAACTTCTGTATAGGGGTATATATACACACACACATATATGTATATATACACATACACACATATAGGTGTGATAGGAGCGGAGCCACATCCCTGCAAATAATTTCATTAGCGCATGGATGGGGTTCCGCTACTTTCACACCTATATGTGTGTATGTGTATATATACATATATGTGTGTGTGTATATATACCCCTATACAGAAGTTCAGATGTAATGCCTGCCTCCAAAGACGCCCAAAAAAATGCCCAATAAACGCTTGCAACAAAAACGCCCAGGTGTGTTGTTGCAGGCGTTTTTTTGGGCATTTTTTGGGTGTCTTTGGAGGCAGGCATTACATCTGAACTTCTGTATAGGGGTATATATACACACACACATATATGTATATATACACATACACACATATAGGTGTGATAGAACCGATGGTCGACCCGAACCGTTCGATCATCCGTAATAGTGATATGCCATTATGTTAGACAGGAATTCATGTTGGTGGTGTGACTGGCAAATTATTCCTGAGCCTAAAGTAGAGAGATATGCCTGGATTATTATGCTTAAAGTAGATGTAAACCCTAACTAAATGACATTTATTTTGCTAGAACAATGTGTGTCGTAAACAATTTGCATTTTTTTTTGTTAAATAAAATACTTACATTCACTTTTTTTCCCTAGTTGCATCTCAGTGCTGTTGACTTCTTGCAAGCTTTTTAAAGCAACTTCTTATCTACATGAATGAACTCCAGCAATGGCTTCATGCCATTTTTTGGAGTGGGTCTCCTGGTGGTAAGAACAGTGGACCCTGTCGACACTACAGCTTATGAAATGACCAGAACAAGCTTAAAGATAAAGACTTTTTCTGACTTTCCTAAAATGTAAATGTTTTCTAGATTAGTGAATCTGGCAGTATAGAAGCCAGTGGGCTAGCTAACAACTAGGACTAGCACTTTTAGTGCGAGGCCAGCTGTGGTTACCCTTCAATTCTTATCTAACACGTTTTCTTGAATTTGAAGATTACTTGAAGCCTGTGTGAAGTGCATATACTGCAAAATGATTTGGTTTTGCTACATAAATTATACTGTAAGGTTTTATGCACTCCCCAGTCTTTTCATGTTGAAAGTAGAGCTGTCTTGCAGCATTTGTCTTAACCACACATTATTGAATATCTTTAGTATCATAAAAGCTGCCATATGGTTGATGTACTTATACTAATTATCATCCTGTCCTATTCTTTTTCCCTAATGGCTGTGCGGATTGATTTAAGGAAGTTGCATCTGGTATGCCTGTGAATACCAAAACAATATGTTTACATGTAATATGATAATAAGTTGTAATCCTTGTAAAAATAATCAGACATTTTAGCTACAGCTTGCTGAATTTATTTAAATGGCTTCTTAAATGTACCTTTTATTACTAATAAAGGCAGTGAATATTGTTAACTGATAATGCTGATGTGTCACATATGCTCTGTAAAATTACAGTCAACATACATTAAATGTCTAGCAATTTTATATACATACCACTCTTGTGACTTGGGCATAATAATAAAAAAAAAAAAAATATCACGTATTGGGGAAAATGTAAGCCGAGCTCGAAAAACAATATTAACGCTTGTTTTGTTAATGTAACTTTTGTGTTAATGAAGCTGAAAAACTCATATAATTAACTGTAATCACATATAAGATTTTGGTTGTCTGAAAATTAATCAGACAGAATGGCTAAGTAGTTGCGATGATATGTACAGTTTTGCTAACACATGCCAAAGTTGCAAAATTACTGTGCTCAGGCATTCGGATTTGTTTTACTGTGTAATTAAGGGGTTTAAGCTTTGTTTGGTGTTTGAACAGTATGACTTTTACAAACAGTCTCAGTGACAGTGCACATTGGCAGCACATATTTATTTATGGAATTGATTTTTTCTCTTTTACTAGTAGTTTGATTTACATACAACAGCATCACAGTCTGATTAATTTCAGATTAAAAAGGTTTTAACCACTTAAGACCCGGAAGATTTTACCCCCTTTCTGACCAGGGCCTATTTTGTGATCCGGCACTGCGTGACTTTAACGGACAATTGCGCGGTCGTGCGACGCTGTACCTAAACAAATTTGACGTCCTTTTTTTCCCACAAACAGAGCTTTCTTTTGGTGGTATTTGATAATCTATGCGATTTATTGATCATGCGCTATAAACAAAAAAAGAGCGTAAATTTTGCAAAAATAACAATATTTTTCACATTTTTTTATATGAAATTCCCCCAAAAAAATGTAAAAATCTAAATTTTTTAACATTTTAGGCCAATTTGTTTTCTGCTACATATGTTTGGTAAAAAAAAAAAATCGCAAAAAGCATATTTTGATTGGTTTGCGCAAAAGTTATTGCATTTAATAACTAAGGGAAAGATTTTTGTCATTTTTGTTGTATTTTTTTTTAACGCGTAATGGCGGTGATCTGCGATTTTTTTTGCGGGACTGCGACATTGCGGCGGACAGATCGGACCCTTGACTGACATTTTTGGGGTTACCAGTGACATTACTACAGTAATCAGTGCTATACATGTGCACTGTTACTGTAAAATGACACTGGCAGTGAAGGGGTTAACTTTTTTTGAAAAGGGAGGGGTTAAGTGTGTCCCTAGGGGCGTGCTTCTAACTGTGATTGGCTGTGGCTTGAGGTGTAAGAACAGTGATCAATGGTTCTACATAGTAGAACCGTATGATCACTATTTTTACACAGGGGATAATGACAGGCGGCTTGTTTACATTAGCCGCCTGCCTTTCTCCTGGTGTAACGGACGATCGCGAGTGCCCGGCGGACATCAGGTCCGCCGGGCACACGTGCGGGGGAGTCCGTGACCGAGCGGGAGCGGGAGCGTGCATCCGGTGGCGCGCACTCGCTCCCCAGAACCTCACAGGCTAGTGACGTACCGATATGTCACTTTGCCTGTGAGGGGCTGACCGCCGCAGTATATGTACTTGCGGCGGTCGGTAAGTGGTTAATAGTTTTATCAGCAACACATGATTTTACATCAAGTGAATATAAGCTTGCTTTGGATGGCAGAAACAAATTGGCCAGCTGTTCACTAAAGCCGGGTCCACATGGGCCGAATGCTGGGAGACACAAAAAAAACCTACCGATATTTGGCCCCTGTATCTGTCGGTCTGTCCGATGTGCATGCTGGAAAACCAGCAGCCGATCAACTCCCAATCAGCACTCTCAGCCAATGACAGAGAGCGCTGATCAGGGGGGCTGTCCTTCTGTCAGAACGAAATAGCTCAGTGGGGGAGATTGCTATTCTAACTGCACATACTTAGTACAGCGGCTCCGACCGGAGCTGACATTTTTTTTTTTTTCATTCAACCCGCTAGGCTGAACAGAAAAAACGAATAGTGTGTACCCAGCGCTGTCCCTTTTCTCACAGAAGCAAACGTCTGCCACTGCCCAGCTTATATCAAACTCTTGCTAAGAATTAAGAGATTTTAGATGAGAACCTCTCAAGAAACCATAGATGATACAGCAGTGTACATGTGGCAATTTTCATAAGGGAAAATAGGCCAAAATGTAAAGACACTGGGCATAGTTTTCCTTCAAATAATTTTTAGACTGTAGATGATAAAACAGTAAGATACTGATCAAGGTCAGGGCAGTTTTTAGAAGGGAAGAATTGGCTGAAATGTACCAGAAACTCAAGGCAGAGGCAGAGGTTGTCCTTCAAGAGTTAAGAGTGTAAAACCATAAAGGATATAGCACAGCTTTAAAATTTTGCTAGTGGCGGGGCTGTTTTAACCACTTTACTACCGGAGGATTTTGCTGTCTTCCGTCCAGGCCACTTTTTGCGATTCGGCGCTGTGCAACTTCAACTGACAATTGCGCGGTCGTGCGACGCCGTACCCAAACGAAATTTACGTCCTTTTTTTCCCACAAACAGAGCTTTCTTTTGGTGGTATTTGATCACCTGTGCGATTTTTACTTTTTGCGCTATAAACAAAAAAAGAGCGTTTATTTTGAAAAAATAACAATATTTTTAACATTTTTTTATATGAAATTCCCCCCAAAAAAGATGTAAAAACCAATTTTTTTTAAAATTTTTGGCCAATTTGTTTTATGCTACATATGTTTGGTAAAAAAAATCGCAATAAGCGTATTTTGATTGGTTTGCGCAAAAGTTATTGCGTTTACTAACAAAGGGAAAGATTTCTGTCATTTTTGGTGTTTTTTTTTTAACGCGTAATGGCGGCGATCTGCGATTTTTTTTGCGGGACTGCGACATTGCGGTGGACAGACCGGACCCCTGACTGACATTTTTGACACTTTTGGGGGTACCAGTGACATTACTGCGGTAATCAGTGCTATAAATATGCACTGTTACTGTAAAAATGACACTGGCAGGGAAGGGGTTAATTTTATTGGAGAGGGAGGGGTTAATGTATGCCTGGTGCTTACTGACGTGTGGGGGGGGAGGTGACTGTGTGATTCATGGACAGATCGGATGTCCAGCTATGCTGAACAGTCCGATCTGTCACTCCCTGTCACTATGGAGATCCGCCCGCTGTGTTTACACACAGCGGGCGGATCTCCAGACTCGATCCCCGACGATCGGGTAAGAGCAGCGGCGATCGCCGCTGCTCCTCCCCTGGCCCGACTCCCGCTGTGAATGAAAACAGCGGGAGCGAGCCTCCGGCGGCGCGCAAGCGCCGCCCAGAAGGGGGAGTGTCCAGTCACGTTAATACTACGTGGCTGGACGATAACGAACCACTCTGCCGCAGTAGTATTACTGTGAGCGGTTGCAGAGTGGTTAATCAGCAAAACTAGATTTATGTATACATACTAGAGAGACAGGGCACAGGTAGATGTTTTCTTCTAAGAATTAGGAGACTGCAGATGATAAGGCAATATAAAAATTGGCTAGTAGCAGGACAGTTTTAACAAGCAAGACTAGGACAAAGTTTACTAGAGACACAGGGCACAGGCAAGTGTTGTTCTACAAGAATTCAGAATTAAACAATTTCAAAAGCGATAAGACAGTTTTAATGAGAAATGGAATGTAAAAACACAAGACACAGGTGGTTGTTTTCATACAAGAATTAGGAGTGGCAGCTCGCAAATGTTAGAGCTGTGTAAAATTGGCAAATCGCAAGACAGTTTTAATAGGGAGGAAAATTAAATATTGCTAGATACAAGTTGCGCTCAACTAAAGAACACTTGTGCAAAATAAAGACCTTACAATCAAGGAAAAAATAAGGGGCATATTATAGTGCAAAAATAATTAACAGAAAGTCAATAAATTCTGTACAATCATAAATGTATGATGAGGTGAACTAAACATATATAGCGCCAATAAATATATAAATAAATAAAAAAGTCTGTAGTAATGAATGTCCAATAGAAAAGGTAGATATGATGATGGCAATAATATCAGCACTTGAAAGGTTATAGACACCTCCACCAAATATACAGGAACACCCAGTGTGCACTCAAGGCTTACCGGATGGAGTAGACCCCTTAAGTTATAGGGGGTTAATATAGGCAGATTCAGGACACCAGAGGTATAAACACCCGATACCAGGACAGGCATCACTTTCAATGTACTCCAAACAGGTCCTCCTTTAAACTCACTGAAGTTTCAATCCAGAAATTGTCTCCACCCTGCTATTTTGCAGCCACTAGATGTCCTCAGTCTGATGGCCAGCATAATTTGGCCCACTTTCTCTGAGCACAAGTTGTTCTGAACACACCCCCAGCCTGTGACTCTAGTCACAGGTACTGTGGAGCAGTTTATCCTCAAAGTTCTCAGCAGAATGTACTTTCAGTTTTGTATTTATATTATATACTGAAAGTACATTCTGCTGAGAACTTTTGAGGATGAACTGCTCCACAGTACCCATACTCAAAAGAACAAAAAACCTGATATAGTGTAATATTGCTTGAAATATTACAGAAGCTGTTCTGATATTTTCCTACTCACATTAGGATATGTTACCATGTGCATATCCTTTATTACAACCAAAATATCTGCCGCATGTAAATGTGCTCCCCACTCTCACTCCATGTGTCTTACCAGAATAAAACCAGAATAAATAAGCAGCTGAGTGGACGGCGTGGGCATACAGAGGATTGTCCCCTAAAAGGAGCTCATAGATATTCTCCATGACACCCTCTGTTTTCCTCTCCCTTCCTTACTATGACTAAGGGATTGATGGTGTGCCCGGGAGCACTATCCAGATAAACACCTGCCTGGTTATTACATAGGATCCCGAATGAGGAAGAAATATATCATCTTATTGTATATGGACATGGTGGATTAATGCTACTATTGCCATAGTATTGGGGTACTTTAAATGTATACTAATACAGCGTGTGCTCTATAGATGCATGCACATGCACCCCAATACTTTGTTTGTTTGAGTATACACAATATAAAGAGATGTATACATTATCCCATCACAATTGTATTTCTATATAAAGTTCACACCTGTCATACAATCCGAGCCTGCTTACGGAATTGCCGTCCGTCCCATGATTTCACACACGAGAGAACACTAGTTGGTTTCTTGGTCTCTTAAACCCTGAAGAAGCAAAACCAAGCAAAATGTGTTGGCTGCGCAGGGACCATTTTCCACCTCTCTTGTGGAGACCCACCACTTGGTTATCCTATAATCCGTGTTCTCGTTTTTAAGTTATAATATATGTTATATGTATGTATGTCTTTTTTCGCATGTTTGCACATGCCTTTTTATGGGAAACAATTATTTGATTAATAAACATGTGTTTTTAACAAACTTGCTGTGTTATGCTATATTCTGACCATCTCATTTTGGCCTAAAAAACCCCACTTTTTTCTTTCGCTCTTTATTTTTTGCAGAATAAATAATCTTTATACATCATTCCTTTTCAGGTGATATTTCATTCACATAACTCCATTCAGTTGGGTAAATCATCCAAAAATATAACAAAAATAATATATTGTAATACCGCTTTAAATAGCAGATTCCAATTTGGCATATTCACTCACCTTAAATTATGCATTTGTTTTTTTTGGAGATTGTTATCTGGAGAAGGGGGAGACCATCCTGCAAATTCAAGCTCCACTTTGTGAAAAGGATATCAAAGAGATGTTCTTTTGATGGTTTTTGTTACATGATTTTGAATAGTGGGTTTACTATCTAACACACCATGAGTGATTTTCAGGGTCAACAATGGGCCAATTTGATGTCATGGTATGAAACTGATTTTGAACAAAATCAACATAGGGGCATAATTGTCCTCCATTATTTTTTTTTTTAAACTTTATTAAAAAAAAGTCAGCCTTATTTTGGCATACATAATTCTTTGAAAAATACACCAAGGAGAAGATCAATTCATTTGGATTACGGATACGGGTCTTTCCCAACCTAGACAAGTGAATAATTCAGGAAAAAATTGGAGAACAACCTGTACCAATGTTCACATGCCATGATGAATATTCTTGCAAAAGAATACAATAAACAAAAATAACATGTGGATATGGAAATAGACACTATTAAAAAATTGTTGGTTCCATTCAAGAACAAATTATTGTATTCTAAATTGGATACAAAAACTTAGGTAGAGCCTTGTGGCCTTTAATAATAACATTCTCCAAAAAAAAAAAAAGAATATTGGTGTGATAGGATTATCTTCAATGAAGGTAAAGCCTATAAATGGATTAATACACAATCGATTGTTCAAATAGGAGTAAATACTACCACAGGAGTCAACTTCCTATAACATTGATAAATCTGCCACTTATTCTTTTTCAGATTCCTCTTTTTCCTCTATACATGTTAAGGATTTTTCACATCGAAGTCGAGGTAGGGGTCAACACAAGAGAACCTGCAATGGCCAAGGCTCTCTTGAACAAGAAAATGAGAAACATACAATTGATGTGGTGATCGCTAGCCTTCCACTTTTAGAACAAAAGGTGTGGTGATGGGAGAATCAGAATCCCAACTTTCTGACACCTAGTAATGTAAGCTACACTCTCTATCCTTCTGGGGTTTATAAATTACACCTGTCTAATATTTTTTTTAGACCCGACACAAGGGGCCTTTCCCCCCAGGGACGGAGAGGAGGGAAAGAAATAGAGACGCATCAACCTAGGACCTAACTGGGCATCTGAACATTGTAAATTTATCATCACACATACTTACCTAGGCAGAAGAAAACTGAGTTTTTGCCCACAACATGACTTTGATAAATTTGAAGTTTTTAAGGACTTACAACTCTTTGTACATAAATTACTGTTAAAATGCGCTCATGCCAAGTCAAACTCCAATGGATACTACAGATTTGTCTCAATACATGATGAAGCAGTTTAAATCTTTAAGAGACTTAACTTCCCTTTTAGACGAAAATGACCCAGATGATCTAATAGATCAGATTGATTTGGATAACACTTTGAGGAAGCAGGTGCTTCCAGCAAGGACCATATATCCTCCTTAACCATTTCCGGACCGCCCGCCATCGATTTACTGTGGGAGGGTGGCCCTCCTGCACAAAACGACGTAGGTCTACGTCGGTTGTGTGCCTGCAGCTAGGGGGCAAGCGTGCGCCACCGGCGGCCCCCACTCAGGAGCAGGGATTTCAATGCAATGGGCATGTGGCTCCGTTTGCCTCCTGACACCCACGATTGTTCCCTGCTAAGAGAGAAGAACGGTCAGCTGTTGTAAACACAGCTGACTGTTCTTCTCTCTGAAATGATCACAGGGTGCTATATAGGAACACAGGTCTCTGTGATAATTTCACAAGCCATGCCCCCATACAATTAAAAACACGCCCCCTGGGTACATATTTAGCCCCTTGATCACCCACAGTGTTAACCCCTTTCCTGCCAGTGTCATTATTACAGAAACAGTGCATATTGTTAGCACTGATCTGTCCACTGCAATGTCACAGTCCCGCTACAAATCGCAAAAAAACCCGCCATTACTAGTGAAAAAAAAAAAACAATAAAAATGACATAAATCTTTCCCGTAGTTAGTAGACGCTATAACTTTTGTGAAAACCAATCAAAATACGCTTATTGCGATTTTTTTTTACCAAAAATTTGTAACAGAAAACAAATTGACCTAAAATGTTAAAAAATTTTGATTTTTAATTTTTTTTTTTTTGGGGAATGTGATATAGCAGAAAGTGAAATATATATATATTTTTTTCATAATTGTCGCTCATTTTTTTGCTTATAGCATGAAAAATTAAAATTGCAGAGGTGATCAAATTCCACCAAAAGAAAGCTCTATTTGTGGGAAAGGAAGAACATCAATTTTATTGGGGTACAGTATCGTGCATCCACGCTATTGTCCATTAAAGTAACACAGTGCCAAATCGCAAAATATGGCCTGGTCATTAAAGTGGAAAATCTTCCTGTCCAGAAGTGGTTAAAAAAACAATATTCAAAATTTCCTTCACTCAAAATGAACCCCAATGTAGCCATCTTTCTTAAACAAACTCTTATGGGTGTTAAAAATTATGCTACTTCTGGTTCCGGCGCCCATGTAAGCAGCAGTGCGGAACGACGGCTCCGGCATCATTGGCTTTCCAAACCGCATCCAGTGCCCATCACCGCCATCCGACTCGACAAATCCGCTCCCAAAAGGCTCGTCTGCGGACCAGGCCTCACACGAGGCAGAAATGGCGGGCGGGGCCTCGCAGCCCGCCGCTGCCTCTAAGACTCACCCAGCCACATCCTTCCCTGAAGCTCAAGTAGCCTCGCTAGCAAAGGCGGTAGCTGCATTGCTTTCCCCAACAATCACGGAAGCCATTGACAAGGCTATCTCTCAGGGGATAGCGCAGCTCCGGAGGGAGCTAGGAGAGCACTCCACCAGGCTGTCAGAGCTGGAACACAGGATGTCACACATGGAGGATGAGTTGCAGGTCTCATTCTCCTTAGAACAACAGGCCAGACAAATGCAACGATTTATCCTGGACAAACTGGATGGCCTGGAGAATCACTCTAGGAGAAACAATTGAGAATTATAGGGCTCCCTGAGACTTACAGCGCAGACACCCTGTCAGACTTCTGCATGTCTCGTCTTCCCTCAGCCCTGGGCATCTCCTCTAACTGCACGGTCGAGCGTGCCCACCGCCTGGGGGCCCCCTCAAATGAGAGGCGCTCCCCTCATCCTATTATAGTTTGCTACCTCAACTATATGGACATACAAAACATACTATAGTCTTTCAGAAACTCCAAATCCCTTCAAATCGATGGTCACAAGCTCCTCATTTTTGCTGACTATTCACAGGAAGTTTCCAAACGCAGAAAAGCTTTAATTTTACTTCGCCTAGCACCCTTTGTCGCTCAGAGACTGTTATAGGCAACATCCCTTAGTATTTTCTTTCAGCCCCCCCCCCCCCCCCCAGGAACTGGCTGTTTAAACACACAGAGATGGTCCACCTTACTGTTCTGATACACTGGTTTGCTGGTTTGTTACTGCTTATATGCTACCTATGTTGTTCTGAAGATAATGCTTAACATTTGTTGTATTGTTTTTCATTTGGGGTTATTACTCCACCTAGGATTACAGCCTTGCCGGGTATCGGACCTTTGCTACCTCCTGACCCAACTAAACAGCTTGACCCTGCTCACTTCCAGACACTGTTTTTACCTCATTCAGGATCCATGAGGGCGACAGACTGCGATACCGGTAACGCTGTTCCTTACGAATGTATGGCTTACATGCGGAAAAAAGTGAAGTCAAGGCTTCATTGGTTGTGTCCTTCGGGACCATTGACCTCAGGCCCCTGTTGGGCCTTGTCTTACCCTTCCCCTCTACCATCCTCCTATACCTGCATGTCCTTTATCTGTTACAGCACTTATTATATTACTGTGTTGAGCCACAATACTATTATGATGTCACTTCTATCGTTGCTATGTCTGCACTTCTGCCTTATCCAGTCATTTGATCCCATATGAAAATTGTCACATGGAATGTTAAGGGCCCCTCATCACATCAAAAACGTATGACCATCCTCAGGCGTCTCAAACGCCTGAGGGCAGACATAGCTATCCTGCAAGAAACCCATCTAGAAGAATCTGATTCCTTTCGCATGCGTAAGCTGTGGGTGGGCCAAGTGTTTGGCTTCCCTGCAGTCAAAGGCAAAGCTGGCATTGTAATCCTCCTTCACAAACGTTACCCCAGTGATCTGCTCTCCTCCACTGCAGATGAGGAAGGGCGCATCATTCTCCTTCACCTCAAAATTATTACACGGACATGGACGCTGACGAGAATGTATGCCCCTAATGTCTCTTCTAAGTCTTTATTTCAATCGCTCACGTCTATTGTAGCTCCCTACCTGCATTCACCTCTCCTGGTGGCGGGAGACTTTAACCAGCTCCTTGACCCCTTTGAGGACAGGTCTGGCGTTAAAGCTCCCCCCTCCACATGCCCGGCACCCCCTCCCTCCCATCTAGCCACCTTTTCTAACAATCTTCTACTAGTCGACACCTTGGCCCATCCTGAAGCTAAAGAATTCACTTTCTTCTCGCATCCTCATAATACTCTTACCAGAATCGATTACATCTTTTCTAACGACCACCTTTTGCAATACACCGTCCATCCCACCATCCACGATATCGTTATATTGGACCACGCACCAGTCTCTCTTGACCTCACATATTTCACAATCACCAGATTAAAGGGACTGTGACGGTTCTCCTCATATCTTGCCAAAGATCCGGGCATCCGTACCATCATAAGGATACCTGGGCCGAATATCTAGCCAACAATTCCTCACCGAACTGCTCCCCCACCCTGCTCTGGGAGGCTGGGAAAGTGGTCCTGAGAGGCCGTATCATATCCCATGCCTCTGCTTATAAGAAAAGAGTAAACGCAGCTTACCTGGAAGCCAGCAGGGTCCTTTGGCCGGTGCAGGCTTCCCTCAATCTCTCCAATACCTCCCAAAACAGGGAACAATGGCAACTAGACCGGCAGTTCCACAAATATGGGAATAAAGCTTTCGGCCTCCCTCTGCAAGCCTTCTTTCACCCCCACTCACATTTCGGCCCCAAAAGACCCCCAGGGAAGGATTGCTGACTCACCCCTGGACGTTATTAAGGTCTTTGAACTTTATTACAAATCCTTATATGGCCCAGACCCAATTGATGATGCAGAGGCCTCTGTCCTTCTATCTGCTGGACACAGGACCAATTAGACCTCTTAAATGCTCCCATCTCCCTAGATGAGGTTACAGCCACAATTAGAACTCTAACCCCCTGTAAAGCCCTTGTCCCAGACGGGTATACCTCGGAATTTTATAAAATTGCATTGGACGCCTTAACCCCTACCTTGAGTGATGTTTACAACCAAATACTTTCGGGGCAGCCCTTACCCACCCACTGGCTTTTAGGCCCTTATAAAACTCATCCCCAAAAAAGAAAAGATCCTACGGACCCCGACTCCTATCGCCCCATATCCCTGCTCAATCTTGACTCTAAGCTGCTTTCTAAAATTTTCACCAATCGCCTAGCCTCCTTCCTTCCGATCCTTATTCACCCAGCGCAGGCTGGCTTTACTCAAGGCAGGTTAGCGACCTCTAACATTCGAAAGGTGCTGGTTGCTTCGGAGACCGCGAGGGCTGACTCCAACACCTAATCCGCGATTATCACACTCAATGCCGAAAAGGCATTCGATAATGTCAGCTTTCAGTGGTTGGAGTTGGTCCTCACCAAACTCGGATTCTCTGGCCCATTCATTCACCTGGTACGGGCAATGTATTCATCACCATCGGCCCAACTCATGGCCGCGGGCCTCAACTCCCATCCTTTTCGACTGTACAAGGGTACAAGACAGGGCTGTCCACTCTCACCCCTCTTGTTCAATCTCGTTATCGAACCCCTTTCCAGAACCTTAATATAACATCCCCACTTGAAAGGAATTTGGGTAGGAAACCAGGAACTCCGCACAACACTCTTTGCAGATGATGTGCTGATTTTCACTTCAGACCCACTTCACGACCTACCGATTATCCAAACTATCTTTGAATCTTTCCGCACCTGCTCGGGTCTGCGCATCAACTTTTCTAAGAGTGAAATTTTACACCTCAATACCACGCACACACCTCTGTGGGCATCTTCCTCCCCATTGAAGGTGACCGACACCTATATCACCTACCTGGGGATAAAGATAGGTAGCCACCCCTCCTCTTTATAACGTCTCAACCTCTCCCCAGCACTGGATAG
This sequence comes from Pelophylax lessonae, assembly GCF_965119305.1. NCBI lineage: Eukaryota > Metazoa > Chordata > Amphibia > Anura > Ranidae > Pelophylax > Pelophylax lessonae. Next base: position 475,572,573 of record NC_138769.1, on the reverse strand, counting down.
GATTGCGGTGGAACTACAAAACTGTCGGAATTTACCCATCTCCTTCTTTGGAAGGTGCTACCTATTTAAGATGTCTAGTTTCCCCAAACTACTCTACCCATTACAGACCATCCCCCTCCTTCTGAAACACAGTGATGTACAGAGACTTAATAAGGCCCTGACTACCTTACTCTGGCAAGGCTGTCGGCCCCGCATTGCCCTCTACAAACTGTACCTCCCGAGACACGATGGTGGGATAGGCCTACCCAATGCGAGATTATACAATATATCTTGTCTATTATGTGGATGCCTTGATTGGATAAGTCAGAAGTCCAGGTATACAAACTTTGCCTTAGAAACCCAAATGACTGCACCTTATGACCTAGTTGCCCCTTTGCATTGTGGACACAGGGACCTGCCTCCCCCTCTGCCAACCAACGTTCTTCTCAAAGATAAGGTTGCAGCCTGGAGGGAGGTACGGAAAAAACTGGGAGCCCATCAGCGCCTCTCAAGATACTTACCTATCAGGTATCACCCCCTGTTTCCTCAAGCGCGGGCAACATCCAGCTTTTGCCCTATGGTCCTTGAAGGGCCTGACCAGGTTTTCACAACTGTATGATGTTGATAAAGGTACCCCATTCAACCTTGATGAACTGTCCCAACGTTATGGGATTCCGAACTGTCACCATTTGCTTATCCACCAATGTGTGAGCTTCGTCAATACCCTCTGTTCCTCTAAAACACTAAGGTTCAAAGGCACTTTACTGGATTCATGGCTCTCACAGGGCAAGCATAACATTTCTCACCTCTACGTACCGCTCCATGAGGAAATATTCAAAACTATCTCATTGCAAGTAGCTTCTCCCTGTAATAAGGCTCTCCACTCCAAGGATGCTCAACACTTTGTTCTGCGGGGCTACGTCATTACATGCCTTTTCATTCACGATGAATTCTGGCGAGAACAACAATTTAAAATTCTTTATAGGGCATACATTCCCCACCTACGACATGCTTCAGACCTTCATAACCATCTTTGCACGCTTTGCAAAATTCATCATCCATCCTTGCTGCACAAGTTCTGGGAATGTCCTTTTGTCTCTAAGTTCTGGGACCAGCTCCCCTTACATAACTCAGGTACTAGGAGTAGAACTTTCTAAAGACATCTATGCTCTTCTTTTCGGATACCTGATCAACCATTTCGACTCATTGTCAAAACGGCACAAATCCATATTCCAGCGGAACAAGCCCTGGCTGATTACTTGTTACATTATAGGGCGCAGAGCCATACTGCAAGCGTTTGATGGACACTTCCCCTCCGACAATCACAGAACTGCATTCAGACCTTTATGCTTTCTGGAGAATGGAGCAATTGGACCTTACCCAGAATCCACACCCACGCCCTGTTGCCTTTCACCGTAAATGGCTCAGCTTTACAAATACCCTTGCTCCGACCTTCTCAACAGAGCCCTGAGGGCCCTACTCACCCTGACTCACAGAGTCATGCATGACTCATTTATACAACTTTACCACCTAGTGCGACTGGATCCTTGCTCTCCCCGTACAGTGACTTATGGCTCCTACTTTTATTCCCCATTTGGCTCACACACTCTACACCTGGTACTTTGAAGCAATTGTATTATTTGATACGTCTTCTCCCCATTTCTCCCCCCTACTTTTCCCCTCCCTCTCCTCTATATCCCCCTGATGAAGAATATGATTGTTGCATATTGAAACGTGTTGGAGTTCTTGCTTTAGGGCAGAAGTATAGTGTGGAAATTCTTTACATAGCATTTTTGATGTTAACAGGGTTATCTTTGGGGATATAATATACCAGAGCTCATATTTTAGGCTTTTTTGGTTTTTAATTTGTATCATTATTGATATTGTTTTTATATTTCATACTATAGTAGTTTTTGACTAATTTTTGCTGCCTAAGAGTCTGTGGGAGGGAGGGGGGGGGGTGAGGAATCTTTTGTTTGTGTATGATCAAAGATGTTTTGAACTTGCAAGCATATTCTTTTATTGTATATAAAAGACATTGATTCATGTTTGAGGTGTGAAACCTTATTGATTTCTCTGGGAACACTACTGGCAAGTGTTGGTTTTAAATTTACAATTGATTTTATTCTGCTTAGGGTAGCAGATTTGTTCCAGCTGCTGAGTTTTTATTTTATAAAATTTTTTGGTAAGGTTGACTCTAGGGCACTGTTATCTAAGTAAAATATCCCCTGAAACAAATATGTAATTACTAGTGAGATATTTCCAAAGGATAAATCACCTTTAAAGGCATGTACACCATGCATTTTCCTCATTAGAAGATTGCACCCGCTTTATCTGATGAATAATGAAAAAGTTACTCCCTTTTAGAATCGCTCTGCAGACAACAAACAGCTTCTTCTTCATAGCAGAAACAGGTAGTACTCTGCAACAAAGTTTGTTAAAATCCCCGCAATGTACATTAATCACCCAGAGGGGAATGTTTTTCTCAACAGAAGTAGAGTCACTCTTTAACCACTTCCTGCCAGGCCTTTTGCAATAAAATGGCCGGGTGGGTGCCCTCTCATCCCTGTTGGACATCATATGACATCCACCCACTTACGTGCCTCAAACGAGCTCCCCCCGTGTCACACAGCAATGCGATCCGCTACTGCTGTGTCCACACAGCTAAACAGAGTGATCAATAACGGGCCACTGTAATGGGCACAAGTACCATGCAGTTGCTGTGACCAATCACAGCAGCCCTGTACCATGTAATAGCTGTGGCCAATCAAAGCATTACAATAGTAAGCAATAGTCATGAATAAAGCCATTCATGACAATCAAAATGATTGCTGTTACAGTGAACATCACTGTAGTAAGCAATTACAGTATAAACAAAAAAATTCTGATCACTTCCTCAGAGTAGTACAGTGTCACTATGGTGACATTACACTACTCTGGTGACAATAGGTAAAAAAGTTTAGAAAATAGAATGAAATTGTAAAAAAAAATAAATAAATAAAAAAAATAAAAAACGATATATTTTATTTTTTTACATAGTTACACAGTAAATGAGGTTGAATAAAGACATCAGTCCATCCAGTTCAACCTGTATAGGTGTATGTGTGTGTGTGTGTCAGTGGCCTGCTCATTTCCCATAACCCTGAATGTTATGATCTGTGAGATGCACATCCAAAAGTCTTTTAAAAGTAGCCATACTCCCTGCAGCTACCATCATTTGTGGAAGAGAGCTCCACATTCTCACCGCCCTTACAGTGAAGAATCCCTTACGCAGCATAAGGTTAAACCGCCTCTCCTCTAATCACATTGTGTGGCCACGTGTCTTTTTGCACTCCTCGGGACTAAATAGTTTTCTACTTATGCTAGGATCGCCATTGATGTATTTTAAGATCGCTATCATGTCCCCTCTCAGGCGTCTCCTCTCCAAGGAGAATAAATTAAGTGCTTGTAATCGCTCCTCATAACTAAGGTCCTCCAATCCCCTAATTAGTTTAGTTGCCCTTCTTTGGACTCTCTCCAGTTCCAGCACATCCTTTCTGAGGATTTGGCGACCAGAACTGGACAGAATACTCCAGGTGTGGCGGAACCAGGGTTTTAAAAAGTGGTAGGATTATAGCTTTATTTCTGGAGTATATCCCCTTCCTTATGCATGCTAATATTCTGCTGGCTTTGACAGCCACAGCCTGACATTGCATGCTACAACTTAGTCTATCCTCCACTAGAACCCCAAAATCCTTCTCCATTCTAGATTCCCCCAGAGGTTCCCCTCCTAAAGCATAATTTGCTTTTATGTTTTTTGCCCCCAAGTGTAATACCTTACACTTCTCTACGTTAAATCTAATTTGCCACGAAGTTGCCCACTCTGTTAATTTGTTCAGGTCTTCTTGTAAGATTTCTATATATTGTTGAGAATTTATTGCCTTACATACCTTTGTGTCATCCTTGAAAACTGAGATTGAGCTACTGATTCCATCCTCTATGTTAATGATGAATAAATTACCGTAAACAAAATTGGTCCCAGGACTGAACCCTGGGGGACCCCACTTCGCACTCTAGACCAGTCTGAATATGTGTTATTTATCATCACTCTTTTGACACGCCCATGTAACCAGTTCTCTATCCAAGAACAAACCCTGAGGTCGATGCCTGCAGACCTTAGCTTGTATATTAAGTGTTTGTGGGGAACAGCGTTGAACGCCTTAGCGAAATCCAGATACACCACATCCACAGGTCTCCCCCCATCTAGCTTACAGCTCACCTCCTCGTAAAATGTTTGCAGATTGGTTTGGCAAGAACGTCCTTTTGTGAACCCATGCTGATTATTGCTGTTGTCCTTAGAAAAATCTTGGATGTAGTCCCTTATCAACCCTTCCAATAATTTACATACAATTGATGTCAGGCTGACCGGTCTATAGTTTCCCAGAATATCCCTCCTCCCTTTTTTGAGTATTGGTATCACATTAGCTTTCCTCCAGTCACCTGGTACATTTCCTGTCAATATACTATCTGTGAAGATTAGGAACAACGGTCTATATATAACCCTGCTTAGTTCCTTGAGTACTCTAGGGTGCAAGCCATCCGGTCCAGGCGATTTAGTAGTATTAATGCTATCAAGTCTTTTTTGATTTCGCCCTCTGATAGCCACTGCGACAAATCTTGTGGTGTTGTGCTAAACAGAAAGTCCTGGTCTGTATACCCCTCCTTTTCGTGTGTAAAAACTGAGGAGAAGAAAGTATTTAGCACAGTTGCCTTCTCTGTGTCCTCTGTAACCAACCTTCCATTATTGTTAATTATGTGTGCAACGTGCTCTGACCTCACTTTCTTGCTATTAATGTATTTAAAGAATTTCTTAGGGTTTTTTTACTCTCCTCCGCTATGTGTCTTTCGAAATCATTTTTAGCCGTCCTGATTCCGTTTTTACATTTCTTGTTAGATTCCTTGTATTGGTGAAAAGCCGATAATGTCCCCTCCGATTTGTATTTCTTAAAGGCCATCTTTTTCTCTCTAATAAGCGATTTTACATTACGGTTTAACCACCCCAGTTTGACTTTGGCTCTAAATTTATTTCCCATTGGAATGCACTGTGCGATATTTTTGTTTAATATGTTCCTAAAGCATTCCCATTTTTCTTCCGTGTTCAGTGTTCCTAGGGTTTGGTCCTAGTCTATGTTCTCAATTAATGAGCACAATTTAGGAAAGTTTGCCTTTTTGAAGTTTAGAGTCCTTATATTCCCCTCATGTCTTATTGTTCTATGATTCACTTTAAATGTAATCATCCTGTGTCACCAGTTAGTGTCTCTAATTACCATCACAGTGCATATAATTCCTGCCACAGAGGTGAAGCAAAGACTCAAAACCATCCCTGGATTACTCCTGGCCACTGCCTCTGCAGCTAAAGGGGGTAGTGGTGGAGGGGTAATAAAACCACAGTTCAACCGCCCCCCCCCCCAACCTCACTTGTGAACCAGCCCTCATAGTGCAACCGGTCACAATTCTCCAATCACCCCCATCAGCCACAGTGCTGCCAGACCAAGTGGAACTAGAATCAGTTTTCCTAAATGCCACTACACCAGTCCAATGCTACAAGCAACAGTTTTCCTGACCACTGCCACACCAGTCCCAATGTCACCCAACTAGTGTATGTCATCAGTAGTGATCCCTATAACCACCACATCAATGCAGTGTTGCCTCTGCCTTACACCTGTACTAACCCTGGCTTGTTTTATGACCACATTTTTTGCCTTTTGTCTGGACCCATCATTTACCTGTTTGCTGACCATGTCTCTGCCTGTACCTGAACTTACCCATCTGCACATCCTGCTATGTTCATGACAGATACCAGTCCCAGCCATCCCCTGCAGATAACTGAACCCCTGGAACAATATGAACTCTTTTGTTCTTCCTTTCTTTAGACTCCTATACTGCCTGACCACTGAACATGGCATCACTGGAGCAGCCACGTACAAGTAGGCTAGGTTTGCTTGGTTTATAAAAACTGGAACTGCTATAGGTGACTAAGCTATATTCCATGATCACTCATATAGAGGAGACCATGTGCATGAATATTCACACACATAATAACTTTGGCGCCAAATGCCATATATGAGTGCAGCAGTTGCACTAGTACTTTGTTGTCTGATCTGTAGTGGCGGTACCTGTGTTCCTGAACCTTATCCTGTTTATTCCTGTATTTGACCCGGCTTGCCTCTGACTCAGTTGGATCTTTCCTACCTTGACCCTGGCCTGTATCTGGACTTTGCTTCTTGTCACTTGCTTATCTACCTAAACACACGTTGCCAATCTCTGCCTGTACCTTGACCATTCTCTGCCTGCCATCTATGCCTGTATCTGACCGTCTGTTACCAACCCAGCTCATCTGACCACGCATCCTGGGTCTATTCTGCTCTACTTTTACCTGCCTGGCTCCTTCTGCCACCAGCCCAGAGTCTGCTGGCCTGCCAACACCTGCTGTCTAGCTTCCTGGTCCACCCTGGTGACACACCTGTCACACGGAAAACAGTTCAGGCCCCCTTACACTACCACGCTCTCGAGGCCACTGTTACAACATTGGTAGTCCCTGAGCCAGGGTTGTACCAGAGGCCTTCCCTCTGCACATCAGGCTCAGCCGCCAGGTACATGGCAGGTATGTAATCAGTCCAAACATTGAAAAAGTATGACACATGTGGTATCGCCATACTCGGAAGGGAGAACCAGAATATGTTTTTGGGTGTAATTCTAAGTATGCTCATATGAGAAATATCTTATTGAAATAACTACTTTGTGTAAAAAAAAAAATGTATTTTCATTTTGCATTTTCCAAAAACTTTTGGCAAAAATAAAGTCTTCAAAAGGCTCACCATTTTCAAAATGGGGTAATTTTATGGGTGTTTCCACTGTCCTGATGCTCCATGGCCTCCAAAAATGTGATAGGTAATTAGAAAAAATCAGTTTCCCCTAGAAAGCCTGAAGGTGCTTCTTGGATTTTGGGACCCTCTGTGTGGCTAGGCAGTGAAAAGATTTAACACATGTGGTATCCCACAGCAGCAAAATGTGTTTTGGGGTATAATTCTAAATATGCCTGTAAAGTGTGTACAATATATCTTATTAATTGACAGCTTTGTGTAAAAAAAAAAAAATAAATAAATAAAAAATTTTTCTGTATTTTACAAAAACTTGTCTCAAAAAGTACATTTTCAAAAGACTCATTATGCCTCTTTCCAAAATGGGGTAATTTTGTGGGTGTTTCCATTGACCTGGTGCTACACAGCCTCCATAAATGTGATATGCAGTCAGGATATTAGATGCATCATTTATGTGTAATTTACATTTCTTGAAGGCCCAATGGTGCTTATGGATTTTACTGGTAAGCTGTCAAAAAGTCTCACACATGTGGTATCCCCATACCTGGGAGGCATAGTATAATGCATTTTGTGGTGTAATTATAAGTATGCCTATGCAGTGTATGAGACATAACTTGTTAAAATGACAATTATGTGAAAATAATTATTTAATTTCCGAATTTTCAAAAAGATTGTGACAAAAAAATACAACCACAAAAAGAAAGCTCTATCTGTTATCTGTCCAAAATAAATGACAGAAATGTAATTTGGTTATAGTTTTGCATGACTGAGTAAATGTTATTCAAAATGTGACAGTGCTGAAAACTTAAAAATGGCCTGGGCAGGAAGGGGATGAAAGTGTCCAGTATTGAGATGGTTAAAGACATTATAAGCCTTTCAACACTTTATGTTTTTCACTTTCAAAAGATGTGCATTGATCATGAAGCTTCATGGTGTCATTTGTCGACTTCGCATTTTGGTGTCACAAGTTTCTGTTTGTGTTAAGGCATGGCACTGAACAGGCTAATGCATGACCTCTGCCTGTAATCTAAGACCTGACACTTCCTGTGAAGAAATTGCATATTACATATTCACTAGGTTTCACAGTGTTGCATGGTGCAGTAATTAGATCTGACACAGCCACAAACAGACAGAACATTCACATAGATCGCCATGCTGGCAGAGATGTGTTAGATGTGTTTTCATCACATTAGCCCTCTCGCATTTGTGACGCAACACAACAAAATGGTGAGTCATTGATTTGATGCTGTGTGAACCAGAACAAGACGTTGCCTGTCCCTGGGTCAAGCTAGGCAAATAAATACATGGACATAGGGAAATCAATCAACCATGTAAGCCCATCATTACAAGCAAGGCACAGGGAATATACAGTAATTACACTAATACATAGTTAAATCAACAAAAATATTTGAACTGTACCATGTCTTTAAAAAGCTAGTGACTCTGAAATCTGCCACTGTGAAAACTAGCAGAGATGGGGTGGATTTACTAAAGGCAAATATACTGTGCACTTTGTAAAGTGCAAGTGCAGTTGCTCCAGAGCTTAGTAAATAAGGTAAAGTTTCACTTTGCAAAGAATACTCAATCATATGCAAGGAAAAAAAAAACACAGCATTTTTGCTTGCATGTGATTGGATTATGGAAATCAGCAGAGCTTCCCCTCATTTCAGAGCATCCTCCCAGATCTAGAGTAACTGCACTTGCAGTGCACAGTATATTTGACTTTAGTAAATCAACCTCCAGCCTTTGGTAAATTAAGCTTGATACCAAAAAGTTCAGTTTTTCTCCTCATCACTGGGCTTCAGTTTATTATTTTAATGTTATAAATACATATTTCATAAATAATACTTCAAATATAACAATTCAAGTGTAGCACAATCAATATTATAAGTCCCAATTCATTACATATACGTGCGATTCTAAAAAGTATTCAAAAACACATAATCTAGTGACTTCAGTGACCACCACCTCTAGCTGGCATGTCTGCTCACCTTCAAGCAATGACCCCACAACAGAGTCACAATCGCCTATAATATGTCTCTCTGGATACCACTGGAGTGCTACTCCACAAGATGTTCCTGGACCAGACTGGACTCTTCTAGGAATCTCAATCATTCATGTATGGCCAAAAAACAATAAGGAAAAACCATAGTGCTCTCTTCTTAAAATAATTAATTAAAACTATACACAGGGATAAAAATACTCACATAACAATGTGATACACAAGCATATCATCAGCTCTCCCAGCTGATATATACACAAAAAAAAAAAAAAAACGTCTTTAATAGCAGCTCTTTCCACCTGTATGCGTTAGGCTCCTTAATGAGCTTCTTCAGCAAGTGTGGAGCCATCCATTTTTGTAGGATTATACTGCATTATTCAATAACAATTATCCCCAGAGTGTGGACACCTGTGCATTCAGCTGAGGAGGTAGGATTACCTGTAGGTGATTCTAAATGTGTCCCCACGTCTCTAAAACATCTTCTTCCTTACATGTTATACATATTATGGGCACTTCCGCTCTATTCCCAAACATCGAAATTACATATTGTCACCTGGGCCTATCTCCAGCAAACCCGACATGACGTCACCAGAAATTGCATTCCGGACAGCCACGAAACAGGAACTACCATCACTGAAAATAACACTCTGGGAAACGAGAACCCCATGTTTTCTCCTGCCCTTACCTCATACTACTAGCTTCGACAACCCTTTACACGTTTAGTTATGGCCACATATCATACTGGCAACTCCCGACCACAATCCTCACCACAATGACTCACAACGCTGTGTGAGTAGCTTTTCTAACCTCTCTAGGGATCCTGTCACTTGTAAGTTGTTGCCAGTATCAGAATCAGAAGTCTGACATGGCCCTGAGGGACCCTTTGTCTCTGTGATGTGTATGCTGTAGTGACATCACTGATGGAAGGTACTGCTGGCTTTGATTAAGAGGTGAAGGAAGCTGGCTATTACACAGATGGCAGAAAAAAAGGATGCAAAAATTATAGTCATGGGGGCCTACTATTGGCAGTTACTGAGTGATGGGAGGCCAAGGTGGTCCTGGGGGCATAGCGGGCGACTGATCATCGGGGGACACTATTTTTTTCTTTTTATTTTTTAATAAAGGAATTGTCCAAAACTGGATTTTGTCTTTATTTTTTTTGTACACTTTTTGGTGAATGGGTAGGGGTACGATGTTCCCAATATCCATGCACATGGGGGGTGTGATCTGGGATCCCCCTTGTTAAAGGGGACTTCCAGATTCCGATAAGCCTCCTCCCTGCAGACCCCCACAACCACAGCCCAGGGTTGTGGGGAAGAGACCCCTGTCCCCATCAACATGGGGGCAAGGTGCCTTGGGGTGGGGGGCAGAGGGCCGGTGGGCTGGTATGGTTCAAGAGGGGGGCAGGCGCTCGCCCCCAACCCCATCCTGGCCAGCCAGGCTGTGTGGTTGGATAAGGGTCTGGTATAGATTTTAGGGGAAATTTTACGCCGTTTTTTTTCCATTTTTTTATCTGTATTGCCGGGAGCTCGACAGCACCTTACAGCCCTGAGCAAGTTTAAATGACATTTTTTCCTTTAGAAATGTCAGTATTGCTGCAATGGACTACAAATATTGCACAAATGCGCCACTTTACAGGCAAATTAAGGGGGGCCCCCGGGCACGATATTTAAAGGAATTTTTATTGTTTCACTTTAATCATTAATAAAAGCACTGCTCCTGTAAAAACGATAATTTAAAAAAAAAAAAAAAATTGCATTGATTCATGTTGCCCAGGGCAGTACCCTGGTCCCCATACACTTTTTAGGGCCAATAACTTGCATTTAAGCCTTTAAAATTAGGACTTTTGATTTTTCATGTTCCATAGACTTTAATGGAGTTTGCATGTTCACTAGAACATTTTCCCTGTTCAAGATGTTCTGATGCGAATCGAACAGGGGGGTGTTCAGTTCATCACTAATGGGGAGCATCCCATGTGTGGCAGAAGCTAGCAACTCCCATGTTGCCAGCACAGAGCATTTTAACCTAGCTTCAGTACTGTAATGGATTAAATTAAAAAGGACATCCACATTTTATGTAGCCTGATTGCATTACAGAAACAAAAGGATTCAGTTGGGCTTTAAAGTGAACCAAACATCAGATATTTTTGTGTGCGCATATGCTAAGAAATGCGTAAGTATATCACTTACAGGTGTTTAGTACCTTTCAGAGATAACAGTACTCACAATGAAATTGCCTTAATTTGTTTGTATTCCAGAAGTACAGAGCTGTCTTTGTTCAGACACTATGTAGTGTCAGCATTTACTTTCTTAATTGAGATCCTGGCTCATAGATGGCACAGTCATGGAAAAATGTATGTATATGGAGCTTTTGGCTTTGTTCACAAATGCCTGGCCCAGATCAGCCTCCTGCTGCCGTCCCTAACTTTGTGACATGCTAAAAAGCTACAACATACAATAAGGAGATGTATAAAATACTTGCTCTTGCCTGATGCAGACTGATGACATAATCCCAGCATAAACAATGTCACTTGAATGGAGCTGATGAACTGTATTTTAATTATAATTTTGATATGGGTGCATATTGTGACAAGTCAGAAATGTATATGTGCAGGTTTATAAAGCTAATTGTAAGATCCACTTCAATTCTTTTTTTTTTTTTTAACAAGTTTAGGCATGTACTCTACATTAAAATAATAATTTTTATTGATACAAATTTGAATGTACAATATACTTTAAGCTTTCCAGTAATATATGATGAGTACATCTTACCCTCTTTACACGAACAAAGATATAAATCTGATTAGTTTTAAAATGCAATTTAGCAAGCCTGGCAATAGCCAACTGGAACACGTGGGTGGGACTTATCCACCCGTGTGGGGGACAACTACTCTCAATAATAACTGAACTAAGGCTGGGAGTTGCAGTCATGTTACAGTGAACTTTAAGGCAAGTCTTCCAAACTTAAAAGTGAGCTGCAATGACACTGTTAACTTGCTCTCCATTCTAAATACATTACACTGATGACACTTATACACTTCAGACAAATCTTATGCATGGAGGACACCACATCCGAGGTGTGCAGCATTTTGATGACGGCACTGCTGAGCCTGTACCGGGCTCCACCAATTTAGCAATGCATGTCACCTCTCTCCCAGTGACTCATCCCATTTCTGCTATAGTATCTATCCTTCCCAATCACCATGCTTGCTATTAATATCCCGAGGTACATACCTCATACATCTCTCTCCTTCCTGCGTGACTTCAGGCAGGGTCCCTAGGCACACCTAACTTCAGGTCTGCTCCCAAGAGTGGGGAACTGGTTGCAAGTGGAGGTGTTAAGCCCCCTCTACTACCAGAGGCTCCCTGCCTCATTGTTCATCTCTTATCAAGACAGTATCCCACTTACTTTGTATCAGGCAGCAGTCTGGAAAAGACACTTGTCTATGAACCTGACAGGCCTGAACATAGACACACACTTAGTTGTCTATTGCAACACAACTCTCTCAGTGAGAGTGAAGTTACACTGGTTTCTTGTTGTAGGTCCACACGCACCCATCTTCGCTGAGTCTTTCACCTGGCCCTGCATCCTTTCACTGCTGAACCACGCATTAACTGCATTGATCCACAGTGAAAGAGCATCCGCCTGTTACAATATATACAAAGTGAGAGAGAAAGAGAGAGATTAACCCGCTCCCATATTTGGACCTCAGTCAGACTGCAACCTACAGCCATTGACAGATTCACAACAATTTATAGCTACCTGCATCTATTCAGACTTGCATTCACAGCACCTGAAGAAAGACTTTGAGCCTAAACTTCCTTTGTGGTTCTTTATATTTTGTCACATGACATCCCAGATCCTCAGTATGTTTTCTTCCCCACCCTATATTCTGAGCTCTACTATGCAATCGGCAAACCTGGGGCTGGCATGGTGGGTGTCACCAGATAGAGAGGAGGTAGACCAGCTCTATTAGCTTCATTGGAAGGCAGGGAAGACATTGTAGGTCCTTAAAGATCTGTTAAAGGTCTCAATAAAGAAAACCTATCACAACAAAATAGTATAACTTATAAATATTTTTGAGCCCCACCATACATACACACATTGAAATGTATACACAAGTGTCAGGGGTACCTACCTATGAAAATGTCAATTGTTCTATACATGTTACATATCATTGCACACACCAGAGTGGGAGCAATAGTTCTAGGGACATGTTTATGATTATTGGTGAGCTGAAGAGGCTTTTAAGGCATCGTTTATGGACAATTTAGAGTACCGTGGTTTGTTGATTTTTCATGGGTGCACTTAGGCTAGACATGTTGGGTGTCTAATTATTCAGTGCAACCTCATCTTTTATATTTTACCAAAAAACAGGTTATATATTGCATTGCGTGCCCTAAAATTAACTTTTTTTTATTTTTTTTATTTTGTAGTTGATAAACAGTTGCAATAATATAGCCTAAATTTGAAAAACTGGAACTACTACAATTTTCTTCTCTAGGGTCTCTGCTTTCAGAAAATATACAATCATTCGAGGCTTTTAACATGTGTGCAAAAACACATAAACTTCTCTTACAGGGACAGGGTTAATACATTATTTTCCATGTTGGCTCTTTATAAAACTTGTAAGAAATATAATTATTCTGATTTTTCAGGTTAAACATTATGACTATTGAAGTTTTTAGGAATGTTCCTAATCATTTTTAAAGAAATTGCACAGTTCAGAATTTATTTAAGAAGTAAAATAAATGGCAAAGATTGCAATGGTGTTATTTGGGTAATTTGCTAGGCACTAAGGGAATACCATGCAGCCTCAAAGTACAAATGCTGCCTAACCCACTGGCTATTCCATCATATACATTATACTATTTTCTTATTAATTTTCCTTTAGATTTATCTTCGACTCGGTAGTGCAAGGGCCTGCCTGATTGCATATAAAATGAAAGTCTTTAGGTTTGACCTCATTTTACAGTATATGGTGTTGGTAAATCTAAAGGAAAAGTGTACAAGAAAATTTAATAATGTATGGCCAGCCTTACTGTAGTCACAGTTTTCTTAAGTGAATTAATAAACCTCATCAGTTATTTAATGTTTACTGAAATAAAGTATATTAGCGCTGAAATATGGGGCATGTTGGATTAATTGAAGGAAACCCTCTTTGCTTGTCCCTGTGCCTTTTGCCACCAGAAAAAAAAGGAAGGGGAAATCAAACATTTTTAGAATTTTCACTGGAACAGGATTGGAGGGTGTATTGGTAATGGGGTCAATTGTTCCAGTGACAGTTCTCTAAGGTTGAATTTCCTCCATGTTTTGGAGACTTCTTTTTGCTTCCTCTGTCTTTGTACTGAAAATTCAGGTGACATCTCCCCAATTTGTATAAACTAAAAACTCCACTCACGCAAATATAAAAGGTAAACTGTATGCAAATAAGGTGTTTATAGATTATTAAACCATGAAGAAATATATCTAAAACACTAACAGCGCTAAAAAAAAAGGACATAAATAAATTTTCAATAGTCCTTCACAGCTTTAGTATACAGTCCAATCTGAGACCTCTATGTCTTGAAGAGTCCGTTATTAAGGGTAAGGGAGTGAGGGAACTTGGCTCATCCACCAGACTTCCACCACCGGCAGGTGTTCCCCCCCCCCCCTTATACTAAAAACTTACCAGAATGTAGGTGAAAAAGAACATTCCAGATATCCACCAATCTCAGGATATAGGACTCCAGATTCGGACTACTGCACTCACTCCTTCCAAAAATGGGTGATGTAAACCAGCATATCAGATTCAAATAACGAAGTCCATGATTATAGAGTCCACAGTCTTAGTTTTGGATGTTGGCGAACGCGTTTCGAGGCATCGCCTCTTCCTGAGGAAATTCTAGGAATACATAGGTCACTAGTATGCAATGTATGGCTCTGTTTACAAAGTGCAGCTGTCAAAAATATAAAACCTATGGCATAACATACAAAAAGCAGAGGTCAGGACAATCTACATTGCATAATTCTGACCTTCATACTTTGTATACTGTTCTGTATGTTACACCTGATTACCATACTATTTATGTTGTGCTGTTTGTTACATACCCCTGACTGTTGTACGTTGTACATTGTGCCAAATTCTTATGGCTGCTGCATTCTTTACATTAGATACCCTGATTTCTGCACTCTTTACACAGGGCTGTACATGGTATATGTCTAATCCCATCACACTGTATGCTGGATTATACATTACATACTTATGACCCCTGTGCTCTGTGAATTACATTCTCCTGAGCCCTGTGCTCTGTGTGTTACATACTGCTGGCCCCTGCACTCTATGCGTTATGTACCCCTGACTGTACTTTACATACTATTATGCGTTGTACATTACTTGCACTCTACCCCTGCACTCTGTACCTTTTTATGTTTAATACGAGCTATACCATAATCATTATTGACTTTAAGGGCTGTTTATAGGGTGTGGATCATGTATTGTTCATTGAACTGTTCTTTGCATAATGCAGCCTTGAAGGAGGAAGATAGGGGGATAATCTGGTCACCTAACCTGGGTCATGTGATCCATTTCCTTTTTCTTTACCTGTTCATTAAAATAAATTGGGCTTCGCTTGGTGTAGTGGGAAGTTCATTTGTAAAGCACAACAATTTACCCAAGTTTTTTTGAGTTATGGTATAGCTGCCATACTGCTGCTTTACAAATAAGCCCCTAAGACTGTTTAGAGTGAAATGACCAGAGGCAACCAATATCTGGTGAGTAGTTCCAAATTAGACACAATTTTTTGACACACACTGTACACATGCATGGGGGGTCCCCTTTTATATGTCGGAGACCACCAAAGAGATTTCCCCCCCTCAGCTATTACTTTTTTACATTGATAAGATCAAGCATTAGCGTCATTCAAAATTAAAATTTGCAAAGGTCAGTTCTGTTCTTCTGGAGATAAGTCCCAAGGGCGTGGATGTTCCTTAAATTGAAGTGCCACTTTGCTTGTAGGTTGTCACACAGTGTTGAGTTGTATGCAGAATATGCAGAAATTGCTTTATGAGACATAATAAGATGAAACTTAAAATGGCTGCAATTCATGCAAAATGGCTGACAGTTAGGTGATTAAAATGACCACTTCAAGCAATCCCTACACAATACATTGTGATAGCACTGCTTCTGATCCACTTGTGGTTACACCAATTGCAGTATCTACTGTCATTCACATGATTGTAATGTACAGAGTTTGAATAGTGGCATTAGACAACCCCGGCTACAACACTGCTGTAGCTATGGTAGATTGGGGCTAGATAATTATGTGCCTGAATACGTTTTTTTTTTTTTTTTTGCACAATCCCTATTGCTGCATAAATACCGTATGTCTTCTAATATGAAAAGATCCTCTAAATTTGCCACATTCTGCCACTTGCAATATTCTGTAAAACATATTTATATGAATAATTACCTTTACACATTCCTAGTTGAAGACCACAAACTCAAAATGCAATTGGAAAGTCTCCAAACAACACACAAGAGCATGATAATTCAGTATATCCAGCTGTTTGGGGACTATAAAAACAGTCAGTCCCTGGTAAATGAAAAGTAACCATGCCTATTTTCATGAGTATTCTACTTGTAAAATGTAAATGATGTTAATATTTATTATCCAGTTTGTGTCTTGCGATTGTATTTAGGTGTTTGACCAAGCTAAAAAGTTATTGTAAAATAATGTATAGGTGATTTTGAGACATACAGTAATCTGGGTACATGTGGTTCACATATGAGCTAGATTTCCTAGCAATCAATCCACACTAAGAATTCTTCACAACATCCCTGCATACATTTACTACTGCTAATTGGTCCTAGGGGAATGTAAACATTGATTAAATTGAATATAGAATTCTTATATAGCTGAGTCAGTTACATTGCAACATGACAAACTATCAGCAAGTAACACAACACAAGCTAACATACTCACATACACACATGAATATAAGCAAACTCAGATGTATGATGATATAAAGTAGAGATACATATATTAACATTTTACACTGTTTAAAGAATGCCAGGCTTCCATATTTAAAAAAATAAATAAGTACAAATACTGGGGGGTAGCGGACTTTAAATTGTCTGTCCAGATAATTTAGATTTTGTGCATACTAGTGGTTTTAATCACTCAGTATATTCCTTTATTGTCTAAGGACCCTGGTATTTAAATCTCCACAACTTTTCAATTACATAAGATGTTGCAAGAGTAAGAAACACCAATGGAAAGCAAAATCAGCAATGTTCAGATGCTTTAGTGGAGCAGTGCAGAGATACTGAGGCTAATTAACTAAAGGAGGAGAACAGAGTAAGGGCTCTTTCACGCGGGCGTTCCTTTTTTTTTTGCCCGATCAGGTCCTTTTTTTTTTTTTGTAACAGACACGGATGACACTTGTGTCATCCGGTCCTTATGTCCGTTTTTCATCCCATCCGTTTGCGGATGAAAAACTGACATAATGCATGTCTATGTAAATACGGATGTCTGCGGATGACACCACTGACATCCGTTTTTGTTTCAGTTCCGTTTTTTTGAAAGGAAGAAAAAATAGGGTGCTCCTTCATTCAAAAAAACTGAACTGAACTGAACTGACAAAAAACGGATGTCAGAGGATGATCATCCGATGACATCCGTATTTACATAGAGATACATTATGTCCGTTTTTCATCCGCAAGCGGATGGGATGAAAAACGGACATACGGAACGCCCGTGTGAAAGAGCCCTAAATGTTCACTTAGCTTAGTGAATGAAATGAACCTGTCCTGACCTTTTCCACTTCAGCTCCCACACCTGTACACTGCCTAGTGACCAGAGTGATTTTCCACTATGGCCCTAATGATTTGACAATAACTTTCTCATTATTTAAGATGACTGGCTTATACATCTAGGGGGTGTAGGTGCTTGTGCCAAACACGTTCCCATCAGAAACAGATATATGAATCTGTCAAGGGGCAGCACTCCCTTCCTGGCTACTGTGCCCATTACTCATACAGGTGCATAGCCTGAGGAGTTTTGTAGTTGGTTGGGCAGAGCCTAAAGAGGAACAAAAAAATGAATTCCCCATCAGGTTCAGCTTCCTTCAATTGACAGTGCACAGTAGTGTGCAGTGTTGGTCATCTTACTTTAAAAAAGTAATTAGTTACAGTTACAAATTACTTCTCCCAAAAAGTAATTGAGTTACTGACTCAGTTACCACATTGAAAAAGTAATTAGTTACTCAGAAAAGTAACTGCGACTTTTTTTACTATTCTATAATGCAATTACGTTCTAGAAGATCTTTAATAGTGGTGGCGGTGTGGCACACTGTGGGGGTCTGAGTCCTGAGTCCTCCTGACTGTGAGTAACTGTATTTTTTTTTTTTGGTACCTGCTGACTGGAGTGGCTGGCTGTTGGCAGTGTGGCACACGAGTGGTGGCAGTGTGGCACACTGATGGTGGTGAAAGTGTGAAACACTGGTGCTGGTGGTGTGGAACACTGGTGGTGTGGCACACTGGTGGTGGTGGTGTGGCACACTGGTGGTGGCGGTGTGGCACACTGGTGGTGGCGGTGTGGAACACTGGTGGTGGCGGTGTGGAACACTGGTGGTGGTGTGGCGGTGTGGCACACTGGTGGTGGCGGTGTGGAACACTGGTGGTGGTGTGGCACACTGGTGGTGGTGTGGCACACTTTTGGTGGTGGTGTGGAACACTGGTGGTGGTGTGGCACACTGGTGGTGGCGGTGTGGAACACTGGTGGTGGCGGTGTGGAACACTGGTGGTGGTGTGGTGGCTGGTGGATGGTGGGGGTCTGAGTCCTGACTCCTGTCCTGACTGTCTGTGACTAACTGTGAGTTTTTTCTTTTTTTTGGTACCTGCTGTGCTGGGCTTGCTGGTGGTGTGGCCTGGCAGGCACACTGTTGTCCAGGTCCTTCTGGCTCCGTCCTCCTGCAGGCCTCAGGCCTGCCTGTCTGGGCCTCTCTCCTCTTCTGAGCTGGCTGACCGTTGGTGGACTGGTGGTGGTGGACTTCCTGCTGCCCAGTGCCCTGTGGTGGTGGTGGAGTTCTGGACTATATCTTTTTGTAACTGCCACTGGTTGTTTTATATATATTTTGCCACAACAGTGAAGTAGTGGCACACTGGGCGGCAATGGCTGGGTCGGATCACCGACTCGCCGCCCGGACTCCTGGCACGCTGTGCTGCTGCTGTGCTGTCCGACTCGTGGGCGTGAGTGTTACAAACATACAAATACAGTGGCAGAAAAAGGGCAGAAGGGGGGAAAGAGCAAAAGGGTAAAGTTGTGCTGCTATATTGATTTGGACAGAGAAGCTAGAAGAGAACCTGGTACTCTTCTCGTGCTGCTACTGCTAATGCTGCTGACTGATCACCAACAATGCTCAAGACATCAGGTTGTCATGGATGACTTCAGCACAAAAAGCAGAGAGATAATGAGCCATTGTTTTTTGTGCTGAGTTCTTCCATTTTCACTAACAATGACTCCTACAGTCATCCAAGTTACCTGTACCTATCTCCTCCTGGTATGTTACGCATATTATTCAAGGAACCAACACTGCACCCTGTGCCCACAGTAAAGCATGTGTCTGCCTGCTGCCAGAGTCTGCCCAAGCTTGCCCTTGTCACCAACACCATCTGGTCCTCCTAGGGATGTTATATGTTGCATAAAGAGGACATTCTTTGAAGTGCCAGAAACAGAAGCCGTATTTTATTTCAGGGATCTGAGATAAAACTCTTTTAGGATCTTTCACACATAAATCTGCAACACAGGAAAAGACCTCCGTCCTCTGCTTGCTGTAACATGGCATATGGATGGAAATTTCCCTTTTGTATCTCCCCGATTGGTACAGTGGTCTGCGCCTACCTCCCTTGTCTGATGGAGAACCCATGGATCTACAGGGACAGGGCAACCAGATGTTCCACGTACGCCCGAGATCGCCCCCTATAGCCCACCAGACCCCAGCAAACCGGCGCCCTACACATGGAGGAAGTCAGCCAGCCTCCCCAGCACACCGCAAGGCAAGACTGACCACGCTTCACTCACTTGAGAACACAGAGACAGACCACAAGCTACCTTAAGACTATCCAGTACAGGTACGTTCAACAGTGTTGCCTGCTTGCTTGGTGTAGACCATTATTTGTTTTTGACTCTATCCGCTCAGACTAGACCAAGCTGCTCTGACAATCTCCTACGATGCGAAGACTCAGTGCAGACGGAGTCGTGGCGTGACTCACTTGACTGGGTCTCCTCCTCTTCTCTCTCTCCATGACCGCGGACAGCGGTCATAGAGGAGAGGGGAAATACAATTACATCTACTGCCATCTAGTGGCGGTAGATGTAATTGCGGTAACGCAGCCGAAAGTAGCGGCAGCGGCGTTACAGGGAAAGATCGAGTAATCTGATAGATTACCCTGAAAAGTAACTGCGTTAAGTAACGCCGTTTACTTAAATGCAATTACTACCAACACTGGTAGTGTGCAGGTCCATACTCACTATTCAGTTCAATGACAGCTTTTGAATCCACCCACTGCCATCCATTGTCAATAAAAAGCAAGGTGGACCTTACTGGGAAGTAATCTCTCAGTTCTCCATCGGGCTGCACCCAACCAACAGACGCTGCAGCTGGGGGGACTGGTTTTCCATTTGGTCTGCCTCCCCTGTAAAGTTGCTATTTCTTAAGTATGGGCATTGCTAAGTTTGAGTAGTGGCATTACCACTATACCCTGTCCTTTGTATAAATGTTACATTTGGCCAGAATGCCCTGACCAACAACTGAATGGATCAGGGAACAGAGCCCTGTACAGAAAGTTGTAACATACATGATAGTATCCCAGCACAGACATGCCCCACTTTGAGCACGGGTGTACCCATTTTGCCAGCTCTCAGCTGGTCTTAATATCCTGCTCTGCAATCTGGGAGACATTTTTTTTAGGAATCTGTTGCAGCCATAATGACAGGTTTTTAAAGCAGTGTAAAAAATACCTGAATTTGTCGCAGATGTCGAGAACTTTTCCAACGCTGGCACAAATGCTTGCCTGATTTTCACAAAGGTAGTTAGAAAGAAAACTACTACCAGAAAATTGTTGTTCATGCTTTATTGAATTCTTCACATTCTGTTTTTTAAAGGGTAACTTCACTGTTGTAGATAAAAATATTGCAAATAAAAAAAATTATATAGCTTATACAATTGGTACACAAGCCATAATGTTATATAATGTGTATCAACAATTGCCTTTCCTTTTTAAACTGCAGCATTGTCATTTTCTGTAAAATTCAACGCAATATGGCAGCCTGGATGCCTTTCTGACACTCTTGGTATACAAAATGCCTTCAAAATATAATTTCCTTGGTGAGGAACTCTGTCTTCACTAAGATACAAGTCAAGTTTTCAGCATTCTCTGGCACAAAAATGTAATTTTTGGTGAGGTTCTCCCTAAGAATAAATCACTTCCAAATGGATCCAGATCCAGGAACTTTTCTAATCAGAACATCAGGTGGTTAATATGAATTTGTCACTCCTATTCAGAATCACTGTGCACAGCACATTTTCTTACAATGAGCAGTTCCTCCATACTGGAATAAGTAGGGGTCTACAACAAGTTTGTTAAAGTGGAGTTACTCTTAAAGGAAAAACGATGCTTTCCTTGCAAAAATAATTCTATTTATTCAATCCATAGACAAAAATTGTACATAACTAAAAAATGCACTTTTTTCCTAATTTTATCAGTGTTAGATTAAAAAAAAAAAATAACTAATGTTACTCTTCATAAAAATATACAGCAGCACAGTTGTATGGCCACATGATCTCTCCCTTGCCTTTGGCATCTACAGGGAAAGATCTTTGGGAGGGGCTTCTATTACTCTGCTGCTGTATACTCATACAGTACGAGTCTGTGGCTGGCCAGCCCTGATTGGTGCTGTGCCAGTCACATGACTAGAAAAAGAAGAACAATTCAAATTAGATTATAAATATAAAATAACTGTTTTTCAGCTCCTAAAAATCTTTATTGAACATCAAATATGTATTTTATGAGCATTAATATGGTGTTGGCAGAGTTAAAGATTGCAAAGATGACTAGATTTCATTTTGTTCAGATGGCATCTGCATCCAATGCCCTTATTTTACTTTACAGGTATTAACAATTACACTAGATATATTTAAAACTGATTTATATTAAAACAAAGTGCGTTTCTAAATTAATGTAAACAATCAGCATACTATATCCTGCCCCCATAGTGTTTAGCAATTAGAGGAAATGGAGGAGGAGGGAGGAGGAAGGAGAGTGTCATTTAGCACTGTGTATGTGCCCACATATGTGACTCTATGTTCATGTGGGCTGCACAGATAAGAAAAAGGAGGAAATTAACAGCTTAGAAAGGAACTGAAATTGGATCATGCTCAGTAGTGGACACCAGCTGGTCTACACAATAGCCATCCTGCAATGGAGACAAAGAGAAGATGGGAGGAACAGCTGAAGGCAGGATCAACCAAAGTATATTTTACTCTACACAAAACAAATGCTTTAGTAGCTTTGTGAGTATGAACACTCTGTTACATACCATGTAATGAGAGTTTTTCATAGTCTGGGTTTAATGTTACTTTAAAGGTTAAGTTCATCTTTACCAAAAAGCTGTCTATGCAGAAAAACACAAACTTGGCAGCTTTGACTGATGTTGAATAATGCCCTTTACTATAGGTGTAGGCCTCCTGAAGCTTGGTTGAAAACATCCCAGATATGGCATAATTTTGTCCTGCCTTGTTGCTAGGGCATTACTAAGACACTGACAGCCATTACTGCTCACCTCCTCAATGACAGGAGACAACTCCCAAACCTCCGCACATGTGTGGTCTGCTATCTCCTCCATTGCAGCATCGCTAAGCTCAGAGCTAAAATGACAAGGGAGAGAGAGTGCATGAGAGGGGTTTGAATCAGGTGATAATGTCTTAGCAACGTGCTAGCAACAAGGCATGATGGGATGATACCATCTCTCTTAGTTTTGTGGCTAGACTTTTTGAGGTGCATAAATGGCATCTCCTAGATTGTAGGCTCTAACAAGCAGGGCCTTCTGAGGTATTGCATTGTATTGTATTGCATCGTATTTTAACTGTACTGTCTGCCCTCATGTTGTAAATCGCTGAGCAAACTTTTGGCGCTATATAAATCCTTTATTATAATAATAATATAGCTATAACAATGGCATTATTTAACTTTTGTCAAAGCTGTGTAGTTTGTTTCTATTTGCAGGCACCCTTTACCTGCATAGGCAGTTTTTTGGTAAAGGGGAGCTAACTCTTTAATAACTTTTGAGATAATCCATAGACATGAAATAAAAGCCTCCTGATTTATCCTGGCTATGAGTGACCCAAGCCCTATAGCCATCCATTATATGGGGTAGTAATCATATTATATTGTCACCCTTTACATCCCTTCTCTTTGTATTGAAAACATCTTGAATGCTTAATCAAGCTTATAAATGTATAGCATGCTTTGCAAAACTATATAGAAATTGTGCCTGAATTGTGTCTAATTATCTGACGGTCTTCAGAAGACTATGGACAGTTTTATTCAAGAGTCCATTGTTTGCGGTCAGATAAATAAGAATCTATAGACTAAACCCCCAATACACACAGGCAGAATGTTGGGAGACATTTGCTGGTTCAACAAAAATGGGCAACATTCTGCCCGTGTGTATGTTGGTCTTAACTAACCTTGCATGGTTAGTACGGCAGCTCAGAACGTAGTTGGCAGGTTTTTTTGGTTCAACCTGCAGAGTTGAATGAAAAAAACAAATAGTGTGTACCCAACTTAACAGTCAGTCACTAAATAGTCTTTGTAGCCACTAAACAAGATTATGCTCATATAATGAGCACATTTGGCAGCCCTCAAATAGATATTGTGAGGGTTCACAGCAAATGGATAGATACATTGAAGACAGTCAACACATTTGTGTTGGCTTCAGATTTTTTTCTGTCCTCTTTTGTTCACTCATAACTTAGGTGTTCATTGCAGATTTTATTGTACATGGGTATCCATTTCAACAAAATAATGTAGTTTTTTTAGCCTCCTGGATGGCTGGCTCGCTATCTTAAGCACCATAGACAGGTCTACACTTGCCTAACATCATCTAATTTCCTAAACAGGAACTTCATTTTTAAAACCATATGTGGAATTTCTGTCCAGCTTTTGACCTGTCACTTTGATGGCATTCACATCTAGATGTTGTGGCACATTAACAAAGGCGCATAAAGATGCGTTGTGTCCCACGTTAATGTGCATTGTGATAAAGCAGGACATTAATTTAAATGGGCTGTGAATGTGCAGCAAAATAGGGAAAATAAACATGCACTAGAGCACTGCTGCATAGACCGCTACTGTACTACTGCATTATGGCACCACCATGCAATGCATTGCAGTCTGTGGTAATGCATTGTAAAATGCATAGATCTAGGTGGGTCCTTTCATTCATCTACTTTATTGTTACTCCTAATTAATGTGCAACAAAAATGTATTTTATACCTGTTAAGTAAGAGCAAAAAAATACAACTTGATCAAGTCAGACATTCAGAGCTATTCTTTGTCCTGTACACACTTTCTGTGTTATCCCAATGACTCTAGCCCCTCTATATCATATCTTATGTTGTGGAGATATTTTTTTTACTTACCATGTTTAGAAGAAAATATACTTACCTTACTTCCTCTTCCTCCCCTCGGCGGCCACAGCGATTCATCTTTTCCTGGCTTGCAATGATTCCTGGGAGCTGAACCTCATTGCTCCCAGGAATCAATGCGCCTGCACCGGCCCCGATGTTAGTTCCGGTGCAGGCGCCATCATACCTTGCTAAACAGCTTCTGGGCATGCCCAGAAGCTGTGCAGGGATGACGCTGCGGCACCAGAAGTGACGGCGGGTCCGGTGCAGGGCATCGTGGGACCGAAGAAGACGGAAGAGGACACAGAAGAGGATCGTGCTGGCTTCAAGCTGCCCACACCTGAGATGGCAGCGCTGGACAATACATTTTCAAGGTAAGTATTTCTTCTAAAAGGTAAGTGCAACCCGGGACAGATCAGAGGCTAGCCATTGTGGAATGTACTAGCCCTGACTGTCCCGGGGGTATTTTTATTAAAAAAAACTTTCCCAGGGGGGAACTCTGCTTTAAATAAAATACAACTGGGCAGGGCTGACACGATTTCTTATGGTTTCAGCACAGAAAAGTCACAGAAGGAAAATCCAATAAAGCTTCTGTGACACTTTTCTAGCGGTAATCCCTCTTGTTAATGTCTCAACCATTGCGACACTTCTGGTTCTGACAGTGACCCCTGGGCCAAATTAATGTTGTTATGAAATGTGTCAAATTCAAAATTAAATACTGATAAGTTGTATCATACTCTAAGTAGAGCCAACTAAGACCTACTCTCTTTTGGCGCACAGGAAGGGACCCTGGTGCAGAAAGATTTTTTGAAAGTGTCTCACGTGTATTATAAAAGTGGCGCAGCATGTGTCATATTCAAGTACAGGTTCTAGGTGGCCCACACTGCTCCACTTTTAGAACACACGTGAGACACTTTTGTAAAATCTGTCAGCACCAGTCTTTATAAATTTTAGGGACTTTGTTGTAAGTCCATGAGATGAAATTAGGAGTGGGGTGCACTTCTGCCAGATTAGCAAGCATTTTCTTTTTTTTTTTTTTTTTTTTTACTTAGGGTCTTTAACCGCCTTAGCGGTATCCCCGAGCGTGACTCGGGGTAGGAATTTTCTGCTATTAGCGGTATCCCCGAGTCACGCTCTGGGTGAATGGCAGAGCTATGCAGACAGCGCAGCGGAGCTTCTCTTACCTTATCCTGGCGATCCAGCGATGAGCTCTCATTGTTGTGACCGCCAGTGAGATCTCCGCCGCTCGTCTTTCGGTAGGAGGACTTCCTAGTTCCGTTCCCTGCAGCAGCAATGCTGCATGGGAGCGGAACTAGGGAGGGAAATTCAAAAAAAAAAAAAAACGTTGCACAAAACACATAACACTTTTTATATTATATATATGCATATATATATATATATATATGTATATATATATATATGCATATATATATATATATATATATATATATATATATGCATATATATATATATATATATATATATATGCATATATTTATATATATGTATATATGTATATATATATATATATACCTATATACACACACATACATATATATATATATATATATATATATATATATATATATATATATATAATTATATTATTGATTCGATTATAATTCATGCGTTTTATATATATATATATATATATATATATATATATATATATATATATATATATACACACATATATATATATATATATATATCTATATACACACATATATATGTATATATATATATATACACACATATATATATAATAAATAACGCATGAATTATAATCTATTCAATAATATAATTTTATTATATATATATTATATATTAAATAATAAAATAATATTATTGATTCGATTATAATTCACTTGTTTGTGTTTCAAATTTATCACATCTGGGATGTCTACTAGAGACTTGTTTTGGTCAGGTTTAAGTCAGTAATTACTAAGAATTGTAGGCCTATAATACATAACGCCAAATTTCCATGAAAAGAATTGTACCGCTTTTGGAACAGAATTCCTGACAGAATCATACCGCCAGGGAGGTTAATGGGATAAAACACAGAAAAATGTGAATGTAGTGTAGAGATGTATTACATTTTTAATTTGTCTTGACATAAATTAAAAATTAAACACACCCAAAACGTCTTCTGATGTTGAATTGGAAAAACGTCACTTCTTAAAATAAACATTTACACTGGACAAGCAGACATCATAATTCTAATGAGTGCAATACCATTATTAAAAGGAAGTAGGACATGCTGCCATGACTGATGTCCACAGTGGCTGAAACTGGTATTAGTTAATGGCTTTTCAGCATGTATATTTGTGTTTGTCTCATAATAATCCCCCCCCCCCACCCCCTTTGCCCTATACAGCATGACTGAGACCCTCTAAATATTTCCTGTTTGCTGGAGGCTTTTTTTGAGTGTTACACATGAAAGAGGGATGTGTCTCTTGTGCATGTGAGTGTGATTGGGAGCACTTAAGAAACCACTTCCACCAAATGGGATTTAAATCAAGCAAATAGAATAAGCTGAAATGCCTGGAGCAACAATCCATAGCGTAAATAAAGGAGTTCTTTTTTCAAAGAAAATGTGTTTATAAAAAGGGATAAAGCTTAAGTTACTGATTCACCTCCCTATAAAGGATGGGTTAAATAAACAAAGGATTCTTCTCATCTTACACAAATTGTATCTTTATAACTCTTGTCACTGATTCCACTTGAAGAAGATCCCGTCTCAGCTCGCACTTCCAATTAAGATTTATTTTTTAACCTGTCAATCCATAACCTAATTATTTTCTTCCCAACACAGAAAAGAAAAATGTATTTCAATGATGAACAGCTTTTTAAAGCTTAGCAACGCATCATTAAAATTTGAAAGCAACTGTAAATTCATTAATTATACCCAAGTGATACTATCCTGTAATAAGCCAATCAAACTTATTAATAACCAAAAAAGTGAATAATAATTATGGGTAAACAATACTGCGATGAAAAAACATTACTTACGTTCATGTGCTATGATTAGAAAAAATATGTTCTGAGTTAAAGGCACTGATACATGCCAATAAATTGTATTGTCTAAAAAATGCAACCATAGAACATCCTTCCACTCTGTGATCACTCAGTCATGGTGATGTGGGCTCTTCAAGGTCACCACAAAAGACACTCTTTTGGACTGAAAGAAAAAAAAAAGAATTGTAAAACATTACTAAAACTATGATTAGAAAAAATAGGTTCTGAGTTAAAGGCACTGATACATGCCAATGAATTGCATTGTCTTAAAAATGCAACCATAGCACAGCCTTCCACTCTCTGATCAGTGGTGGTGATGTGGGCTCTTCAAGGTCACCAAAAAAGACACTCTTTTTAGCTAAAAAAAAAAGAATTGTAACCTTACATATAGAATGTGTTCTTTCTTGTAAGAGCTCTGGAATTATAAGGTAATTTTCTGCAACAGTTTTATTTTAACATATTCAGTGGATGTGTTTCTAAACATAGAAAATATTATTATTATTATTATTAGTATTATTATTATTATTATTATTATGTAGCAGGATTTCCAGGCATTGGGCCTGATGTGGGTCTGCCATGGTTACCGGAAACGCCAGCAGCCCCTTTAAGCTGAATACCCAAGTTTGAGATTTGAGTCAAAGACCAGTCCGACATCTTTGGTTTGTTTTGTTAATTTTATATTGGGGGTGGGAGAAGGGAATGAGTGGGATACTCCTGTGGCTCAACTAGGTACAAATGGGACACTTTGAAGAAAAATGCATTTCAGCGCTGTCTTGATGCCGGCTGGATGCCGACCAACGCATGCTGGTGCTTGAAAAGCACTGACTTGCTGTACTGTACTTGAACTTGACTTCTGACACTCCTGAACACTTCCTTCCTGACTGAGGTAGCCTCTGTACACTGCTTCTGCTGCTGCAACTCTCAACACTGTACACTGCACACTGCACGCTGTGCATTTTAACACTTCAGGGCCCAACCGCTGGCCCCCCTTCTGTATTTCAGGGTCCTTTCACTAGGCACCCCCTCTACACTTCAGGATCCTCCTACTAGGCACCCCCCTCTACACTTCAGGGCCCACACACTGGCACCCTCTTTGCTCTTCAGGGTCAACACTGGCACCCCCTTTACACTTCTCCTGCACCGGCTAGCTAGCTCCTGGATCCCTATGACCTTCACCGGAGTGGTTCCCTCTGTCTAGGCAGACCCCCAGGAGCAGTTTGCAGTACTCACGAACTGGGAATGTTTTCCTGAAACTGGACCTCTCTCAGCTCCACTGGTCCTCCACACTGGATCCTCTCTGCAGCTCATCTCAGCCTTCTGTCCCCTCTCACTAGGCAAGCCACCTGGGACACCCGATTCCTCTGACAGGAGGAGAGACAGCCACACTCTCCCTCCTGGGACTCTGCTTCCTGCCAAAGATGCTGCGTCATGTGCTCCCCTCAAACTTATACCCACTCCCAGAGTGCTGTGCTGCAGAATCTGCCGTTCTGGGGTAGATAGAGGCCTGAGTCATTGGCTGGGTTTCCTCCACTACCCAATGAGAACCCTCTCATGGAGCACAGTGGGGAGACTCCCCAAACTCAACAGCCACACCTGGGAGACATGACAGCCCAGCTGAAAATCATGGCCCTGCTGATATGCAGACAAGGCCCCCTATACTTTACTTAGCACCTACCTTGTAGCGTGCTACATCTATTATTATTATTATTATTATAATACAGGATTTATATAGAGCCAACAGTTTGAGCAGTGCTTTACAATATGAGGGAAGACAATACAGTTACAATACAATTCAATACAGGAGGGATTAGAGGGCCCTGCTCGCTAGAGCTTACAATCTAGAACATAATGTATAAAATATATATTGGTATTAATATTTATAAGAAACAACACAGTAGAATAATGATCCAGTGAGTTATCACTGTGACTTTGGAGATCAGGAAGGTTTTTTTTTTCCTGTTAGGGGTCATTCACACCATGTGCAGTGACTGAAGTTGTTCTGCACTGAATAAACAGCGCCAGTCACTGCAAAGAAATATAGAAAACAATTGCTTTCCATGTGCCTCATGTGATGCACACTTTGGAAAAATAAAGACATGCTGCATTTTTTTTATTATAGCGCACTAGATGGCACCGCATCATACAACAACACTGCAGTAAAACACACCTTGCTGATGTGTGGAGACATGGGTGAAGTTTCATTAGGTGACACTTCAAATAAAGTTACAAAAAAAGAAAAAGAAAAGTAGAGTGTGATGCCCTGAAAAGCACATTGCATCACTCCCTGCTGGACCTCATGCTGACAGCTGGCAGTATTTGCTGACAGCTGCCTGAAGTTGCAGATTGCTGCATTTTACCACACAGAATAGTGTGAAGGGGCAGGACCACAATTCATAGGTATTTTGTGCTTTATGCTTGATAAGTATTTGGGTTTAAGACTTCTAAAGATGCAAATTAGTGGACATGTCTTATTTAGGCAACTTGCAAACTAAGTAACTATGTCTTAACCTCCCTGGCGGTATGATTCTTTCCGATTTTAGGTGCTGAAAGCGGTACCATTATTTTGCATGTAATTCTTAAGAATGAGCAGCCCAAACAAAACACAAAATCATAAATTATAATATAATAAATAACTATAAATAAGTTAAAGTATATATGTATGTATGTATATATATATACATACTGTATATATACTCTTATATATATATATATATATATATATATATATACAGGTATACATATATTATATATATATATATATATATGCATAAAAAGTACAGTAAAACTGCAGGAAAGGGCACTGGGGGGCAAACTAATGTGAATTTATTTTATTTTGCAATGTATCAGTGTGTTTGGTGTGTTTTACTATTTGAATTTGCTGCAAGTTCCACCCCCCTGCGAGCGTCACGTCACAGGAGACGGAAGCCGGGGCTCAGAGCATTGGGAGGAAGATCCGGCTGCCGCACACTGCCGGGATACATCGCTGGATCCTGGGGACAAGGTGAGTACTCTCTCTTCCAGGATCCAGCGATCTTCCTAGCGGTACCCCGAGTGTGGCTCGGGGTTACCGCTTTTGGCACTGAAATTTAACCCGGAGCCACACTCGGGAATACCGCTAGGAAGGTTAAACTGGATACAGTTTTAGATTTATATTTTTCATGTTGGGTGCATGGACCACAGTGCCCAAACAGGCAGACCCTAAACTTGGTAGAAAGTTATAATTTTGCAATATGATCAGAGGGAGAGGGGACTGAGGACATGCTTCCTCTTGCCTGCAGAAGACATTAAGGCTTGGTTCACATAAATGCGCAATGGATGTGTTTTGAACCGCATCTCATTTGCATGAAATGTGAACCGAACCAGCTTTCTATGGAGCGGGTTCACATATGTCCACATCAGCCACAGTCCATTTTTAAAAAAGAGTCCTGTACATTTTTCAGTCTGGTTCAGGTGAGATTTCAAGTATAAATTTGCAACCTGAATCGCACTTGAACTCGTAAACAGAACCAGACTCATTTTAAAAATTGTAATGAAACCGCGGCCAGACATATGTGAACCGGCTCTAAAATGTATTATATTGCAACCATTAGATGTGGTGGCTGAATTTTTTTCCCCTCCATAGTCACCTGGTAATCTGGTCAGTAACACACCTCTATTAGTGAAATATGAATACGCACAACAGGCACAGCAGACAGCAGCATTGTCAGTCTGGGGGTGGGTAGTGATAGATGTATTAGCAAATATAAATACACTAACGCCTCGTACACACGCAACGATTATCGGCCGACCGATTTGCCGACTTTTGTCCAGTGTTGTTGTGTTGGTTGAAATGTGCTCTAGACTGCACATGAATTTTCTCGGCCAACAAAAATCTACTTCAGAAGTGATGTCATGTGATGGTTTACTTTCCGTGTGTTTTTTCATCTCTGAGCATGCCCAGTCTTGCTCATCAGATTTTTTTCTGCCTGACGGAAATCTGTACTGACTGACGGAAAATCGGCCGTTGTGGTGATGGCCAACAAAAATTTTATAGCCTGCACACCAGATTTTATTCGGCCAAAAAGTCGGAGTCGGTTGTCGAAAGCATCATACTAACAAGCCAAAAATCGGCCGATCGGACGTTGGCTGAAAATTCACGGCCAACTATCGACGCATGTGTACGGGGCATAAGAAATTTAACACAAACTCCAGCTTACACTTTATAATCAGTTATAACAAACAGTTTGTTTCCTTTTGGGATAAAGATTTTGCATGAATAAATAAAATCGGATCATGTTTATCACCCCTACCAGTGGTAAGTGGTTTGTCTCATCCATGTAAACTGATACATTCTGCTGGAGAGTTTGTGCTTTTGAAAAATAAAACTCACTTACTGGCTGAATAACCAGATGAAAATAGAAGAATAAAGCCTAAAAAAAGAAACAAATACAGTCATCACATCAAATAATTGGTAAGCTGCCACTTACCACTTGACGTACATTTACTGTGGTGCAGCGGCTCCTCTGTGCAAAATCACATACAGGTACGTGATTTTGCACTGACGAGTCTGCAGTGCCAATCAGCAGGAACCCACCAATCATTTCCAACAGAGGCATAACAGCAGTCTGCCTATGTAAACAAGGTAGATCACCCTTCTGTTAGTAGGGAAGGCAGATATCTTGTGTTTCTCTGTCTTCCCAAGGTAAAGCACCCCCCAAACAGTTAAAAAGCACTCCCTAGGGACACATTTAACACTTTGAACACCCCTGATTTTAACCCCTTCCCTGCCAGTGTCATTAGTACAGTGACAGTCAGTAAAGTGTCACTTAGTGCACGTTTAGTCTGCCACAATGTCGCAGTCCCGCTATAAGTCGCTGATCACCACCATTACTAGTAAAAAAAAATTTAAAAAAATAAAATTCCAAAAAAATATCCCATAGTTTGTAGACACTATAACTTTTGCGCAAACCAATCAATATACGCTTATTGGGATTTTTTATTTACCAAAAACATATAGCAGAATACATATTGGCCTAAACTGATGAAGAAATTTGATTTTTTAACATGTTTTTTTTTTATTGGATATGTTTTAGAGTAAAAAGTAAAAAATATTGTTTTTTTTTTTTTTCATAATTGTCGGTCTTTTTTTGTTTATAGCACAAAAAATAAAAACTGCAGAGGGGATCAATTACCACCAAAAAGAAGCTCTTTTTGTTGAAAAAAAGGACATTGATTATATTTGGGTACAGTGTCTCACACCTGCGCAATTGTCAGTTAAAATAACGCAGTGCCGTATCGCAAAAAATGGCCTGGCCGTGAAGGGGGGGTAAACCTCCTGGAAGGCAAGTGGTTAAAGATTTACTAAGAAAGTTGATAATCTTCACACAAAAAATTATGTGACTATTAACTTCAATTATCCAATGATGTAAAAATGCAAAGTTCTGTTCACTAAATGTATCTGTACATGATTGGGTATTTAAAGCGCCGAATAGGAATTTGTTTTTCCTTTCACAGGATAATTAAAGTGACTGTTTATTTTATCAACTCCTTTAGTAAATCAGCTCCAGTAATTCAGTCTAGGCAAAGTCACTGGACTGGAGCTCAGTGATTGCTTTTTAAAGTGATATTAGGTGATATTAATATATATTTTTTATTTTTTTTTACACAAAATAATGAACAAGTTATACTCACTTGCTCTGTGCAACAGTTTTGTACAGTGCAGGCCTGATCCTCCTCTTCTGGGGTCTCCCACTGGAGCTCCCGGATCCTCCTTTCTGCAAGTGCCGCCATAATGCCCCATCAGGGCCGCTGATAGGGCAGTACAACCGGCCCTGTTGTACCGGGCCCGGCCATCAGCTACACAGTGGGGGCCCGGCCCCGGTCACATTAAAGTTCGTTACTGCATATTTAAAAAAAATAGCTTTCTAAACTCTCCCACTTCTACTTGCCTATGGGGTGGTGTTATATTATTTTCCTGGGCACCATCAGGTCTACAAAGGGGCCCAGGAGGTGAGTGCAGTGGAGGGACTATTTCTTTATTTTCGGGCGCAAGTACATCATGCCGCCCCACTATTCAAATAGTCCCGTCTGGCGGAGTGATACTACTGTTCTCCGTTCGGCTCCCGGGTTCTGTCCTGAGGAGATATGAAGCAGTTGAGCGGCTGTCAGCGAACAGCAGAAGGAGAGTGCAGCAGCAATGGACACAGTGAGTGGAGAATTAGAGGATAGAATCCTCACTGTGTCCTATTATACCACAGCACAGCAGGTTATCATTAGCAGCACAAAAAGCAGGGGCTCTATCCTGTCTCTGTGTCACACGGCTGTTGGGTGCTGACTTTGTCAACTCATGGCTGTTAGATGTACTGAGTTTTACAGACTGTAACACAGCACAGCCATAACAAAGTTAGCATCCAACAGCCATGTGACACTGAGCCATGATAGAGCCCCTGCTTATTGTGCTGCCTGTGTGATGATCATAGGACACAGTGAGATGCTACTTTACAATTCAGTTGGGGGAGCAGTAAACATGTGCAGCAGAGCTGCATTTTTACTGCCCCCCAAACCAATCCCCTACATACCAATATGTCACTGGATTGGAAGGGTGATATCTTGGTCATTACTACAGCAATGAACAAGATATCATTTTTTTTTTTTTTTGCCTCATTGATTCTGAACACAGTAAAAGTAATCCTAGTGGCTAAGAAGCCAATGGATTACTTTTACAGGCAGTGGCATCCCTGCCTTTACCACCTTTAGGATGCAAACAGTAGCATCCAGTTCCTGAGACACAGTGAGAGGGGCGGATGTCGTTCCTCCCACTGTATGGCATGAAGCGACAAGGATTTTATCACTTCCAGTTTCGGTCTCGTAGCCATTACCAGTTTGAACAAGCATCTGATCAAACTGATCTTGGTTTGATCAGATGCTTTGGACAGATATGGGGTCTAAAAGACCCCAGATCTCTCCATAAAGAGTACCTGTCGTGGCTCATGCTATCACAAGGGATGTTGTTCATCCCTTGTGATAGCAAAAAAGAAAATAAAATGTAAAGATACAGTGTACGATTTTTTTCTTTGTAATAAAATTAATAGAAATACAATTTTAAATAAATTTAAACTGCCCCCACTACTTTATGCTTATGCGCAATTGCGAACACACACGTTGGCTCCGCAAGCATTTATATAAACGGCAACAAACCTGCATTTTGTTTCGAGTCGGGATCAGGGGGCGGGGCAATGGGTGGTGTCAAGGGTTTGGTTGAGGGGGGCCCCATCAGGTGGGCTGTATGGGGCCCCATGATTTCTAACAGCGGCCCTGTGCCCCATACACACGTTCCGATTATCGTACGATAATCGTACGACTAAAGTTTCGTAGTTGTTGCATGATACTAAAATCGAAAGCAACTCTGCGTACAAACCATCCGACTTTCTTCGTACGATTCACTGACCAGGTGTATTTTTCATAGCTACGTATCGGAAGTGGTGTATATATGTCTGACTCCTGCGTCGTGCAACGTCAT
This sequence comes from Pelophylax lessonae, assembly GCF_965119305.1. Lineage (NCBI taxonomy): Eukaryota > Metazoa > Chordata > Amphibia > Anura > Ranidae > Pelophylax > Pelophylax lessonae. The sequence continues at coordinate 475,537,547 of NC_138769.1, read as the reverse complement.
TTGACTATTTCCTATTGTATGGTATACGCCTTCGTGTAGAGCTCTACAAGCCAAGATTCGTCGTGCTCATTCGATCATTCGAGTGCTAGTGTATAACGTTACACAAATAATGGAGGACCAGGCACTTCCAATTACCATCTTGGGTATAGTTGCTATACAGAAGTTGCTTCTAAAGAAGAAACAAAAAAGGAGGACATGGTCCAAACAATGGCTATGTGACAGAGAAAAGTATTCTCACATGACTCTTCTCAAAGAGTTGAAAGAGAATAATCCTGATGATTATAGGAACTTTCTCAGGATGAATGATGATTGTTTCCAGAATTTGCTGCAAGTTGTGACATCATTCATTCAAAAAAAGGACACACCGATGCGGGAAGCTATTAGCCCTGAACAACGGCTAATAGCAACGTTACGCTACTTGGCGACAGGGAGAAGTCTGCAGGACTTAAAATATTCTACGGGTATCTCTTCCCAAGCACTGGGTCAAATAATCCCTGAGACCTGTAAAGCTGGATACACACTATCCAACTTTTGTGGTTAGATTTCCTTCAGATTTACCTTTTCTATGTAGTGCAAGGGCTGCCAGATTGCATACAAATTGAAAGTGTTTAGGTTTGAACTCATATTATGTGGTTTTGGTAAATCTAAAGGAAAACGTCTTCAGATAATCTTATAGTGTGTATGGCCCATTACCAAAACCATATAATCTGAGGTCAAACCTAAACACTTTCAGTTTGTATGCAATCTGGCAGCCCTTGCACTACATACAAAAGGTAAATCTGAAGGACATCTAACCACAAAAGTTGGATAGTGTGTATCCAGCTTTAGGCTATTATTGCCACTTTACAGCAAGAGTATATTAAGGTACAGTGCCGGTGTCCTCCCTCTCCAGCTTTATGTTTCTGTTTTTTATTAATTCTTTTTTGTAATAGTGTGTTTATTTTCTTACAGTTCCCCACCAATCCACAGGAGTGGAAAAAAATTGCCCATGTGTTTCAAGAGCAGTGGAATTTTCCAAATTGTGGTGGAGCCATTGATGGGAAACATGTCAGAATTGTTCCACCTGCTAATTCTGGGTCTTTCTTTTATAATTATAAATGTTTTTTTAGCATAGTTATGCTTGCCATAGTTAATGGCAATTATTAGTTTATCTACCTAGATATTGGGAAAAATGGGCTTAACTCGGATGGAAGTATCCTAAATCAAACGGAGTTCTATAAACGTTTGTTGCAAGGGACACTAAACATACCATCCTGCAATGAAACCTTTGAAGGGCTTAACTTTATTTTTGTGGCAGATGACGCATTTGCCCTCAATGAACATATTATGAAACCTTTCCCCATGTTCAATCTCACCAAACCCCAGAGGATCTTTAATTATCGTTTGTCCCGGGCACGCAGGGTTGTGGAGAATGCATTTGGCATCCTTGCCAATAGATTCCGTATTTTCCTCACCTCTATTAATCTAGCATTATATAAAATAGATTCACTTGTTTTGTGTTGTTGTGTCCTTCATAATTTTCTTCGTAGAAATTCCCAGGGATACATGGCATCTTTGCCTTTTGAAAGAGACACAGATAATTCTGCAACAATGCCAGGTACCAGTATTCATGCTGACCTTCATGAACACATGGAAGTACTCACCTCCCTAAACAGTGGACATCCACGACTTCCTACACAAACTGCACGTCAATGTCGTCTGGATTATATGGATTATTTTGTTGGCAGAGGAGCAGTTTCCTGGCAGGATGACATCTGAAGGCCACTATGCCACTAATATTCCTTAATTTTCAAGCAGCCATCTTACTGTATATTGTACATCAATAAAATTGAGTTTTTGTGTTGACTAAATGTCAGTGACATTTTATTTTTAATTATTATTTTAAACAATATCCGATCTAGTCAGATTATATACACATAACATATACAGTAATAGCCATATTAGCTTCATGAGTGTGTCCAAAATGTATTATTACAAATAACATGAGAAGTTATCGTTAGCCCTGATTACCTCATTCGTCTGGCTAGATAGACGGCACTGATAATGGGGCATTGATGATGGTGCACTGAATAGGTGGCACTGGGGATGACACTCAGGTGTTACTGCAGTGACAGCTGCCGTTCTCATTGTGACCAATGTCCCTCTGACATATTCCAACAATTGGCTGTCTAAAATATAATTCCATTACTAGCTCTGTTTACATCATGTTATCATCTGTAATTGGCTCACAGCTGCTAACGTGTTAGTGCCGGTTCACACTTGTGCGATGTGGGAAGGCTGTGAATTTGCAACCTGTTCCCGCATCGCATCCGCACAAGAGGCATTTCACATTGCCATATGCGATACGCAGGGGGTGTCAATTAAATGTTAACGAGACCCCCAGTTTGATCGCATATTGCAGTGTGATCTGACAGTTCGCACAGGATCAGATCATACAAGTGTGAACCACTGTGCGATCCGATCCTGATGCGGCTGAAAAAATGCCTCCTGTGCGTCTTTGGTGCAGGTGCATTGGGAATTTCAGCCATACAAAGTGTATGGCTGAATTTGCATCTGCACAGGAGATCACATGTAATGAAGGAGCAGTGCGCTCCGAATTACATGCGATCTCCGCAGCCGGCGGTGCTTTATAAAAAATAAATGTTTATATATATATTTATACAAACTATTTTTGTACATTTGTCAACTACATATATACATATATTCAAAAAGGAGCAAGTAGGACAAGGCTCAACGAGGGACTAAAACACCTGCTCAACCGGTGCTAAAAAAGTACCTTAAAATACAATAATAAATATATAATACAAATAAATTTATCTAAAAAAGCTGCTGCTATAAATCAAAGAAACATGTATATAAGGTGCATATATAGTGACAGTCAATCGGAAAATACACTACAACACACTAGCAGCGCTATAATAAAGTGCAGTCCATTGGGATAAAGTCCGTGTGTTCATATATTCATGCAACGTGCCCAAAAAAATCCACTCCCGACAATCAGAAGCCTTGAGTGGGTACTTGTGATGTTCAGCACACCGAACCCTCCACCGCACCAAAGTGCTCCCCTATGTAAGAAACACTCACCAGAAATCTGGTTAAACAAGAGCCCATAACATCAGCCTATCTCAGGCTAGGAATCGATCCTTTGATCTCCACAGGATTTCCACTGAAAAGGATGGCACCTGATCGGTCTCGATCGGATCAATACTTGTAACAGGCCCACAGGAGGTTCCCAACAAACACGGGGCGGTACATGTGAAAATAATAACTCACATAGGGCAATATTGCATGGCTAAAACACTGCTTTATTACCCAAAAAAACAACTTTGCTTTGTAAGTGCATTAGCCACAGGGGTTGTTTTTTTGGGTAATAAAGCAGTGTTTTAGCCATGCAATATTGCCCTATGTGAGTTATTATGAGGAGTTTGAGGTGGGATGTTAGTCCCCAAGATGCCCTCAATGATGAGGTATCTATTAAGGAATGGTTAGATTTTTTCAACAAAGCAGGTACTGAGTTACAACAATTAGTACTAAAAAGGAAAAAACGAAAAATGGCTTTGCTGGAAAAGAGGATTGCTGAATTACAGTTAATCCTTGAACCAGACAAAGATTTAGCTCAGGTTATTAAGTTTAATACCGATGTAAAGAAAAAATTAGAGAAAATAGACAAGGACACACATAAAAAGAAAATTAAGAAATTTAGGAGGGACACGCAGGACTTCAGGACTGACAATGTATATGTTTGGCAGAATCCGCCAGGACAATCCATTGAACGGCCCATGGAGTCGGTTCCCAATACGCCGCTCCCATCCACCTCCGGTGGTATGGGTGCGAGTCATTATGCCAATTCGGCACCACAGATGCCAAATAATAGGAAAAAAGGTAAGGGAAGGACTAAATCTAATGGTAATAATTATCCATGTAACCACGACCAGTGGCAACACATTCCTTTTAGGATTGGTGGATATGATGGATCATTCAATAGAGGTGGTCTTAACTCCCCTAAACCTCTCCCAACCTTTAACAGGTATGATCAATTGGGTGATGTGAATACACCATCCACGCCTGTACCCCCACCCCTTCCTTTTTTATGGAGGGGCGGTCGGGGCAGGGGGGGGAGACGGGGGGGCAGACCCTGGAGGGGGAGACCCACAGAATGGGGCCCCCCGAGTTATCCACCGAGGAATGGCCCATCCTCCCAACATCCTCTTCGAGCGGATCCCGCATGCGGGGATGCCGAGCAGGGAGGAAGTACCAACAAAAAAAGAAGGCTGGTGGATTAACGGGTGTGTATAATTTAGCTGGCATTTCTCTCACGCAAAAAGAAACCAACATCTTAAATGCAGGTTTAAAGTGTGCCAAGCATAGACCCCTCAATAAATTTGACGTGTACATAGATGTGCATAAGTATGTTAGGAAAATTAATCTGAAGAGATATTTTCTTAATCCTAATCGGGTCACCAATAACAGCCGGTCTTATAGCATAGCTACCACTGTAGGAGTGGACAGTGGTCTTAAAAATCGCTCCCTTTTCAATCCTCCACAATCCTCCAACCAGTGTGTGGAGGTGTTTAAAAATTTGGTACTTCAGGATGTAAGAACTTTGCAGCCTAGAAAAGGGGTGAACCCTAGACACATCCAGCAAGGTTTGGAGGCTTTGGAGGAGAGAAAAAATGTTATAATCAGACCAGCCGATAAAGGGGGAGGGGTAGTGATCCTCAAGAAAGATTTCTATCTAGATCAACTGAGCAATATGCTTTCAGATACGGAAACGTATGAGGAGCTGAGAGGGGATCCAACCCTCGAGTATAGGAGGATTTTGAAAGACCTTATACAGTTTGGGTATTATCATTGTGTTCTCTCTGATAAAGAACAGAGGTACCTTATGCCAAGTTTTAATAAATCACCAACGATATACACCCTTCCGAAAATTCATAAGGATGCACAAAACCCCCCAGCGAGGCCCATAGTGAATGGGATCAATTCAGTGACCGCTAGACTGGGTGAATACCTGGACTTCTTTCTACAGACCAGCGTGGTAAATCTGAGGTCGTACCTTAAGGACACCAAAGATTTCCTGCGGTCCTTGAAGGAGATTCAGATATCCCCAGATAAAGAAGTATTTCTAGTAACAGCGGATGTGTCCTCGTTGTATACTATAATCCAGCACGAGGACGCATTACTAGCCCTAAATTGGGCCTTTTGTAGTCGAACCGACCTCCCTGACCCCCAAAAGAGATTTTTAAAATGCGAACTTGAGTTTTGCTTAGCGCATAACTACTTTTGGTTCAATGGTAACTTCTATAACCAAAAACGTGGCGTGGCGATGGGAGCCAAGTTTGCTCCCAGCCTCGCCAATCTCTTTATGGGGGAATGGGAGGATCGGTTCATCTATGCCCTCGGTAAGAGTGAGCTTAACATCTACAAAAGGTACATTGACGACCTATTCTTTATATAGGAAGGTCCGGAAAGTACTTAGCGAGAGTTCGCCGACTCGCTTAACTCCAACAACAATGGTGTTAAACTGGAGTTTAGTTGGAGTCACGAGTCCATTCATTTTTTGGATGTAGAGGTGATGTTAAAGAACAAAGTATTGGAGACTCGCGTGTACTTTAAACCGACCGACCGGAATGGGTACTTACCCGTTTACAGTGGCCACCATTTCCGTTGGTTACAGAACATCCCTAAGGGGCAGTTCCTACGTGTTAGGAGGAACTGCTCCTCGGATACGGATTTTCTGACACAATCTCAGGTTCTCCGACATTGTTTCCTTGAGAAGGGTTATGATGGACGGAAGCTTGACAGTACCATCACTGAAGTCTTGGGTATTTCCCAGCAGGAATGCTTTGCAGACACTGTAAGACCAGCGGACAATAAACAAGAGTGGAGTTTCCTAACGCAGTATAACTCTAAATATAGAGAGGTGGAGGACATTATTAGGAAACATTGGGGTGTATTGAGTGTAGACAGGATTTTGGGGAGCATTATTCCATCAACACCCACCTTTGTATACAAAAAAGCACGCACTTTTGGTGACCAATTAGTGTGCAAGGTCCTTGACCCCCCCACCAAGCCCTCCATGTTTTGGGATGACAGGACGGGGTTCTATGCCTGTCGTCGTTGCAAGACATGTAGACAGGTGTGGACTCATCTACGGGGGTTTTCATCTTTTAGCTCTTCCGCGAATGGTGAGACCTTTGATATTAAAGATCTCATCACATGCCATACCACTCACGTGGTATATGGCTTGGAATGCCCTTGTGGCTTGATCTATATCGGAAGAACTAAAAGAACCATTGCAATACGCATTTCGGAACACATTACAAATATTCGAAATGGGTATAAGGACCATAATGTCTCTCTGCATTTCAAAAAGTGTCACAATCAGGATCCGAGTGATCTTAAATTTTGGGGTATTGAACATGTCAAACCTGTGTGGAGGGGATCGAACAGAGTGAGAGAGCTGTCCAAGCGTGAAACGCATTGGATTTATCTGACCAACTCTCTGCACCCCAAAGGGTTAAACGTTGACTTAGACATCAACTGCTATATTAGTGATTATTGACATCAAGTTCCCCCCTCTTATGTGACTTTTTGTTGTTTTTATATTTGGTCTTTATCCCTTGTCTTTTTCTCTTTTTATTATGGTAATTTTTAATTATCCTTTTATTCATTGGTTTAAAGGTTATTTACCTGTTTTAAATTAATTTCTATTGTGTATGACTATTGTTATGTATATCGAATGGTAATCACAGTGTTTTTTGCTCTGTTTATTCCATTTGTAATAAGCCGCTATTATAGAAAGTTCATTGTGTACATATGGGCTATATGATCTGCTTATGATCTGATGGGCGTATACTCCACCTATCTCTAGGGGCGCTGGAGAAGTTGGATGGGCTCGGTTGGAGATGGCAGTGACGCTCTGTGTGGGCGGAAGCCCTTGCTGCATGAGATGACTTCCGGTGAGGGCGGAAGTGATGACTAGTGGGAAGGTCCCGCGTCATCCGGCTGATTGGTGCCTCCGTCCCCGGTACAGTCAAATAGCGCTGACCGTCCACGCGTGACCACGCCCTCTGTTGAAGTTACTTGCTAACGAAACGCGCCAGGGCGTGGTCACGCGGTCACGAGGCACGACCAGCATCTGACGCCGTACCCGATGCTCGCCACAGCTTGGTACCAGCGGCGAACTGTCACTACGGGGATCGGCCTCTACACGCAGGTTTACCTCATTTCTTCTGACATGTTTGCTTTGTTTTTATGCTTTGTAAGTGCATTAGCCACAGGGGTTGTTTTTTTGGGTAATAAAGCAGTGTTTTAGCCATGCAATATTGCCCTATGTGAGTTATTATTTTCACATGTACCGCCCCGTGTTTGTTGGGAACCTCCTGTGGGCCTGTTACAAGTATTGATCCGATCGAGACCGATCAGGTGTCATCCTTTTCAGTGGAAATCCTGTGGAGATCAAAGGATCGATTCCTAGCCTGAGATAGGCTGATGTTATGGGCTCTTGTTTAACCAGATTTCTGGTGAGTGTTTCTTACATAGGGGAGCACTTTGGTGCGGTGGAGGGTTCGGTGTGCTGAACATCACAAGTACCCACTCAAGGCTTCTGATTGTTGGGAGTGGATTTTTTTGGGCACGTTGCATGAATATATGAACACACGGACTTTATCCCAATGGACTGCACTTTATTATAGCGCTGCTAGTGTGTTGTAGTGTATTTTCCGATTGACTGTCACTATATATGCACCTTATATACATATATACATATATATGTCAAATGAAAGTATTTCCAAACCCACCAAATAACATGAGTAATATATATATATATATATATATATATATATATATATATACATAATTATTTGAGGGGTGAGACGGGCATGATGCATAATGCATAATGGGGTAGCCAGCCGACATTTCGTTGGGGGACACAGGCTGCAGGAAGACGGAGTTAAGTGAGATACGTCTAATTATACACAGTTGCATGAGAGGTGGGGCGGGGCCGATGCACGCATGCCTAGTCTATAAAGTAACGAGCAACACAACGAACGTTCTTGTACGTCACACACATCTTCATCTAGTGTTGTCTGTCACAGAGCGTTCGGATTCCTGTTGGACCTGTGTCACCTAAAGAAGGTAAATTAGCTTGACCTAAAAGGAACTATTTATTCACAACAAAAATTGAACAAAATGTTTGCAACATACCTTGTGTTTATTCAGCTGACACAAAGTTTAGATAATATTCGTTTTGAGAATACCTCTATATCAGGCTTAAATGCAACATAGCTGAACTGTTTTTTTTTTTTTTTTTTTGGTTTTCAAGGGGTTTTATTTTAAAATATAAAATTATTTATATTTTTTTTTATATTTTTTTTCAATTTTAGTGTAAGCACAACAGGTGCTTGTCCGTGAAAATATTTAACAAAACGAAAACATATTTCAACTTGGATCACCAACATGTTGAACTTTGCACAACATGTCGATAATACATACTAAAGTATAGTATAAAACAATTCCAAAAAAAAAAAAAAAGGAAGGCAAAAAGAACATTAAAGACGTGTCTGTACTTTTGCAAGTATGTCTATACAGTACTGTAAACGGGTCAGTACACATGTAGCTGCATCTTTGATCTTCTGGATGTCAGTACATGCTGCTAACATTAACTCCCTGGATATCTGTCCCACTGTAGCAGCATCCAAACCAGGATCTGTAATAAAGGAAAGGCATTGATAAATAATCAGGTGTGCATGTGGAAATACCACAACATAATAATTTCACTTGTACATACGTGTGCTAGTCACACTCTGCAGAGTATCTTCTGTGCTCTGTGTGGGAAAGTCAGCTGTACCCTCCGTTATGGCATCACATATGTGGATTGGAGAAGACACACTGCATTGTTCCTGCTGCATTCCTTCGACAAATATTTCATCTGGAGAAATAGCATAGTTTGCTTACAAGCATTCTTTCACTATGTATACAATTGTCATACTTGATAACACGATTTAGGTATGACAGTGATCTTCCAGCATCATGACAGGATTCTCTTGTTGGCTTTGCAAAATGTTTTGAAATTCACCACCACACTATATATAGTTAATTGTTGTGAAATTTGATACTATATGGATCGTAATTAAATGCTTACCAGAACATGTCCTCCCTCATAAATCAGGCAATATTATCCTCTACCATAAAAATTTAAATTCCCTGTGAAATTTAATAAACAATATACCTAATTCAGTGTGTTCAGACAATTCTTCAATGGTGCGGACACCACTATCTTTAGCCTGGACACTGCTAGTTGATTGCCCTGCTTTTTCTCCTCCAGAATCGTCACTGTCAGATTCAATGCGTCTTCTCTTCCTCTTTACGGGGCCTAAACAAAATATAAAAACATATAAGTTTGAATATGTGCTATGTCATCTGAGGAAATTAAACTTGATTCACAAAGCCAAATGACTAACCTGCTGCAGCAGCGGAATATACCGAATCTGATGTATTCTCTTTGTGCACATCCTCAGTCTCCGATACCAAACCCCTTCTCCTTTCCTGAATTCTCTGATGGTGCAGCCGTTTCTTCAAGCTCTTTTTTTTTTCACTATAAAAAAAATAAAATATTATAGCATATATAGAGGCAGGCACATTCCCAGATATATAATATGTAAAAAAGAGCACAAACATTAAACATCATTCAGATATCATATACACAGTCATGTGCAGCATATGATTATGAAGCTAGAATCCAGAAAGCATTGGAAAGCAAGAATAAATGTCAACAAGCAAATGTACTTACTTTTTTTAATCCTTTCATGGATTTCCTGAAGTTGCTTGTGTTCGCGGCTTTTTAAATCCTACCACCTCTTTCTCAGTTGGTCTTTGGACCGTTCAGCCCCATATTTGCATCTGAGGACTTCCACTACCTTGTCCAGGATGTAGTCCTTCCTTGAATTAGGCCTCTCATAATGTGCAAGCCTGCCATCATAATCATGCTTCTCCAGGATCTTCACCATCTCCACCATTTCATTTTTGGACATGGATGTTGCCTTAACTCTTTTTTCATCTCTAACATGTTTTTGGGCCGACATCCTGTTCTCCTCCACCTCAGACATTCGGTTGTTGTGACGTCTTCGTTATTGAATTCACGTCGCACAGTAACGTTGGATGGGGGGCGGGACACCGGACGCATGCACAGACCACCAAACACCGAATGTTCGTCTTGTGGCGGCACGATCAAGGAAGGATAATATTGAACGAGCATTTTCAGATTCACGAACAAACTGTGACAACGAAAGAAGATAAACCAGTCATTTGTTCGCACGATTGTTCTCTTGAATCTATGATATCTGTTTATTATTAAAGTTGACCATGCTTCCATCACTGGCCTTGTATATTGTCATTATTATATTAGATCAGTTAAATTGTACAATTGTACCTACAATTAGCTCTTTATTGAAATTAAGAACAGTGCAAATTATATACAAAATGACAATAAAAACTGTTCTTCATCTTCAACATTTATGTCAGTCAACAAATATAATAACCAGGCTTGTTCATTATAGCTGTATTTTACAATTAGTGGCCGAACATTCGGGAAACATTGTGAATAGGCTGCAATTTAATTGTCGGGTCGAATCTTAACACGGTTGTTTACATTCTCCAATCTCCTTCCGGGTTATTTCGCTGTTTCCAATCATGCGTGGTGTTTGTCGAACGACTTTTAGCGTACGCATACTGTACTAACGAAACGATTATCGTTCGAGAAGATGTCGTACAACAGAAGTTTTCATGTTTGTCCCTTCGGATTTTGTTGGACCAACTGTCGTGATCGGCTGTCGAAAGCTGTGTACTAACGATCAGATTATCGTGAGACCAGGTCGAAAGCGAGTTTTGTCGTACGATAATCGGAACGTGTGTACGGGGCATAAGAAGCCATTTCCCATGGGGGCACTCGTGCAAACCTTCTCCCGAATTACCCTGTCTGCATCCCTTGACATAGACAAGGCAGCTTGGCCCCGTCCCATCACAGATTTTATTTGACAGCAAGGGGAGCCAATGGCGCCCGCTGCTATCGATCTGCTCAGTGAGGAGGGACAAAGCCGGAAGAGCAGCTGCTCTCATGTACAGCACTGGATCGAGATTGGCTCAGGTAAGTATAAGGGGGTCAGGGAGGGTTCTGTGACACAGAAAGGTTTTTTTACCTTAACCACTTCCGCCCCGCCCTTCGCACATTTACTGTGGCACTCAGGCGCTCCTGGGCAAAATGACGTAGTACTATGTTGCTAATTCAGGAGACTCTAGGGGGCGAGCGCTCCCGCCCCCGCTCGTTAGCTGGGGAGCCAGCGCGTGTGACTGGTGGCTCCGATGGCTGCCAGCCACTTGCGATCCCGCTCAGGAGAGGGAGAAAGGCAGGCGGCTAATGTAAACACAGCCGTCTGTCATTTTCCCTAATGTAAGTGCAGAGACTATACGATCCTGCTATGTAGGATCGTATGTCTCTGTGGTTACATCACTAGCCACGCCCCCCACAGTTAGAAACATGCCCCTAGGGATACATTTAACCCACTGATCACCAATAAAGTTAACCCCTTCCCTGCCAGTGTAATTTTGACAGTAACAGTGCATATTTATAGCATTGATTACTGTAGTAATGTCACTGGTACCCCCTAAAAGTGTCAAAAATGTCAGTCAAGGGTCCTGATCTGTCCGCCGCAATGTTGTAGTCCCGCAAAAAAAAAATCGCAGATCCCCACCATTACTAGTTAGAAAAAAATACAATAAAAATGGCATAAATCTTTCCCGTAGTTAGTAAACGCAATAACTTTTGTGTAAACCAATCAAAATACGCTTATTATGATTTTTTTTACCAAAAATATGTAGCAGAAAACAAAATTGGCCTAAAATGTTAACAAATTTTGATTTTTAAGTTTTTTTTTTTGGGGGGGGGGGGGGGGGGAATTTCATATAAAAAAATGTGAAAAATATTTTTTCAAAATTGTCGCTCTTTTTTTGTTTATAGCGCAAAAAATAAAAATTGCACAGGTGAACAAATACCACCAAAAGAAAGCTCTGTTTGTGGGAAAAAAAAGGAAGCGCAACTGTCCGTTAAAGTCACGCAGTGCCGAATCGCAAAATAGGGCCTGGTCTTTGAGCAGCCAAATCCTCCAGGGCTTAAGTAGTTAAAGTCACACAGTGCCAAATCGCAAAATAGGGCCTGGTCATTGAGCAGCCAAATCCTCCGGGGCTAAAGTCGTTAATGCATAGGCTTCAGAACCACTTTAATGACACAACGTGACATGTGAATAATGTATTCATGCAGACTTATAAAATTGCTGAGAAGTTAAATTTAACTAGAGGATTAACACAGCCTGCTAAAAAGTAAGAAAAAAATGTTTTTACACAAATAATCACATAATTTGAAATATATATAAATTATATACATACATATGCAAAAAAAGACATCAAATATTATAGTTTCATTTTAAATTAAATAACAAACACAATAATGTAAAATAAAGTGGGTGATATTGTGTATTTAGAAATATACCACACTGAAAACTAGAAGCAATATTACCAAGTGAATCTGCAAATGAAAGAAAATAAAAAGTATTGTAACATCATAACATAAATACAGAATATCCAAATGTATTGAATTAATGGGATTTCTTTATTAAAGGAGTAGTGAGTGTTCACTGAATGTTAACTTAACTTTGTAAATAAGGTAAAGCTGTATTTCCTTTGAATACCCAATCATATGTAGGACAGTTTATGGAAAAATAAAAACATTTTTCCTTCTTTAAGGCTAGTTAATCAAAATGAACACAGCTTTACTTATTTAGTAAATCAACCCCAAATACATTTTATGACAGAAAGAAATAAGGGAAATATTTGTGTCTCTGGGGCTATGTACATGCATCCACTGGATGCAGCAACATTCAATAAAGTAAACATTCAGTAAAGCCCAAAAAATTAAGAGTCTTTTTACACTTTTTTCAAAGTAGAGTTGGCGAACACCTGAATTATCGGGGCGTTCAACCGCTTGTTCAGCCCGCCGAATGACCACAATGCACTGTGCCACAGTGCATTGGAAGCTCTGATTGGCTGAAGCAATGAAAGCTTTGCCCAATCAAGGCACAGAGCACTGTTACAGCTAGGATTGGAGAAAGTAATGATGACTCTATCCAATCATGGCTCATTGCCCTTAGTCCTGTCCCACACTATAAAAATATTCTCCCCATAGTAGCCATTTGCCGTGTGGTTAGTGTGGAGAGGCATAGAACAGGGCTCTGTTCAGTGCTACTAGCTAGTTAGTGTGCTATAGTGTGCTATTGTGATTCTATTGTCAGCATAGAATATCAGTTTAGTGTGAATCTAGTGATAGTCCAGGGTGAGTGTAGTTTGACCATTCATTTTTACTTTAGTGTCAGTTTATTTTGTCAGGGCAGGTTTCCTGCAGTATAGTTCAGTGCGTTACTGCACGTTTAATGCAGTATATTTTAGTGCATTGCTGCATGTTTAATGCAGTATAGTTCTGTGCGTTACTGCAGGTTTAATGCTGTATATTTCAGTTCTTTACTGCGCTTTTAATGCAGTATATTTCAGCGCATTACTGCACTTTTTTTTTTTTTTTAAACAATGTTTTATTGAAATTCAAACTCAGTACATAGAAATAATTATTGAGCAATAACAGCAGAATACAAACATCAAAAACCCAAAATGGAAAGACAACGTGCTCCGCCAAACCGAATCACAATGTCGAGGAATTTCATCAACTATACAAACTGGCTTGGATAAAAAAGGATAACAGTTACGTTTTCATTGGCATCAACCAAGGGAGAGAAGGAGTGGGGAGGGGGGCAACCAGGGAGGTGGGGGGGAGGTGGAGAACATTTACTCGGAGGAGGGGGGTAGAGCCTAGGTAGATTCGTGTTGGAGAGGGGTCAAAGGGTTGGGGGAGGGGGGGATAGGGGGGTAGGAGGCACCATGTGATTATTCAAAACCGGAGAATAGCTACATTGTACCGATAAGGGGCTGATAGCACTACCTCTATAACATAATATACACATAGTAGGGCACCGTAACAGCCTGGCACACCGGTACATGCATTGCAAAGTATAATGAACGACTTTTCAGCCGGTTGAGGGTGTGCATCTGTCAGAAGTGAGGTCTCAGATCAGTTCGAGGAAAGTGGCAGTGATCCTGTCAGGGGTGAGTGAGTGTGAGCAGGCAAGTTCCACTTGCGATCAATGGTCGATCGGGGCATGTGCGGGTTTATTGAGGGACCCACTAGCTGGGTGTTTCTTAAAGTGATGAGGTCAGAGGAAAGCTCCGCTATAGTGGGGGCGATATCCGACATCCAGTGGAGCAGAATCAGCCTGCGTGCCGCCATCAGACAGTTAACTAGCCAAGGCTTGTATTGAGACAAAAGCTTCCTGGAGTCTTTCGGCAACTGAAGACTTTCCCCATCCAGGCAATTAAATACTAGGGGGTAGATGTCTCTAGGGATGGACACCCCCGTCATTCTGGCAATATAGCGTATCGTTTTGTCCCAAAAAGATGATATCTGGGGGCAAAGCCACAACTTATGCAGGAGAGATGGATAGCGTTCCTTGCAAAGGGTGCAGAAATGATGTGCTGTGTCCTTTGACCAGCGGATGTGTGGATAGTATGCTCCGTGGAGAATTTTAAACTGTTTCTCCCTCCAGAATTCACAGGTTATGTGTTGACTAAGGATGATCGAACTTTTGAAAAGTTTGGTTCGGCCAGAACATCCGAACTTCCCGAAAGTTCGGCCCGGATTTCAGAACCCCATTGAAATCAATGGGACCCGAACTTCAGTAATCAAAAAACACAATTTTTAAGCCCTAAAACCCAATAAACGCCAATTATTGAAAAAAAAAAAAAAAAGAGAGATTTTTTGATTTTGACTTTGGATTTAGTATATGGGGGGTCTAAAAGGTGTGCATGTGAAGTTTCAGCTCTGTAGCATGTCCAGAACCATGAAAAAAAAAAGATAATTTTTCAGTAGAACAGGGATGTAGGTCGGGACCCTCCTTTAACTTTAACACCTATATGATCTTTTTTTCTGGTTCTGGACATGCTGCAGAGCTGAAACTTCACAGGTACACCTTTTAGACCCCCCAGACACCAAATCACACAAAAAAAAGTTCTTAAAAATTGTCATTTTTGATAAAAAAGCCAATTATTGAAAAAATTAAAAAAAAAAAAAAAAAGAGATCTTTGGATTTCAGATCTGGGGGGTCTAAAAGGTGTGCATGTGAAGTTTCAGCTCTGTAGCATGTCCAGAACCAGAAAAAAAAAAGATCGTTTGTATTAGAACACTTTCTTTCAGGACAGGTAGTTAGCTTCTCTCCCGGTTTAATAGCAGGCATTTTTTGGGGTTCTTTGCAGTCAGGAAAAACATCTGAACTTGTGTATAGTGCTACTGTGCACAAGTTCTGATGTTTTGCCTGCCTCCAAAAACCCCCAAAAGATGCCGGCAAAAACACACCTGGGCATTTTTTTTTGGACGCTAGCGTTTTTTTTGGCATTTTTTTGGGTTCTTTGCAGTCAGGAAAAACATCTGAACTTGTGTATAGTGGTACTGTGCACAAGTTCTGATGTTTTGCCTGCCTCCAAAAACTCCCAAAAAATGCCAGCAAAAACACACCTGGGCATTTTTTTTGATGCTAGCGTTTTTTTTTGGCATTTTTTGGGGTTCTTTTGAGGCAGGCAAAACATCTGAACTTGTGTATAGTGGTATATATACACACATACATATATTTATATACACACCTAGACATATATAGGTGTGATAGTAGCAGAAATATATCTGTGTAAATGATTTAATTAGCGCAAGCATTTATTTCTGCTACTATCACACCTATATATGTCTAGGGGTGTATATAAATATATGTATGTGTGTATATACACCACTATACACAAGTTCTGATGTTTTGCCTGCCTCCAAAACCCCCCAAAAAATGCCAGCAAAAACACACCTGGGCATTTTTTTTTTGACGCTAGCGTTTTTTTGGCATTTTTTTGGGTTCTTTTGAGGCAGGCAAAACATCTGAACTCGTGTATAGTGGTATATATACACACATACATATATTTATATACACACCTAGACATATATAGGTGTGATAGTAGCAGAAATATATCTGTGTAAATGATTTAATTAGCGCAAGCATTTATTTCTGCTACTATCACACCTATATATGTCTAGGGGTGTATATACAGACATATATGTATATATATACCCCCTATACACATGTTCAGATGTCATGTCTGACATCAAACATGTCCTCAAAAAAGCACTGACAGTGGCAGCCCCTGCAGCATAAAAAATGCTTGGCTGGTGAGAAGCCATAATGGTGTCCCGAAGCTATTCAGAGAAATGATCATTTCTCTATAGCGGTCACCCTGCTATGGAAGGGTTTTGTCACCCTGCCATAGCAGTCACTGTCAGTTAACCCTGCACTACACTACGGTCCCCTGACACTTCATACTTTCCCTACAGAAACTACATTTTTGAAGCTAACTTAAGTGTAAAGGAGCACTCTAACTACACTAGATATCCCTTTCCTCACACTAAAAATAGCTAAATGACACTTTTAAACTAAAATTAACAGAACTGCTTCCACTCTCTTCCATGTCCAGTATAACAATGCTAGGAATATGACGGGGGCGATCTTATATACTGGGGGGCGTATTCACTAATGATTGGTCTAGGGACCCCCTAGTCACTCCAATCACATTCCTAGCATTCTCCTGCCCCCTCAATTGGCTTTTGCTAATGGTTCTGGTCCAATCACGGGCTTTTAAAGCCCATTTCCTGAAGCATTGCATTTTGGGCGGTTCTGGTTGCCGAATTCCAAACTTTTTGGGCAAAAAGTTCTAAATTCGGCCGAACCTCGAACACTCAATGTTCGGGCCGAACCGATGGTCGACCCGAACCGTTCAATCATCCCTAGTGTTGACGAGTGGTAAGATAGCCCTTCAAGATTCTAGATTGAGCATTGGGCGAGTTGAGTAGTTTATTCCAGGATTTAGCGATGGAGTGCACAGTCCCCTGACAGAGTTCTTGGTTGAGAGGTTTATACAACTGCGATATCCTGTGTTTACCCTGCATAATCCATTGGTCCACCAGGTTTGGGCGGAATCGTAGAGAGGAGGTACGACACAAATCATTTACAAAACTTACACATTGCCTGAAGTAAAGATAATGAACTTTCAGTAGACTATATGTCTCGGCAAACGAATGATAACTCAGGGGAAGCCCAGAACTCAATTCAAAAAGCTGCTACATCAACTTTATCCCCCGTAGGGACCATATCCCATAGGCCGAGTGTTGCTGTGCCTGTGGGAATCCGGGGTGGTTGTAGATAGGAAAATATCTCGACAGACGTTGGGAGGACCCCAACTTCTTCCGCACCTCCCTCCAAGCTGCCACCGTATCCCTAATCAAAATGTTGTGGCGGAGAGCGTTGGGGATATCCCCAGTCCCACAGTGCAGCAACGCGGCCAGGTCATAAGGAGCGACCATTTGAGATTCCAGAGAATGGTTAGTATACCGTGATTCCCTGCTGACCCAGTCTAGGCAACCTCTCAAGAGTACATATAGGATTCTCCTTTAAGAATTTGACGTTATGCCCTATTATATTTAAAATTTAAAATTTAATATTTAAAATTAATTACACATATACATGTTTTTTTATTACACTTTAATATCAACAATATAGTTTTTAATGTTAGAGGTGTTTTATACATTTTATGTATTTTAATGTATTCCTAGTCATCACGAGAGTTGTGATTTTTATCTTGTAAACGTTGTTTTTAGTGTAGGCTGAGAGTGTGTATACATATGATATGTATATGCACACATGACTCCCTTTCTTCTCATTTAATTGTTTTTTTATTATTTTTATTTTTATTTCCATTTTTTATTTTTATTTTCAATTTATTTTCATCTATTTTTTATTCAGTTATTTTCATCTTCATTTTTATCATCAGGATCGGTTCTAGATATATTGTTTTAAATTAGTATGTATTTTTCTTGTATTATATGACCAGTTGTATTTGTTTATACTTACAATCATCCAGGATTTACTCCCAGCTATTACTACCGCTCAGGTGTTCTTAGTCAGGTATTCATAGTATTGGACTTACTTTAGGACCCTGCGGTAGTTAATTTCCTTTCCCTATATAATGCCCCTCTCTAAGATGGTGCTACTAGAGGCCTGAGGAAGGAGCGCATGCTCCGACAACGCGTCGCCTACGTCATCACGCTTCACGCCCAAGCCGGAAGTACGCCGCTGGAAGCTCTGACAGTGTCCCCAGGGTCCGGTCAATGCCGAACTTCACTGGCTGTAACGGATCTTCGGAGTGGACGAGTCGGTTCTTTTCTGTCTAGGCATCCAGACAAATTGATCTCCTGAGATGTATATCCATTGCTGTTCTACTACTTGTACGATTGTGAGTACATAATATGGTGAATTCCTAATAAACACCAAGTCATATTACACTTAGAGTGGCGCTTGTCTTTTTCTCCTAGTACCCTGCAAGTTCATCTTCTCTACTTGTGACAGAGCTGCCTTCAAGTGTTCACAGACCTGTTGTGTTTTATGGACTTTATGGACTTTTTATATACAATTTTAGGTCCTTTATTGTCCTATTTGTTTAGTAGGTTTATTGATGGTTACCCTTTAATCTTTTTTTGCGCTAGTACACCCTTGTTGTTGTTTAACCTCTCAAGAGGCATGCTAGGTTGTATAATCTCGTGTTTGGAAGATCAATCCCCCCATTCCTTCTAGACATATGCAGCTTGTTGAGTGAGATACGAGGTCTTTTCCCTTGCCATATAAAACGAGAAACCTCTTTGTGGAGTCTAGTAATATCCGAATGTTTCAATAAAACCGGGATTGTCTGCACAGGATATAACAGTTTTGGGAAGGTGGTCATTTTATATAGGTGGCACCTTCCAAAAAAGGAGAGTGGCAAAGTGGCCCAGGATTTTAGCTCGGCTATCATCTTGTCGAGGACCGGCGTGAAGTTTAAGCGATATATGGAAGAGGGGAAGCGCCCTATTTTGACTCGCAGATAGGTGATGTGTGTGGAAGCTATACGCAGGCTTGACGATGTCACCCACTGTGGGGTGTGCACAGTGTTTAGGGGCAATATTTCACTCTTGTGGAAGTTGATACGGAGACCCGAATACAGACGGTAGTCTGCAAAAATGGACTGGATCAAGGGGAGGTCATGGCTTGGATCAGACGTGAAGATAAGCACATCGTCCGCGAACATAGCGGTGCGTAATTCCTCCGTGCCCACTCTTATGCCCCGAAGATCGGGGTGGGACAGTAGAAACCTGGAAAGGGGCTCTAAAACGAGATTGAATAAAAGAGCGGAGAGTGGACACCCCTGCCTCGTCCCCTTGTATAAGCGGAACGAGGGAGATATGTGACCCGCTATCACCACCTGCACCATCGGGCTTGCATACATCATCCTATTAAATGTAAAAATTTACCCGAGAAGCCCACTCTAGTGAGAACTCGGTCCAGCCAGTGGATATTCACGTTATCAAACGCCTTTTCGGCATCAAGGGTGATTATCGCCGCGTCTGTGTTCGGATCAACCTTGGAAGCCTCAAGAGCGAATAAAACCTTCCTAATATTTGATGTAGCCAATCTGCCTTTCGTGAACCCTGATTGCGTGGGATGAATGATAGAGGGCATAATGTGCGCCAATCTATCCGCCATTCATTTGGAGAGCAGCTTGGAGTCCACATTTAGCAGAGAGATTGGCCTGTAGGAGCCGGGATCCCGAGGGTCCTTCCCTTTCTTATATATAAGTTTTATATGTGCTTGATGACCTGTAGGGAGGTAGGGGTTGCCATTCAATATGTGGTTGAACACTAGTTGTAGCGTCGGTGCCACCGTGTCTGCTGCTAATTTGTAAAAATCCGGTGTGTACCCATCGGGGCCGGGCGACTTGCCAGGAGTGAGAGATTTGATGCCCTTAGTAGTTTCCTCTAGGGACAGGGGCGCATTTAGTTGCGATAGTTGTTCCTGGGTAACCTGCGGGAGGGGGACTTTGGAAAGCCAGTCCAAGGCTGTGTCCTCGTTCCTATGTTCATGACTATACAGGGATTGATAAAATTTTGCAAAGACCTCATTGATACCTTGGGGGTCCTCTACCTGATTTCCGTCGGTATCCCTAAGGGCGGAGACTTGCGTCGGAGTAAAGGGTCCTTTGCATAGAGAGGCCAACAATTTGCCTGATTTATTCCCATAAAAGTGGTATTTCCAATCCTGGTGCGATTTATAGAGTAGTTCCCGTTTCGCCGCCCACCCGTCAAAAGCTGTTTTGGCAGTACGCCAACGTTCTCTGTTCTCGTCGGAGTTTCGGGTGTTCAGCGCAGATTGTGCGTCTCTCAGCAGGGAGCTGACTGCCACAAATTCCTTGGCAATAGTTTTCTTATCTGTCGCGGCGTAGGAAATAATACGCCCTCTGAGCACGGCCTTCCCCGTCTCCCAAAGAAGCACGGGGAGACCCTGGGTGACTCGTTGTGCAATACAAAATCCGACCAGACATCCCTGATGAGTGAGGAGATCCCTGGGTCTTTAGTTAGAAAGGATGGGAACCGCCAGCATTTGGCAGCCGATATCGTCGAATACATCGTGAGATTGACTGACACCGGAGGAAGATCGGACACGGCTATGTCATGTACGCACGGGGATACCGCGCAGGGGAGCATTTTAGGGTTAGTGAATATGTAATCGATCCTAGTAAGTGTTTGGTGGGGTCGAGAGTAAAATAAGTATTCCTTACCATCTGGGTTGTTAAGTCTCCAGACATCAGAGAGATGTATACTATCTGCAAAGTCTCTCAGCAGGGAGGAGTGACGTTGGGGTCTGTGTAGGTGTGTATCCTTCGCTGAGGATCTGTCCTCAGTGGGGTGCATTAGTAGGTTGAAATCACCCGCTACTTGTGTATGTAATATTTTTGTCTTGTTTGGATTTTCTGTTCATGTTTTGATTTCAATAAAATTTAATATTTTAACTACAATATACAGTGTCTAGTGGCATTCACAGTCCCACACCACTGGGGATTCTATTTGTATATATATTTCAGTACCTTAGTGCATGTTTAACTAAGTATATATTTAAGTGCTTTACTGCACATTTAACGCTGTAACCTACAGTGCATTACTGGATGTTTAATGCAGTATAGTTTAGTGCTTTAGTGCACATTTAACGAACTATGTTTCAGTGCATTACTGCACGTTTAACGTCGTATATTTTAGTGCATTACTGCATGTTTAACGCTGTATATTTCAGGTGCGTTACTGCACGTTTAACGCGGTATATTTTAGTGCGTTAGTGCACATTTAAAGCTGTTTATTTCAGTGCGTTATTGCAGGTTTAACGCAGTATTTTTCAGTGCGTTACAGTGCGTTTAATGCAGTATAATTCAGTGTGTTAGTGCACATATAACAAATTATATATCAGTGTGTTTCTGCACATTTAACACAGTATACTTCAGTGCATTACTGCATGTTTAATGAAGTATAGTTCAGTGCATTATTGCATGTTTAATGCAGTATATTTCAGTGCGTTACTGCCCGTATAACACAGTATAGTTCAGTGCATTAGTGCACGTTAATAAAGTTTATTTCAGTACGTTACTGCACGTTTAATGGAGTACATTTCAGTGCAGTATATTTCAGTTTGTTAGTGCATGTTCATCACAGTATTTTGCAGTAGGTCAGTGCAGTTTTACTGCAGTATATTGTAGTATGTCAGTGGAGTGTGTTTGTGCAGTGAGTACTTAAGTTAAAGTGCACCAAACACCACTTTTCACTGATTAAAGTGCATCCATGTACACATTTCCATATCTTTATTACATTTTGTTTATGAGTGCCTTCCCCCCATTATGTCTGGGAGGCCAACAAGGAGAGGCAGATGTTCCCATGGCATGGTGAGGGGGCCAGCATCATATGTGTCCACAGGCAAAGGTGGACATGGTCCCTAGTCAGGCACGGCATCATTTCCCCTGTTTAGAGATGTTGCCCTGGGCAACTTGCCCATGCTATCCAGCCACAACATGCAGAGGAGGTGGTGGACTGGCTTACTAAACCATCCTCATCCACCTCATCCTCCGTCACCCAAGCAGAGCCTAGTGCACAGTCTGCTGCAGCTGTCAGAGTGGCTAAATCTGTCTCCTTGTCCACAGCTATTCCAGCCATAGCCCCAGCATCAGGCATGGAGGAGTCAGCTGAGTTATTTGAACACAGCATCAGCCACTTGCTCCTTGACAATGCACAGATGTTCATTCAGATACTTTTTGTGCGATTCAGATCTTGGTTCGGTGGTTGAGGAAGGTAGGAACATGAGCCTACAGAGAGGGGAAAACACTGGTAAACAACAAATTGGCAGCCATGTTCCCCGAGCCGCAGTGTATTACCAAGTTGTCTCCAGTGATAATAAGGATGGAGGGGATGATGATGAGGTCACTGACGTGACATGAGCGCCGGATAGAGCAGAGGATGGAAGGCAACCATCATGGAAGAGAAGAGAGTAGCCACCCTATTCCACCAGATTGTGAAGCTGTTATCTCCCATCCCACTTCCTACAGCTCAGCTGTTTGGGTCTTTTTTAGCACATGTGCAGCTGATCGCACTGTTGCAATTTGCAAACTTTGCCTCAAGCACATCAAGTGTGACAAAAACACCAGCCATTTGGGTACCACATGCTTGACAAGGCATTTAACCTCCCACCAGGCCATTGGCAAGAGCACCTGAAAGCCACATAAAAGGGACGCAATTCTTCTCCTCCTCACTCCTCACTCCTCACCTTTCTGGTCTACCCTTGCCGTACCTCATGACCTCTCAGCAGCCTGACAGGGATGATGGTATAGTGCAGGGTGTCCTAGGTCCTTGCAGCACATCTCCCAGTAGCACACCACTAGCTGTAGACTATAGCAGGTATATTTCTCTGCCCCATCTGCTGCAGCAAAAAAAAAAAAATACAGTCACTGCAACCCACATGCCCAGTGTCTAAATTCAAGCTCGTCAAAGCTTTACAGCATCTGCCTTTCCGTCTGTTGGATTCTGTCCCCTTCCATGATTTTTCAGAATGTGCTGTACCACAATGGCAGGTTCCCAGTCACTATTTCTTTCCACGTAAGGCCATTCCAGTTCTCTACCATCATGTGAAAGGCAATGTTGTGACATTGTTGGGCAAGGTAGTCAGATGCAAGGTACACGTTACTGGTGACACCTGGTCCAGCAAGCATGGTTATGGACGATATATTTAGTTCACAGCACACTGGGTAAGTCTGTTTGCAACTCAGAAGGATGCAGGACAGGGCACAATTCTGCAGCTTGTTGTACCGTCGTGTTTCCATACAGCTAGTGGTGATGATGTGAGATTTGTCAGCTCTACCCCATCCTCCTCTTCCTCCATGCCCTCCTCTGCTGAATTGTCTTTTAAACCACAAGTACCCACCAAGCGTTCAATGGGCTATTCAATGAGTCAGGCTAAAGGTGCTATGCAATGCTTCAGCTAGAGTGTCTAGGGGACAGGAGCCACACTGGAGCAGAGATTCTTGCAGCTCTGCATGGTCAGGCCCAGAGGTGGTTCATGCCATGCCAGCTGGAGCCAGGAATGATGGTATGCGATAATGGCAAAAACCTCCTCTCCACCCTTAGACATGGAAAGTTGACCCATGTGCCATGCCTGGCACATGTCCTTAATTTGGTAGTGCAGTGCAGGAAGATCTGTTTAAGCAGACCAGAAGAGTCTGTAGCCATTTGAGGTGGTCATATACAGCCAGTGCTTGGTTGGCTGAAATTCAGTGGGAATTCCACCTGCCCATAAACCGCCTGATTTGTGACATGCCAACCAGGTGGATCTCAAATTTTCAATGCGACAGCGGCAGCACATGCAGCAGGGGGCCTTCAATGAGTACCTGTGTGAGTATGGCACAACAAGAGGCTCAGGCTGGCTCAGCTTTTTTCCCCATTCCAACGGCTGCTGATAAAGGATGCATGCACTGTACTGTCACCATTTGAGGAGGCCACAAGGATGGTAAGCCCTGACAATGCATGCATCAGTGACACAATCCCTGTTGTGTTCCTGCTCCAGACATTATGGACTCGAGGCAGAGCAATGGGAGGAAGAGGAGGACTTCCTTTCCTCTCAAGGATTTATGTACCAATTTTTCCGCACATGTTTGACAGGTGCATATTATTTAAATTTTTGAGAGCAAGACCAATTCTTGCTTTCATTAAGAGCACCTTTATAGGATATGGTGTTAAGGTACCACCGACACCCAAAGACCAATTTTTCTGCATCTGTTACTTCTATCCAAAGTCTGAAAAAGAGACTGGCTCCCCAAGCCATTGTTCATAAAATAAAGAAAGCTTGAAGGGAAAATGTCATTTTTTTGGTTATATAAATGTCATTACTGCTGAAGCAGGCTCTATACTCGGTACAGATGTGCCACATTACAAGCAGACTAAGGGGACCCCCCAGGCACTATATTTAAAATCATTTTTCATTTTATTGTTATTTTTCGTTTTTATGGCAGTAGTAAATCACTGCCCATTTGAAAATGATGTTTTTTAAAAACTTATTTTATTGATACATATCCCCCACGGCAGTACCTGGACACCCATAACCACTGTAGGCCCAATTACTTGCATATAAGCCTTCAAAATGGGCACTTTTTTCCAGTTCAGGTCCGATAGACTTCAATGGGGTTTGTTATTCAGTCAGGAACTTTTTCGATGTTCGAAAGTTCTGCCACAAACCAAACAGGGGGTCATTCGGCCTAGCTCTATTCCAAAGTATATACTAAGCAAACACTCTTAAAGAGAAAATAAACTTCAATAGATTATTTCTACCTATAGGTAAGCCTATAATAAGGCTTAACTATTGGTACTGTAAATATCTCCTAAATGTGCACCGTTTAGGAGATGTTTACTGTATATGCAGCCAATGACGTCATAGGTGCATGCGCTCTGAAGGAACGGCCACCCGTGCCATTTCTGCAAAATCCTGTGCTGTGACCAGTTGCTCCTGCGTGCATGCGCAGGAGTGACGTCACGCGGCTCCGGGCCAGTCACACGGCCGAAGTCAGTGGACCCAGGTGGAAGAAGGGGAAAGATGGATGCGGCCTCCAGCAGTGACGAGTTCTTCGTTTGTATGTACGTTTCATGTAATGTAGTATGTAATAAATACTAAGCACATTATGCTATTACTTTTCAGGTCAGGTCAGACAAAAAAAAAAAAAAAAAAAAATGGAAGCCGTTTACTACCTCGCTAAACCAAAAAGAAAAGAGTTCAGTGGTGTAATAGAGTTCATTTACTTAATAACATGCACTTTTACCTTCTCATAAATTGCTTAGTAAAAACAAATATATACATCAGCTATGCTAAACATTTTACATTTTTTTGAAACATGACTATTTTCAACAAACTAAACTGAAATGAAAACTGGAGTATATTACATTTTCCATTCTTTGATCAATTTTCACTGTCATATCTGATTTATTCTATGAATTGAATGTTATTTATTATTAAAATTCTAGCTTTAAAAGGAATGCTTTTTGTTGGTCAAGATTCAGGTATTTGTTAAAATAATCAATGCGTGTGTGGGTAAGGATTGATTGCAAGCAAATGTTCTAAAATGATTAAAATCTGTAGATTCTGTTTTCAAAAAATTTGAATCTGTCTTCGGAGAACCAGAGGCAATGAAAGGTTTGCATGCAAATGGCAATTGTTCAAGTTTATAATTCATTTCAATGATGAAAAAGCAGATATAATGAAATATCACACAACTTAGTTTGGTAAACATATGGAACAGGGTGATTTTTTTTTTTTTCTACGTGTTTTGCCTCAATTTTAAAATTTGTGGAGACATAGGTAACAGTAATCAAAGTCTTTATATTTTATGGTTTGATGGTTAGAATGATCAGATATCATCTCCAGATAAAGGTGCAGGAATACTCATACCGCATATTTGGAGTGGTTAGGCTGTCTGTTCATAACATTTCCTGCTCACATTAAAACTAGAAATACAGTAAACCCCCGCTCCATCGCGGTTCAGTTTTTGCGGTCCCGGTATATTGCGTTTTTTTCTGTAATGTTATTTTACTATATAAATCATTGAAAATGAAATATTTTTGTGTTTTCCATAGCTCTTGCTCTATCTCTCAGTATCTTTTATGTGTTTAAATGAGTTTCTATTGTTTTAAAAGTGTGTTTAAAGACCTTAAATGCTTTTAAAAGTACAGTGACAGTAAAAAAAAAAAACATGCCTACAGTGTATTTTAATAGGGTTTTTCTATTTTGCGGATTTTCACTTTTCGCGGTTCGGTCCGGAACGTAACCCCCACAATGGAGGGGAGTTTACTGTAGACCACTCTAAATATATGGTAATTATGTTGACTTGAATGTGTAAGTATAAAATTTTTTTAGTGGTGATGGACTTAAAGTGGAACTAAACTGTGCTGGGGGTTGGGAGGGTAGGGGAAGGCTAAAGCACTTTCTATAAAAATAGACATGGCATATTTGAATTTTATGGCAGACTTCTGCTTCTTCTTCTCTACTGCCATAATCTTTTCATTCTGTTCTTTGGGACTGGGGTCTTTTATTTTCTACCATTGGATGGCCAGTGATAATGTTACTCCTACACATGCAAACTGGAGTTATGTTATCATGGCACCCAGCACGTAGATACAGAGAGTGTGAGAAGAATGAATACTGCAATGCGTATGTGTCGCAGGTAGTATACACACAAAAAAGGAAAGCTTACTAAACTTACCAAGCCTTTTCTACCAAAAACTGTGCACCAGAATTTTTATTTTATTTTATTATGTTGCAAAGAAATTCTATCAGAGTTTGGATCATTGTAACAATGTTAAAATAATGTTATGGATGTGCTAAGCTGCTCTTATGTTTTGGAGCTCTAAAGTATATGTCCGTCCCAAACTTTTTTTTTTTAAATTTGAGCAGAGTGGGGAAGATTTAAACCCCTGTTGAGTATTATTGCTATTAAAGAGAAATATTTTAGAGAAAATTTGCCTCAGTTTCTGTTTCACTGACTAGGGCTTCACCAAAGAGATAGTGAGGCAAAGTTTGTAACAGGGAAACAGACATAAAAAAAAATCTACCAGGAGTTCGTGAATTCCCAGAAACGCATAGTTTTTTTCTGTCTGTGTCATCTTTTAAGAATTACCCTCACTCCTTTTTGGTGAAACTGTTGTTAGAAGAATTGGAAAAGGGCAGAAACCTCTATATTTATTATCTCTTTTTTTAAGTACCAGATGTCACTAAAATATGGCAGGGGTTCTAGACCTTTCAAACTCTTTTTAAAACTTAAGAAAGTTTTGGTTGAACATTTAATTAGAAATCTTTAAATACAATGACTTGCCAGTGTTGATTACTTGGCCATATGCATTTGAATAACTTCCAGCCATTATGCATTACCCATACATCCCCAGGTTAAAGCACTTATACCAGGATCATGACTGCAACTGCAGCTATGATCCTGGTATCAAAATGTGAAACTGGCAATGGGCTTTACTGTAAAAGTGACCCAAGTGGCTCTGTAGCTGCCCAATCACTTTTACAGGGTGTGCAAGTCCCCCGCCTCCATTCCTAGACTCTCTCATTCCACCAGGGAACCCAGGACCACCACACATG
The DNA here is from genome assembly GCF_965119305.1 of Pelophylax lessonae. Taxonomy (NCBI): domain Eukaryota; kingdom Metazoa; phylum Chordata; class Amphibia; order Anura; family Ranidae; genus Pelophylax; species Pelophylax lessonae. The sequence continues at coordinate 475,509,837 of NC_138769.1, read as the reverse complement.
ATTAGGCCAGCTGCAGAAAAAGGTCAGGAGGGAACATCCATTCCTCCTCTTCCTCTGTGACAAATGACAACAAGGATTTAGTCACTTCCCATTCACAGTTTATTGTTTACATGTTGCTACCAGACAGATAAGCATCTGATCAAACTGATCCAATTTGATCAGAAGCTTTGGAGGGTAGAGGATAGAATCAGGGATCTTACAGGCCCCTAATCTCAAGTAAAGAGTACATGTCACTGCCTAGCTATCACAAGGGATATTGTTCATCCATTGTGATAGCCATAAAGTTGAATTATAAAAAAAAAAAAAAAACGAAAGTAATCATTTAAAAAATAAATAAATATCAATATTCTAAAAAAAATGTAAGAGTTCCCCTATCCCCTCATGCTCATGTGGAAATGCAAATGTGCATGTAGGTGCCGCACGCATATGTGAGGTACTGATACAAATTTTAGAGTGAAAGCAATATTTTCTAGTACCAGAACACACATCTAACCCTAGACTGGTAACCTTTTTGGACTTTATTTTATTGTGCTGTTCATTTATAACACAGTATTCGCATATCATTGCTGTTCACTTACTTTTGCCGCTACACATTTTTCCTTAAAAATGTACGACTGCCGCTAATATTGATTGTTCCTGTGTAGTGTATCCAATAAACAATAATATGTTGTTTCAGGGTTATGTTCGTTATTTTTCATTCCTATATTTTTAATTTTTCCAATAAACAAGAATCTCATAAAAAAACAGTAAAACACATTCCATAATACCTTCTTTTAACCCCCCCCCCCCCCCCCATGTCCCATTTTGAATTATTATATTACCTAAACAAATTTTCTAAATATTCGCAATCTTGGGTGCCAGTCTTGGAGTTTCCAGCCATGCTTTCCATATCTTTTTGAATCTACTTTTACCTCCCCTTCTTTTATAAGCCAGCTTTTCTCTTATTATTATATTATTGACCATTCTCAGCCAATCCATTATACACGATGGCCTAGAATTTATCCACCTCCCTGTAATGGCTTTTCTAGCTTCATACAGCTATCTCAAAACTGCTGTTGGTTTAGCCCCGGAAACCCACCTTCTGCTCCATGTACTCCAATACACATAGAACCGGATCCAATCGTAAGTTTGTTTCAAACACTAAATTTATTTTGTCCAGCACCACTTCCCAATATCTATGTAACATGGGACACCTCCAAAGCATATGAATCAAGTGCCCAACTCCAACCTTACATCTGGGACAGGATACATCCGTGTGTCCCCCAAACTAAAACAATCTTTTTGGTGTATAGTATGCTCTATGAATAATGTAACTCTGTGTGAGTTTCTGGGCTATATATAGATATATATACATAAAACGTGTGAATCCTCCATATTTATAGGGGCCATCCTTCTTTAACCCATTACCTATATACCTTAACCTTCCTAGCGGTATTCCCGGCGTGACTCGGGGTTAGATTTTACAGCCAAAAGCGGTAACCCCGAGCCACACTCGGGATAGCGCTAGGAAGATCGCTGGATCCTGGTAGAAGTTTTACTTACCTTTTCTCCGGGATCCAGCGAAGAATGCGGGCGGTATGCGGCGGCGGAGCTTTCTCCCGATCGTCTGCGAGCCTCAGCTTCCGTATCCGGCGACGTGACGTCCGCCGGGGGGTGGAACCGGCGGCAAATTCAAATGTAAAATGCACCAAACACACTGATACCATTCAAAATAAAAAAAAATTCACATTACATTGCCCCCCAGTGCCCTTTCCTGCAGTTTTACTGTACTTTTTATGTAAATATATATATATATATACAGTATATATATATATATATATACACACACACACACATATATATATATATATATATATATATATATATATATATATATATATAAATAATTCCTGTGAATGAGCAGCCCAAACCAACTGTATACATTATATATATATATATAAATATATATATATGTATATATATATAAAATATATGTATACATAATATACATATATATAATATATATAATAAATGTATACAGTTGGTTTGGGCTGTTCATTCACAAGAATTACATGCAAAATAATGGTACCGCTTTCAGCACCTAAAATCCAAAAGAATCATACCACCAGGGAGGTTAAACCCAGCATCTGAAATTTTTTAACCAAAATTTTCAATATACACTCATGTATAAATTTCAATGTGCCTCGCTCATGACCATTTTTCTTTCTATACCAAATGAATGAGTCTGTTTTTTCTGTCTTAACCTGTTCCCGACCGCCTGCCGCAGTTGAACCAACGTAGCTCTATGTCGGTCACGCGCCCACAGCTATTTTATTTAGGTTCCGCATCGCACAACCACGCAATTGTCCATTAAAATAACGCAGCCGCGAATCGCAAAAAATGACCTGGTCATTAAGAGGGTAAATCCTTCCGGTCCAGAAGTGGTTAATTCTACCCAAAAAGAGAGATCATGTACTCCCCTTGCAATCGGGGTATAGGGTGCTGAACCTATTTCGGAGGGCTTTCTACTCAATCTTGACCCATTAAGGGTTGTAGAAGGTGATAAGGATATCTTAGGCTGCGGACCTTTCATGGTATTTTGAGATGGATTATGTGCAAACTGCTACAATTTGGCTACTGTTTCCTTACTTTATCTTTTGCTGTCCATTGCAGTTGTGAGCTATAAGCCTCCTGTAGCACTGGTACATCTCCTTTTTTCTTGTCATTGCTCTTAACCTTGTTTCCAGGTATAGACTAGGTACAGGTCCTAAAAGCAATAACAAAGAACCAACTTTTGCTCTCCTTCTTCCTTCTCTAAGTTACTTTAAGTGCAATTGGGAAGAAAGAAAAAAATAATAATTTTATCACTTGTCTGAGCAGGCTCAAGGGTCCAGGAGCATAGAGGATTGGTCTACGCTAACATTAGTGAGTGCACATAGCTCACCTGTGCTCCTTCATCCTGACTAATCAACTGGTGTGTCCTGAGCAGGTGTGGGAGACAGGAGCGATACAGTGGGCAGGAATGAATGAAGAGGAGCGGTGTCCTAGACGCTGGTGTCGGAGGGGCAAGGTGGCGGCCGGGAAGCAATCTCTCTCTCTAATCCATCTCGGCCAGTCAACATCGATATTGGCAGCTCTCGGTAACCCTTGCACATGCCCGTGTTGCCTGAGAGGAGGGGAGGGCGCTCAGTTGTGGATAGGAGGAACCGGCGCCACATCATGGGGGACGAGCATGTGACAGCTCTTTCTGACCCCTGACGGGTCTCATTGGCTTCCCTTCGGCCATCCGGTTTCATTCGGCTTCCCCCGATTTCCTCTGACTTCTGCCTGTCTTTGTCGGTACTTGCCTGGCTTGGAGTGATCTTTTGCAGTTTCCTGGAGAATCCATTTACTTTTTTGCAAACTCCTTTCGACTGGCATTAGCCCCCCCCCCCCCCCCCACACTGGCTTGCAGACCCTGATTGTCTGATGCCTATGGATTTTTTTTACTTGACATTTTGCATTTAAAAAATGACTGTGCAAATATTGCGTGACATAACAAAATTTTAATAACCACCATTTTACTTTCCAGGTCATCTCCTGTCACAAAATATTGAATTTGGGGGGGGGGGGTTATAAATAATTTTCTAGCAAAAAAAATGCAACTTTTAACATGTATGTAAGGAATGTCAGAATTTGCCTGGGCAACACATTTTTAAAATGTCTGCTCCCATGTGACAGATTGACTACAAGCTACGTATGTATAAGTTATTTTTTGGAAATATTAGCTTATTTAAGACCGAAAATGGCAATAAACCACCTGTGTATGGAATTTAATGACTCTCTTGCTCAAATATTACATGTCTGGATATCAACTATGCAGTATGTAAAATCTTGTTACATGGTGTTTGCCCTGACACCTGTATGTAGTTATTGCACATCTATTTTGTTTCCTGGTAAATCCAGAAATGTAATATAGTTGTAAAACATCTTGATCAGCAAGAATTGGTAATGTGTTTGCATAATCTTTCAAAGACTAGATTATTTACTATTATGTGTCAGTTCATATAAAAAGCACTTTGTATACCCTGCATAAAATGATCAAAGCAACTCAGAAATGATGTTAGTTCAAATGATCACAAAAGGGCATATCTATTTAAGGAAACTAACTACATAGCAAATCTCAAATGCCAATACAAATTAAGAAATCCATACAAGGGATGATTATTTGGCAGGTTAGACCTAATCTGATAATAAATAGCTAATAGATGTTTAGGAAACAACCTGCTCTCTGGATCAATGTTCACTCCTGATCAATACCCGCTCTGGATAATAGAAAATCCAGTTGTATAAAGATGAATAGGCTTGCTTAGAGAAAGTCACAACATCCAAGCTTAAAGGACAACTATCTTTTTCAATACCTGCACATTACTGTGCAGAAGTTTAGGGGGAAAAATGCTGTAAAGTGAGGATGCTTTTAAAAATATTGTAACGAATAGTTTTTTATTTATTGATTAAAAAGTATACTCAGATAACACCCCACTTCAATATGTGGTACTGGGGGGGCCACTGGTCTATCACACCAGTTGTACAAAAAATTGGCCAGTAACTGTTGTCACTGTGTGTAGCACAGTTAATGTAGCAAAAGAGGCCACATTTTTGCAGGGCTAAAATACACTGTTATAAAAGTATACTGTTAAATACCACCCCACTTCAATATGTGGTATTGGGGGGCCACTGTTCTATCTCACCAGTTGTACAAAAAATTGGCCAATGAGTTTGGCACTGTGTGTAGCAGAGTTAACGCAGCAAAAGAGGCAATATTTTTGCAGGACACAAATACACTTATAAAAGTATACTCAGATAACACCCCACTTCAATATGTGGTATTGGGGGGCCACTGGTCTATCACACCAGTTACAATACTTTAAAAGTGCTTTTGTCACTGTTTGTAGTATTGCTGCAGAAACGTTCAACACACCAGTCACAATGCTGCACAGTGCACAACACAAATCCACTATAATATGCTTTCTATATTAGAAAGTATATGAAAGTGTATTACACCCCTATATAGTGCACTGCACACCAAGTACACTTATACCAAATACCAGTCCTTAAAAAGACTTTTGTAGATCTAACAGAGCAATTTGTGTCACTGGCGATCTTTCCCTGGTGCACATAGCAAACCTCTCCCTGCACTGACAAAAGAGACAGTACACCTATACCAAATACCAGCCTTAAAAGGACTTTTGTAGACCTTAGCAGAGCGATTTGTGTCACTGACAATCTTAACCTGGTGCACATAGCAAACCTCTCCCTACACTGACAAAAGAGACAGTACACCTATACCAAATACCAGCCCTTAAAATGACTTTTGTGGACCTTAACAGAGCGATTTGTGTCACTGACAATCTGTCCCTGGTGTACACAGCCAACCTCTCCCTACACTGACAAAAAGCAGAATGTGAAATGGCCGCCAGGTCAGGTCTATTTATAAGGTAGGGGGTATGTCCATGTGCTGAAATGTTTCAATTGGCTGTCCCATTCCACCTGATGGCTGTGTCATGGGTCAAAGTTCTCCCCAATGTAAACTAATATGGCCGCCGCGAACAACGCCATATGTTCGGCAGACTGCGAACAAGCAAAGTTCGCCGCAAACAAACCGCCGGTGGAAAAAAAGTGGAAGGCACATATACAAACTTATAATTCCTACACCTTTCACCTGATTTGTATGTAAATACCCTCACATTAAAGCTGAACGTCTGCATGTTTGTTCTATTTCAAATCCATTGTGGTGGTGTATAGAGCCAAAATGTTTAGAATTGTGTCGATGTCCCAATATTTATGGACCTGACTGTGTGTATATATATATATATATATATATATATATATATATATATATATATATATATACACAATGCCTTGCGAAAGTATTCGGCCCCCTTGAACTTTGCGACCTTTTGCCACATTTCAGGCTTCAAACATAAAGATATAGAACTGTAATCTTTTGTGAAGAATCAACAACAAGTGGGACACAATCATGAAGTGGAACGAAATTTATTGAATATTTCAAACTTTGTTACCAAATAAAAAACTGAAAAATTGGGCGTGCAAAATTATTCAGCCCCTTTACTTTCAGTGCAGCAAACTCTCTCCAGAAGTTTAGTGAGGATCTCTGAATGATCCAATGTTGACCTAAATGACTAATGATGATAAATAGAATCCACCTGTGTGTAATCAAGTCTCCGTATAAATGCACCTGCACTGTGATAGTCTCAGAGGTCCGTTTAAAGCACAGAGAGCATCATGAAGAACAAGGAACACACCAGGCAGGTCCGAGATACTGTTGTGGAGAAGTTTAAAGCTGGATTTGGATACAAAAAGATTTCCCAAGCTTTAAACATCCCAAGGAGCACTGTGCAAGTGATACTATTGAAATGGAAGGAGTATCAGACCACTGCAAATCTACGAAGACCTGGCCGTCCTTCTAAACTTTCAGTTCATACAAGGAGAAGACTGATCAGAGATGCAGCCAAGAGGCCCATGATCACTCTGGATGAACTGCAGAGATCTACAGCTGAGGTGGGAGACTCTGTCCTTAGGACAACAATCAGTCGTATACTGCACAAATCTGGCCTTTATGGAAGAGTGGCAAGAAGAAAGACATTTCTTAAAGATATCCATAAAAAGTGTAGTTTAAAGTTTGCCACAAGCCACCTGGGAGACACACCAAATATGTGGAAGAAGGTGCTCTGGTCAGATGAAACCAAAATCAAACTTTTTGGCAACAATGCAAAACGTTATGTTTGGCGTAAAAGCAACACAGCTCATCACCCTGAACACACCATCCCCACTGTCATACATGGTGGTGGCAGTATCATGGTTTGGGCCTGCTTTTCTTCAGCAGGGACAGGGAAGATGGTTAAAATTGATGGGAAGATGGATGGAGTCAAATACAGGACCATTCTGGAAGAAAACCTGATGGAGTCTGCAAAAGACCTGAGACTGGGACGTAGATTTGTCTTCCAACAAGACAAGGATCCAAAACATAAAGCAAAATCTACAAAGGAATGGTTCACAAATAAACATATCCAGTTGTTAGAATGGCCAAGTAAAAGTCCAGACCTGAATCCAATCGAGAATCTGTGGAAAGAACTGAAAACTGCTGTTCACAAACGCTCTCCATCCAACCTCACTAAGCTCGAGCTGTTTTGCAAGGAGGAATGGGTAAATATTTCAGTCTCTCGATGTGCAAAACTGATAGAGACATACCCCAAGAACTTACAGCTGTAATCACAGCAAAAGGTGGCGCTACAAAGTATTAACTTAAGGGGGCTGAATAATTTTGCACACCCAATTTTTCAGTTTTTTATTTGTTAAAAAAGTTTGAAATATCCAATAAATTTCGTTCCACTTCATGATTGTGTCCCACTTGTTGATTCTTCACAAAAAATTACAGTTTTATATCTTTATGTTTGAAGCCTGAAATGTGGCAAAAGGTCGAAAAGTTCAAGGGGGCCGAATACTTTTGCAAGGCACTGTATGTATATATTATATATATATATATATATATATATATATATATATATATATATATACAGTACCCCACAAAAGTGAGTACACCCCACACATTTTTGTAAATATTTTATTATATCTTTTCGTGTGACAACACTGAAGAAATGACACTTTGCTACAATGTAAAGTAGAGAGTGCTGTCCCCTCAAAATAACTCAACACACAACCATTAAGGTCTAAACCACTGGCAACAAAAGTGAGTACACTCCTAAGTGAAAATGTCCAAATTGGGCTCAATTAGCCATTTTCCCTCCCTGATGTCATGTGACTCATTAGTGTTACAAAGTCTCAGGTGTGAATGGGGAGCAGGTGTGTTAAATTTGGTGTTATCGCTCTCACTCTCTCATACTGGTCACTGGAAGTTCAACATGGCACCTCATGGCAAAGAACTCTCTGAGGATCTGAAAAAAAGAATTGTTGCTCTACATAACCATGGCCTAGGCTATAAGAAGATTGTCAAGACCATGAAACTGAGCTGCAACACAGTGGCCAAGACCATACAGCGGTTTAACAGGACAGGTTCCACTCAGAACAGACCTCGCCATGGTCGACTAAAAAAGCTAAATGCACATGCTCCTCATCATATCCAGAGTTGTCTTTGGGAAAAAGATGTATGAGTGCAGCCAGCATTGCTGCAAAGGTTTAAGGGGAGGGGGACAGCCTGTCAGTGCTCAGACCATAAGCCGTACACTGCATCAAAGTGGTCTGCATGGCTGTCATCCCAGAAGGAAGCCTCTTCTAAATATGATACACAAGAAATCCCTCAAACAGTTTGCTGAAGACAAGTAGACTAAGGACATGGATTACTGGAACCATGTCCTGTAGTCTGATGAGACCAAGATACACCTATTTGGTTCAGATGGTGTCAAGTGGCAACCAGGTGTGGTGGAGTACAAGACAAGTGTGTCTTGCCTACAGTCAAGCATGGTGGTGGGAATGTCATGGTCTGGGGCTACATGAGTGCTGCCGACACTGGGGAGCTGCAGTTCATTGAGGGAACCGTGAATGCCAACATGTACTGTGACATACTGAAGCAGAGCATGATCCCCTCCCTTCGGAGACTGGGTCGCAGGGCAGTATTCCAACATGATAACGACCCCAAACACACCTCCAAGACGACCATTGCCTTGCTAAAGAAGCTGAGGGTAAAGGTGATGGACTGGTCAAGCATGTCTCCAGACCTAAACCCTATTGAGCATCTGTGGGGCATCCTCAAATGGATGATGAAGGAGCACAAGGTCTCTAACATCTACCAGCTCCATAATGTCATCATGGAGGAGTGGAAGAGGACACCAGGGGCAACCTGTGAAGCTCTGGTGAACTCCATGCCCAAGAGGGTTAAGGCAGTGCTGGAAAACAATGGTGGGAACACAAAATATTGACACTTTGGGCCCAATTTGGACATTTTCATTTAAAGGTGTACTCACTTTTGTTGCCAGTGGTTTAGCCATTAATGGCTGTGTGTTGAGTTATTTTGAGGGGACAGCAAATTTACATTGTTTTACAAGCTGTACACTCACTACTTTACATTGTAGCAAAGTGTAATTTCTTCAGTGTTGTCGCATGAAAAGATATAATAAAATATTTACAAAAATGTAAGGGCTGTACTCACTTTTGTGAGTTACTGTATACAGTATGCATGTATCTGTGTGTCTGTGTAAATCCAGGAAGTGAACAGTCAGCAGCTTCAGCTGCCCACAGTTAAAATGGCTGCAGTCAGACTTAGTGGAGGGAGATTTCTGCAGCATATTCTGCACGTACAGAATCACAGTATATTTAAAATAATATGTAAAGTGGTTGGATGGAAACTTCAGAATGGCAAAAAAGTTTTTATTACAAATTATGTGAGCAGACTAACATCAGTGCTTAACCTCCAAAATGCGCTTCTTGAAGAATGGTCAAACTTTCTTTTAGACACACTCCTAAACCTTGTCGACAGCTTTCCCCAAAGAGTTGAACCTTGTATAGCTGCAAAGGGTGGGCCAACTCATTATTGACACCTACGGACTAAAGCAGGCCATACACGTTTCGAATTTCGGACGATTTATCGTGCGATTAATGCAAGCGGCACTCGTGTACATCATCGAGTGTACCATCAATGTGATCCGAAAATCTTACGACCAAACACTAGTTTCTTCTGCCAGTATAGGAAGTGATGCAATGTTGTCTTGACCTTTTAACCACACCTCCACTGGGCACCTCCACTACAGTTAAAACTCGTGTTGCGTCATTTGCGAACAGAACAATCATTCGTCACAGCACACGACTATTCTGAGAAAGAAAATGCCATTCAAGAGGTATAATAGGAATCAGAAAATGGCAGCAATGGTTATGGCATTGATTGCTTTGGAGGAGGAGAAGAAAAAGAAGAGAAATAGAAGGAAGAGCAGAGTGTGGGCCAAAGACTGGCTCATGCAACGAGAGCAATTTTCCCATGTCAACCTGCTGACAAACCTCAGGGAAAATAATCCTGAGGATTTCCGTAATTATTTGCGGATGACCCAGCAGTCCTTTGGGATGCTATTATCTCTTGTGCAGCCACATATCACCAAAAAGGACACCTGCATGAGAAAATCTATTAGTGCAGAGGACAGGCTCATGGCAACCCTGCGTTTTTTGGCAACAGGCAGGTCTTATGAAGATCTGAAGTTCACCACTGGAATCTCAGCCCAATTATTGGGAAGAATCATACCTGAGACATGTGAGTATTTAAAGGTAATTCTAAAAAGTACAACTGTAACTTTTAAGAATATTAATGCAAACATAAGTATAATTTTGAGAGAACATCAATTTTTATAAATAATATTTAACTTCCTGTACACGGTTGTCTGAAAAAGATGCTAGTTTCTAAAGCAATATCTACCCATTTCAAAAAGACCATTATGAAAAGCTAACATTATTAAACAATAACCATTAAAAAAGGAACAAATACACGAAACAAAAGCAACAATATTGAGCAACATATATACAATTATCTTACAGATTGGTGTATTGGGAGCCATGAAACCAAGAACCTTGATGTGGTTCAGGACGCACTGACCAGCTTGGGTTTCCCTGTGATTGAGACATATTAGTTGGGTGCCAATATTGGCCAGATGTTACAGGTGTAGCAGATGTTACAGGTGTAGCAGATGGTACAGTTGTAGATGTACATCCCTGATACCCTATTAGATCTGTGTTATGTGTAAGATTTCCCTTTAGTCCAATGGCAATCATTTTATGCATTAAAGCTTCAAAAATGTCTCGTTGGTCCCTGGACATTTTACGTAATTTGTGTGCAACAAGATGACCCACAGCATCACATTCATCATCTTTCTGCTTCATGATAGATGATGCATCCTTCAGCAAACTGGTATATCGTAGTTGAGATTTCTCCTCTTTCCTCTTTGAGTTCTCTGTGTTGATGTTCCTGGCTGCTCTGATACTGGGCTTGGTGTATCCTATATGAAATTAAAATAATTAATATGAAAATATGAACAATAATTATCATTGTTACATTAATGTTTTTCTATCTTGCCAACAGTTTCCTTCAAATTCTCAAGAATGGAAAGAACTTGCAAAAGAATTCCAGGATATGTGGAATTTCCCTAATTGTGGTGGCGCAATTGATGGGAAACATGTGAGAATTACACCACCAGCACATTCAGGATCCTATTTTTACAACTATAAAGGGTTCTTCAGCATAATTCTAATGGCAATTGCGAATGCCAAATATGAATTTATTTACCTGGATATCGGAAAAAATGGAAGAAACTCCGATGGAGGTGTGATAGAGCGCAGTCCATTTATGCATAGATTAAAAGAAGGAATGTTGCATCTTCCGTCTTCCAGTGAGACAGTTGAGGGCTTAAATTTTGTGTTCATTGGGGACGATGCATTTGCCTTACATGAACACCTGTTGAAACCATATCCCTTGCGCAATTTAACTGCTCCCCAGAAAATATTTAATTATAGATTATCTAGGGCGAGAAGGGTGGTAGAGAATGCATTTGGGATCATGGCCAGCAGATTCAGAATTTCCCACACCCTCATTAATGTAACAGTGGAAAAAGTTGATATAATTGTGGAGTGCTGCTGTATGCTACACAATTATTTAAGATGCACAACTGTGTCATATATGCCATCAACTGCAGTTGATATGGAAGACATTATCAGTGGGACAATTGTGCCAGTTGATTGGCGAAATGACAGCAACGGCATGGTAAATTTAGCTCCTGCAAGGCCTAGGCTACCAACTGCAAATGCACGGCAAAATCACATTAATTACACTGATTATTTTATGGGTAGTGGTGCAGTTGCATGGCAGGATAGCATATAATCATATGAATTTTTTTTTCTTTGGAAATTACTTGCTCTAAATAGAAACAGCTAAATAAATCATATGCAATATATGAGTGTTCTTTATTCTAGTTTTTGTCACATTCTACTATGACTGTCCCATGAGGCAGAAGGACCCCTGATCCTATAGTTGGTTCATTGGACACTCCAACCCCCCCCCCCAAAACAAAAAAATTTGCGAAATAAATGTAAATTTTCATATACCTGTGTCTGAGTCAGTGTCTGAGTCTGTGTCTGAGTCTGTGTCTGTGACATTTCCTCTGCTTCTGGTTCAGATATTAAACTGGAGTCTGATGCAGCACTTGCTGGAAGAGTGCAATGGGACTCTCTCGGATCATCTGTGTCAGCGAGAAACATCAGGTCTTTGAAGTACCACAAACGTGGGACATAGACATCATCAGCCCCTGCTCCAGATTTTTTGGACGCTTGGATTTTTTTATACTCCTTTTTAAAAACGGTGCACAAGTTAGCAATCTTGTGCTTAACATCTAGTTCATTTGGATCTTTGCAAACCTCTTTACATAGCTCCTTTAGTTCTTTGATGGCCTCATCATGCTTATATCTATTCGAATAATCCTTTGACTTCACATCCCATAAATAGGATAATTCTCTGTATTTATCAATAAATTGGGGAAGGAACTCAGTAGATGTAAATGTGAGAGGCATTCTCCTTGTAAAATAAAACATAACAAAATATATATTTTACTAAGTTACATTACAAAGCATTGTTATACATGTGTAAAATAGAACACATAATGATTTTGAATAATAATAATAACAAAATAAGAACAATAAATAATACTGAAGACACTAGAACTAACAAGATATGAAATTTTCATGCAGTCTGTTCATGTAATGGGTGAGCCATGTGCCATGAATTGTGACTCATAAAAGTTTGCACAGGAGTGATGTCTAATTTTTAACCTTTTATAACAGCTCCTATACTGCAAAAGGACCTTCTATCAGTCACAAACTACCATATATTAACATAAAACACATTTTTTCATTGTAAACAAGTAAAATATGCAATGGAGAGTCAGCAGTTGGAACTTACCTCAGGGATGTGTGTTCAGCGTTCTCTGCACGATTATACTTTCCTACGTTCCGAAAATTCGCTATATAACGTTCGTGCAATGCACACGTGCGTTATATATCATGTACAGGCCCCGCCTCTTCTTTCTTTCGGGGCCTTGTTGGAGAACTCATGGCAGAGGAACAAGACATGGCAGCTTCTCATAGCGAAAGGTCTGTCACAGATGACGAACAGCAAATCGTGGAGGTGGAAGAATGTCACCAGACAACCATAGTGACAAGCCACAGGAAGAAGAAAGCCACCAACATGTCTTTGGAGGAGATGGTGGACATGGTGAACATTCTTCAAAAGAAGGATTATGATTGTCGCAAGCAAGTCTACCCTGAAAAAAATATCAGAAATTTTGGAGAAAGTTATTTGTGTCCTACGTAAATACCATGGTGTTGAACGCACTAAAGATAAAGTGAGAAAACGCTGGTCTGACTTAAAATCCAGAGAATCCCATCAGCTAAGGAAAAAAAATAAAATTATTCAAAAAAGTAAGTATTAACTTTTTAAAAAGAATGTATGATGTTCTTGTGTTTTTCTGTGTGAGTGTATGTTCTGTATATGCCATGTATATCTGTATATGCCATGTGCCATGTGCATGCAGATACTGCATACTACACACAGCTTGCATCATTTGCATTTTCTATGCATATCTATAGTGTATTTTCGTCTTCTAGACATAAAAAATATGCATAGTGGGATTGCATTTAAATATATGTATAGTATTTGAATTTCAAGACATGTATTTGTTGAATTTCAAAAGGAAATTACAGAAAGGCACATGCAGAGGCGGGAAATGATACTGAATCTGAACAGCAAACAAGTGCACAGTCTGAGATGACAACTGACACAACAGTGCTATGTCTCACACCAGTTGAAGGCAGTGATTGGAGCAGCAATGTCACCAGTTCAGGCACATAACCAAATGTCCCATAAACGTATGCTCATTAGAACATGTTTCTACTGTAATTTTTATGATATATCGTGTTTTCTTATAGGCTTTACAATGTCTACTGCTGCCAGTTCATCCTTTACAACTGCATCTGCAAACCGCATGATTGCTGATTTAATCCAACTAAATTCAGATATAGAGAAAGTTTGCACTAAAATGAAATTGTTTCAAGGCAGGATTTCTGATGTTATAGACCAATTAGCAAAGGTTTAAATAGTATTGAAAAATAATTTTTGATTGTTATACCATGTTTCGTTATGGCACTTTAAAAATCATAACTGGTTGTTATAAAGTAGAGGCCCATTCACACTGTCCGCATGCACCCACATACTCCATTCTGCTGAAAGGGGGGGTCCATCCGCCAATCCCTTATGAGCAGGTGTCTGACAGCTCTTTCTCTGCTCTGTGTCACAGTGGTCTCTGCTAAACCCGGAAGTAGGAAGTGAAGGCATTTGGAGCACAGGCTGGGACGCAAGCCGACCGCCGCAAGTGAATAGGGAAAAGGAGATACAAGAGGGTACTGCAGATCCTCGGATGGTGTTTCCTAATACCCGCACGCTACTAACTGCCCAATTGCCCAGTGCCAGGAGGGCACAACTAAGTGTAAGAAGCCAACTATATTTTTTTGTGTATTTTTATCAAAATAAACAGTATTACACTATTTTTGGCTATCTCATGTGTCTTTATATATGCGGACTGTACTTCCCTATGTACGAGTAACGCACAAAAAGGAAAAGGAGCAGGATATTCTGAAAAAGGAGTCGATTAGAGGTCTGATCCACCTAAATAAAGGGATCACAGGCGTTGGGGGTCCTTGCGACCTGCTTCAATCTGGTAAGAGGCAACGAGTGACACACCCCACCACCTGGAGCACCACAGATCCAAGCAATTAAATTTACACAGCATTTTTTTTTGCATGAATTGCTTTGGACTATTTAATATTTATAAGCACTTTAATCACTGGTTTGAGCACTGTAATAGTGGGCACAAATAATTTATTGTTGACATAAATTAATGATATATATTATATGTTATATAATTTAATTTATTATGTGGATGCACTAGCAAGCACTTGGATAATCTAATTTGTAATAATTTTTTGCACAAGTAAAGGATAGCACTTGCACTTTACTAATTTTATACATTGGTTTTACATGCACTATTTATGGTTTGTATTGGAAGCATATAAAAATAATTTTTAAATTATTTATATTTAGCACTATAAAAGATCACCAGCGCCTTTTTACCAACTATATATCCCATATCCAATACTTTAATACTTTTGGTAATATAGTATATAGTATATATATATATATATATATATATATATCAACCTATAGGTAGAATAAGTTGTACTTTTACTCCCATTTTTAACGGCTTATGAATTCTGTTTATGTGGCATGTTTATGATTCAGTCTGTTTTCCAGAAGCATTGCCAAAGTATTGTCCTTTATTTTTTACAGCTTGTATTCAGGTGGTAACCTTCTGCATAACCTTACACTTCCAAATGATTACTTCATTACTGGAAAGCAGCATTTCACAAATCATATTTATATATTGTATCTTAACAAGAGATTAGTCATTAAGGAGTTAAACAGAACTGTGGATACACAGCTATTATGTTATCTTGCTAAATTGGAATCACCTGCAAGCTGTTTTGTGACTTCCCTTCTTGTTCTGAATGAATAAAGAAATGTAATGCTCCCTAATACAAAACAAATGGAACACTGTATATGTTTTAATGATCCTTTACAATTTATGGTACCAGACCCATAGCTAAGAACCGTGCAGAGATTTCTTCATAAAACCTCTATGAATATACTGAATGGCCATATTGTATTGTGCATTTCTTAAAATTGCTATGATATGTCTATATGTTTATTGTCTCATTACCCTACAGCAAAAGGACTCACACATTTCATTGCTGTAAGTTATATTTGTGTATTCTGCTTTTTATTTCATTGCATGCTTTACTTCAGAAGAGATGGGGGTTTAAAGCTGAACTTTAGGATCAAAGAATACAATATGGTTATAGATGCACATCCCCTCTGAAAAGTAATCCACGTTGAATCAGAGGGTGTTTTCTTTAAAATTGGGAGGTGATATATCGCTCCTCTGCGCCTTTTTTACCCTTCAAGCCTGCACTTAAACGGGTCGAGTTCAGCACACGACAGTACTGCGAATCAAGGACTCTTGTGTACAGCACCACTGTGTTGGGTTAAGGTGAATGGTCAGGGAGTGATAAAACTGTGGCTTGACCACCTATTTTTCCCGCCCCTGGTAGCAAGCATAAAATAGGGTCAATGGATTATATATCTTCAGGTCTCTTTTGATGTTGCAATGATCCCAAATATAAAAGTCCATGAGGTATCCGACATTACAGCGACACATACTTGTCACTCTACTGTCTACTAGTGCTATTGGGCAGCGCTATGATGTTGAATGAAATGGAACGTTGGCCGCGGCGGCTTTCACATGTGAGTGACAAGTGGCATTTTATACTGTTTTCATGAGCATTTTATGTGACTGATTTATTACTTGATCATAAGCTAATAAATTATACTACACTATGACACCCTTTTTTCTTGCTTACTGGTATCATGATGTGGTGTGATGGGCTAAGTGTCCCCTAAAACTATCTTATTGGAAGTCCTGGATTAGGAGGATATTGGAGGTATTGCTTGGATCCATCCACCCATTCCTGTTGAGCATAACGGGCTATACTGTATATTGCAGGGTTTCATACTCCCTCTGGTGAGTTTGCATTGCATGTATGGAAGTTGGAGTGATGCACGGATTTAATATTGTTTGTTAGTATCACGGGTGATTCTCTTTACTATCCTATTGATTTCTTACAGTTTTCTACACTATGAGATTTTTTCTTTAACATTGGCTGGATATGATATGATATAGAGGAGGCGACAATGTTTAACGTCAGAAGTGGATCCATTTGAAGAATTACATTTGCACTTGAGCTGTTCACGTGGTTGAAACAGCATTTATGGCTGGTTAGTGACCAGTGCTTCCATTTCCACTTATTTAAAGGAACATTCCTTTTTTTAATGGATTATCATTTTGGACTACTTTAATACACTAGTTGGTCGTGACTGGATTTATGTTTGTCCAACGTAGGACATTTGCACTTTAATATTTTATTTCACGTCTTTAGACAATTTTGTTTTGTTTTTAATGCACTATTAGTGCTGCAAGTTTTGGTTTTTATAGTGCTGTGATGTTACTATCACTGCTTACAATTTTTCATCACCAGTTTGTATTGTAGTGAGAACAAAAAATGTGGCGCTAGCAAATTTGCTGAAAATACCTTGAACAATATGGCTCAATGGGCAGGGCCGGCCTTTGGGGTGTGCGAGCTGTGCGGCTGAACAGGGCGCCATGGGCAACAAGGGCGCCGTGTGGCCATCACAGCTCGCAGAAGATCAGGCGATTCAGGCCGCACAGCGGGAGGTAAGCGGCGACCACCGCCTGGACAGGGCCAACACAGGCCGCGGCCGCCGCTTACTTCCCGCTGTGCGGCTGTGCCTCGGTCACCTCTCGGTCACCTCATGGTCACTTACTGCTGCAGTCTGAGGCGAGCTGTGTATCACACACAGCTCAGCCTCCGATCCACGGTGACAGATCCCTCCTCCCTGCAGGACGCCAGAGGAGAGATCGTCAGCTCCTCCCCGCTGCGCCCCTTCTCCTCCTCCTCCCGCCCCGCCCACACTCCCCGGGGATGTGTGGGCGGGAAGTTTAAAGGAAAAAAAAAAGCTGCAGAGTGCAGACAGCGTGAGGTAAGTGAGGTCTCCTTCAAAAAATGTAAGGAGGGTCTCTGATGTGGGGGGCTCTGTGTGAGGGGGCTTTGTAAGGGGGGCTCTCTGATGTGGGGGGGGCCTCTGAAGTAAGGGGGCTTTGTGTGGGCGATCTGTTATGTAAGGGGGGTTCTGATGTAAGGGGGGCTTTGTGTGGGGGGCTCTGATGTAAGGGGGCTTTGTGTAGGGAATCTGTTATGTAAAGGGGGCTCTGTGTGGGGGGGGGGGCTCTGATGTAAGGGGGCTTTGTGTGGGGGGTCTGTAATGTAAGGGGGGCTCTCTGATGTGGGGGCTCTGTGTGGGGGTTCTGTGATGTAAGGGGGGTCTCTGATGTAAGGGGGTCTCTGATGTGGGGGCTCTCTGATGTAAGGGGGTCTCTGATGTGGGGGATCTCTGATGTAAGCGGGGCTTTGTGTGGGGGGTCTCTGATGTAAGGGGGTCTCTGATGTGGGGGCTCTCTGATGTAAGGGGGTCTCTGATGTAAGGGGGTCTCTGATGTAAGGGGGGCTTTGTGTGGGGGGGGTCTCTGATGTGAGGGGGGGCTTTGTGAGGGGGGCTTTGTGTGGGGGGTCTCTGATGTGAGGGGGGCTTTGTGTGGGGGGTCTCTGATGTGGGGGGGCTTCGTGTGGGGGGTCTCTGATGTAAGGGGGGCTTTGTGTGGGGGTCTCTGATGTGAGGGGGGCTTTGTGTGGGGGGGTCTCTGATGTAAGGGGGCTCTGTGTGTGGGGTCTCTGATGTAAGGGGGGCTTTGTGTGGGGGGTCTCTGATGTGAGGGGGGCTTTGTGTGGGGGGTCTCTGATTTAAGGGAACTCGGTGTGTGTGGGGTCTCTGATGTGAGGGGGGCTTTATGTGGGGGGTCTCTGATGTGAGGGGGGCTTTGTGAGGGGGCGCTGTGTGGGTGTCTCTGATGTGAGGTGGGTCTCTGATGTGAGGGGGGGCTCTGTGTGAGGGGTCTCTGATGTGAGGGGGGTCTCTGATGTGAGGGGGCTCTGTGTGGGGGTCTCTGATGTAAGGGGGGCTGTGTGGGGGGGCTCTCTGATGTAGGGGGGCTCTAAATTAAGGGGGGCTTTGTGTGGGGGGTCTCTGATGTAAAGGGGGCTCTGTGTGGGGGGTCTCTGATGTAAGGGGGGCTAAGTTATTAGTGATCATAAAAAAGAAAAGTCAAATAAAGTGCAAAAAAGGTGCATGAAAATGTGCGCGGGGTGCGCCACAGGATTAGCTCGCACAGGGTGTCTGAACACCTAAGGCCGGCCCTGTCAATGGGCATATGTGAATAAAGTGCCTTGCATGTGCAATGAATAAACTAAATACTATCATCAGATGCATATAACAACAATAAAACAATAAAATCCTTCTTATCTTGTCCCTGTAAAATGTGGTTCAATAGGAGAAATGTGAATAAAGTGCTTACATGTGCAATAAATAAACGAAAATTTATATCAACAAATGCATATCACAACATAAATATAATAATAAAATTCCTTCTTATCAGAAATATATGGTGATTCCAAGTGAAGTGATAAACTGTAGTAAGAAAACAATCCTTATGAGAACAAGTGAGAAGATGTCACCAGAAGAAGGAAAATGCAAGAGATGTCTTGGCACCCAGAGAAAAGGCCACGCCACCAAAGTATTTTGTAGTGCTACTATATCTGGTCATGTTGCAAAACGTCTAAGGTGATATTTTTTTAAAATGTTATAACCACATATTTTTTTAAAGCACAGACAAAACTTCCTATAGCATATAGTATCTTAAATGTAGAACTATTTACATTTATTTCAGAAACAGAGTTAAAGGTAAGGTAATGTAAAGACTATTTATTAGAATTTTTTTTTCTTTGTTAATTAAATTAAAGAATTAAATAGTATAAAAAAAAAATTTTGTTCAGTTATATATGAAATAGCTCAAAAAAAAATATTTTTCCCAACAGAATGTGGATATCTACCCTTCTTTTACATGTTTACATGTCTTTTCTTTAGCTGGTATGTTCAAACTGTTTTTTTTTATAGTTCAGTAGTTGTAGCTCAAATTTACAAACACAAGTGAATGAGTATAAAGCAATGTTGCATTTTAACGCAACGCAAGGCAAAGCACGCTTGTTTTTAGGTGTCCTTGTTTTGATGTATGTTTTTTCAGCTGCACTAAAACACAGATAGACACACTAGTGTGAATTAGCCCTCACTCTATTGTTATTAATGTGATTACCAATTTACCAATTTGATTTTCAAGGTTTTAACTTGGATTAAACCTGCATTAAAGAAGTGTTGTCTACAGTTTCATATGACAACACCATCCATTTTTTGGGTAAAATCACTTTTTGTTTGTTGTTATTATTTTTGCATATAATAGCATAAAGCTAATATGTCCATACTGTACTTGATTTTATGTGGTGATAATATGTTTTCCTTTTAATACCTACATAAGAGCTGAAGACCTGAGTTTGCAAAAACAAAGATTACACAATGACCCAGGAAGGCATAAATTAAGTCAGAACTAACTCGTCATATACACCAATGGCATGTGGGCACATTTTTTAAGTAATGTCGATTTTACCTGCACTGGGATGTTGGCACTTGCAAACCATTAAAAGGCTGTTAAGACTCTAACATTTTCTGAATATTTACACAGCTGCACTTTTTTTTTTTCATTATATATCATAACGTATCATATCTACTCTTATTGTTATGGCGTGTGCCCTTGGTTTTGGGAAAATAAAAGATCACATATTTTTTGCATAGACAGGTTGGTGAAGCTGATAGCTATCAACACCCTGTCATTGTTTATTGTCTTTCCTTTGTACCTCATCACTAGAGTTAATCTTAAATACACAAGTCTTTAGGTAAACATTCTGGTAATGTCTAGTTGGAAATTCCCAAGTCCCTAAGAGATAACCTTCCGTGCACGAAGCAATTCCCAAGTTAACCTGGGAATCACCATCAGATAACAATCTGTGTACATGTTTTGGTAAGGAATTATGAATTGATGTATTCTGTCATTTTATTTGTTTGTTGAGAAGCTATAAAGCAATCTGTTTACCAGTCCTGTCATTAATAGATATTTCAATGGATAAATATAGGCAAGCCATGGTTTTCCTTTTATCCAAAATTTACCATATGTTTGTGTAGGTTTACTATTTATTAGAAAGTGTTTCATTAAGACAAATAATTGCTTTTATTTATGGCCATTGACAGTAGGTATTCAAAAAATGTAAACTACTTTACTTTTTTTTCATTTAGCTCATCCAACATCACAAAGCAAGTAAGTAGATGGCTTACTATGTTATATATTTATGCATGGTATAAAAAATACATTTTCTTTACTGCAAAAAATAAAAAATAAAAATAAATAATAATTCAATATGTCATAATATCTTAAAATACAACACTGTATTCTATCATGCAGCAGCAAGTTGAATCTTCAGGTCATCATAAGGGTTATGGAAAAGGTGTTTGATCCAGTGAACATATGTGGCTTAACATTTTCCATATTAGCCCACATGGCTGCTATGGGACCTAGGGGTAGGAGAGGGACCTCATTAGGGAGTCTGTTGAGGCAAATAAACATAGAAAACCCATGTACATATAAAGATAATGCAGTCCTAGTACTGTATCATTGAGTTAGAGAGGTTATAAATGAGACTGACCCTGACCCACTGTGAAGTCTCCAGTCTAGAAGAACTGATATCAAATGCTTAGAAGGAGTCATTAGGACTGTCCACAGATACCCTTTGCTTTATCTGTTCAGTAGGGAGCATTTGTTTACCTGTTTTAGCATTTTAGATTTATCGCTTTTAAAACTTGTGCCACTATAAACTAGTCTTCTGCAAAAAATACCAGAATGTCTGTGCAACATATACCAGATAAGGTTGATAAGGTTTCACTTCTGAAAAAAAGTTTAAAGTATTTTTTTAGAGTTATAAAGTAATTCTTTGCAGAGGCACTTACAGTTTTATACCCACCTCTTACGGCACTTTTTTTGCTGTAACAGTGTGAGGGTTTAGAACTTAAAGATGGCCAAACAGTATATGATTTATTTCTAATTCTTGAAGAAGTAGAATTGAAAATCGAAAGAGGTGGGTAGAAAATTTTCAGCCTAAGAGTGGCTACATCCAATCAGATGCAGCCACTGTTCATGTTTGTTGCCAGCTGGTGGGACCAGCTGTCAAAATACAGTAGCTGCAGAGTAGTTGTGGGCCAAACACCCTTCAGTTCGGTTCGCATCAGAACTCCCGGATATGTAAACAGTTCGGACCCGAGCAGCAAACTATGGGACTTGAACTTGAAAAATCATAAGACCCCATTTTGAAGGCTTATATGAAGGTTATTGGCCATAAAAATGGTATGAGGCCCGGGTACTGCCCTGGGGGACATGTATCAATGCAAAAAATGTTTTTAAAAAAGATCGTTTTTACAGGAGAAGTGATTTTAAGGATGCTTAAAGTGAAACAATAAAAATGGAAATATCTTTAAATATAGTGCCGGGGGTGTCCCCTTAGTCTACCTATAAAGGAATGCATCTGTACTGTGTAGAAAACCTGCTGTATCAAAATTGACATTTATAAAGAAAAAAAGATGACATTTAAATTGCAGGCAATACAAAAATGTTAAAAAAACGGCATGGGGGTCCATACCAGGCCTTTTGGATCTGGTGTAGATTTTGAGGGGACCCTTATCCGGGTATGTAGCCCAGTAGGTCAGGAAGGGAGGGGGGAGCACCTCCCTCCTGAACCATACTAGGCCACATGCCCTCAACATGGGGAGGATGCTCTGCCCACCCCAAAGCACATTGTCCCCATGTTGATGAAGAAAAGGGCCTCTTCCTGACAACCCTGAGCTGTGGTTGTGGGGTCTGCATGCAGGGGACTTATCAGAATCTGGATGCCCCCTTTAACAAGGGGGCCCCTAGATCCCGCCCCCCATGTAAATGAGTATGGGGTATCCCTACCCATTCACCAAAAAAGTGTCAAAAAGAAATAAAAACACAAACACAGTTTTTTACAATTCCTTTATTTAAAATTAAAAAAACAATGTGCCCTGATGTAGATCCATTATCAATCATGATGCCCATTGCCACTGCCAGACCCAAAAAAAGAAAAAAAAAAGCTCTGGCCATGATGAAGGCAAACCGCTGTGTGACGTCACCCATGGGTGCATGCTAGGTTGGTGACATTCAGCCTTGCCCCAAGTGGCCCCATCCCTTACCTTTTTAAGAACTGTCAAATGACGGAGCAGGCATTCGGTGGTTAGTCTTCGTCACAGGCGGAGCTTTTTTTCTTTTTTTGGGTCCGTTGGTGATGGCAGGCATCGTGATTAATGATGGGTCTACATTGGGGGACATTTTTACTTTTTTTTTTACACTTTTTTGGTGAATGGGTAGAGGAGTACCCCATACTCGTTCACATAGGGGGGCCTGGATCCAGGGGGGTCCCCTTGTAAAAGGGGGCTTCCAGACTCTGATAAGCCCCCTGCCCGCAGACCCCCACAGCCCAGGGTTGTCGGGAAGAGGCCCTTGTCCCTATCAACATGGGAACAAGGGGCTTTGAGGTTGGGCGGAGCAGGTGATGTTCGGGCCCACTTATTCTCATTCCAAAGCACTTGTCCAACACTACTGCAGAGTGAGATTTGTCCATCTACACTGCATAATAAAGAAGTCTCTTAATTTTTCTTTTTTTTTTCATTCAGTCAAAGACTGAGTGAAAATAAAATTATATGTGTATGGATAGCTTAACAACTATCCATAAGATAATTTGAAATTAAGGTTAAAAGTTCATTTAAATAGTAGTAATTAATTATTCATACTCTGAATGGTCTAAGGTTATTGGTGTACCCAAGGTTTAGTGTTAGGACCCTTACATTTTAAAGTGGTATTAAACCCAGAACCAAAAATGTAATATATTGCAGCTTATCAATCATGTGGTGACTGCAGTCATTTTCTTTTTTTAGGCATTTTTACCATCTGTTTTCACCTGGTGATCTGGTCAGTAATCACACTTCTTGTATTAGAATGCCCCGACTCTGGATTGACAGTTTGGGGGGAGGAAAGTTTTGCATGTACTAGCAGATTTGGATACAGTTATACATTGAAACTGAACTCCAAATCACACTGCAGTTACAAAAGCAGTCATAGCAACATATTCTTTCCTTTTGGATAAAGGTTTTACATAAATAAATAAAATCTGAACCATTGTAAGCACCCCTGTCAGTAATAAATGGTTTGTCTCAACCTTCTAACTGCAGGACAGCTTGTTCTGTTGGAAAATAACAGGCTTACTAGCTTGATCACCAGGTTAATATAAAGGAGAGAAAGCCCAAAAAAGAAAATGAATGCTACCATCACATCTAAGATTTGTTAAGCTGCAATGTACTGTAATAAATGTTTGCTTGTGGGTTCAATGCTGCTTTACCATATAAATAAATGATGTAGAGTTTGCATTGAATAGTATCATTTTAGTATTTGCAGATGACGCCAAGCTGTGTAGTGGAATAAAGTTCTTACAGGATGTCTCCAACTTACAAGCTGACCTCAATGTACTATTTACAGTAATTGTACAACTTTGTGGAAAACAAGGTTTAAGGATAAATGTAAAGTTATGCACTTGCTGGCTAAAAACATATGTGCAGCATACATTGTAGGAGGAAAATAGCTGAGGGAATCAATGGTTGAAAATAATCTGGGTGTTCTGATAGATCACAGACTCAGGGCTGGCCCTACCATGGGCGACAAAATGCTGTCCATTGCAGTGCTAACACTCTCTGCTCGGAACTGCGCATGCCCAGTTCCGGAGCCAGCAGAGAGTCTCCTATGATTATTCTGACTCTGAATGCTTCTTCTGCTATTAGTTCCCTCCCCCTTGCCCAGCATGCCTTATTTGACTTCATCACAGCAGATGCCAGGAGGGGGACAAGTGGAGCCTGCAATGGTTCAGCCTAGCAGAAAGTAAGCTGGCTCTGGGCTGAATGAAGTAATGTCGTGGCTTGCCTTAGTGGGCAGGAGGAGGAGAGGGGGATGTAGTCTCTGTCCTGTCTGAGGCTGTTAGATCATTTTTTTTGTGTGAGATCTGCTCTGACTCCCTAGTGTCCCTACCCCTTACCTGCTCACAGTCCCGAACACAGGCACCGCCTGCATGACCACCTTATGTGTCTCATGCGTGTGGCTGGAGCACTACAATTCCAAACATGCCAGGAGAGGGGAGGCAACAGAAATATGACAGATCAGGCTGACTTTTAAATGAAAAGTGCTGGTGTATAGCATGTGTCTGTATAGTGTGTGTGTGTGTATGATTATTTTATATTTGATTATTTATTTTATTGATGATCTTAAGGTGTTATATATATATATATATATATATATATATATATATATATATATATATATATATATATATATATATATATATGCTTTTTCCCTGAGTAAGTAGTGAGCAAGTTTGGTGTGGCAGCACTCAAGAGTATTTTTATTTGTTTATAGTGGAAAGACAGAGTGGTGGAGTAATAAGGGAGGGAGATGGAAAGAGAGATGGGAAGAGTGAGTAAAGGATGGAGGTTCAGATTGGGTTACAGAGAGACAGATAGATGAAGGAATGGAGCAAGGCATGGAGGGATGGTAAAAGAGACAGAGAAACGGAGTGATGGAGCAAAGGATAGAGGGATGGGATGATGGAGTTATGGAAAGATAGAGGGAGAGACAGAATAATAGAGGGATGAAAATGATGGAGAATAGAAAGGGTGGAAGGATATAGGGCACAAGGATTGTTGTATGGACAGTATGATGGACGGATGGTGTAGAGATACAGTAAATGATGTTGTGATGGAAAGACGAAAGGCGGGATGAAGGGAGGGATAGAGTAACAGAGGGATGAGAGTGGTGGAGGGTGAAGAGGTTGGAGAGACATACAACAGAGGGATGGTAGGATGAACAGTTGGATGCAGTGATGGAGACAATAGGTGAAGGAGTGATGGAGACGGGCATTGAAGGAGGGCTGGAGTGATGGAGACAAGAGGTGAAGGAGTGATAGTACAGGAGGTGAAGGAGTGATGGAGACAGGAGGTGATGGAGATGGAGGAGTGATGGAGACAGGAGGTGAAAGAGTGATGGAGACAGGAGGTGAAGGAGTGATGGAGACAGGAGGTGATATAGTGATGGAGACAGGAGGTGAAGGAGGAATGGAGAAACAAAGACAGGAGGTGAAGGAGTGATGGGGACAGGAGGTGAAGGAGGCATGGAGTGATGGAGACAGGGAGTGAAGCAGAGATGGAGACAGGAGGTGAAGGAGTGATGGAAACAGGAGTTGAAGGAGTGATGGAAACAGGAGGTGAAGGAGTAATGGAGACGGGAGGTGATGGAGTGATGGAGACAGGTGGTGAAGGAGGGATGGAGTGATAGAGACAGGAGGTGAAGGAGTGATGGAGACAGGAGGTGAAGAAGTGATGGAGACAGGAGCGGAAGGAGGGATAGAGTGATGAAGAAAGGAGGTGAAGGAGTGATGGAGACTGGAGGTGAAGGAGGGATGGAAAGATGGAGACAGGAAGTGATGGAGTGATGGAGATATGAGGTGAAGGAGTGATGGGGACAGGAGGTGAAGGAGTGATGGAGACAGGAGGTAAAGGAGGGATGGAGTGATGGAGGCCGGAGGTGATGAAGTGATGGAGGCAGGAGGTGATGAAGTGATGGAGACAGGAGGTAATGGAGTGATGGAGACAGGAGGTGATGCAAACAGGAGGTGATGTAGGGATGGAGTGATGGAGACAGGAGGTGATGGAGTGATTGAGACAGGAGGTGAAGAAGGGATGGAGTGAGGGAGACAGGTGGAGAAGGAGGGATGGAGTAATGGAGACAGGAGGTGAAGAGGTGATGGAAACAGAAGGTGAATGAGTAATGGAGACAGGAGATGATGGAGTGATGGAGACAGGAGGTGATGGAGTGATGGAGACAGGAGGTGATGGAGTGATGGAGACAGGAGGTGATGGAGACAATAGGTGATGGAGGGATGGAGTGATGGAGACAGGAGATGAAGAAGGGATGGAGTGTTGGAGACAGGTGGTGAAGGAGGGAGGGAGTGATGGAGACAGGAGGCGAAGGAGTGATTTAGTCAGGAGGTGACAGATGGAAGGAGTGATGGAGACAGAAGGTGAAGGAGTGATGGAGACAGGAGGTATGGAGTGATGGAGACAGGAGGTGAAGAAATGATGGAGGCAGGAGGTGAATGAGGGATGGGATAATGGAGACAGGAGGTGAAGGAGTGATGGAGACATGAGGTGGAGGAGGGATGGAGTGATAGAGACAGGAGGTGAAGGAGGGATGGAGTGATGGAGACAGGAAGTGATGGAGTGATGGAGACAGGGGGTGAAGGAGTGATGGGGACAGGAGGTGAAGGAGGGATGGAGTGATAGAGACAGGAGGTGAAGGAGTGATGGAGACAGGAGGTAAAGGAGGGATGAAGCAATGGAAACAGAAGGTGAAGGAGGGATGGAGACAGGAGGGGAAGGAGGAATGGAGTGATGGAGGCAGGAGGTAATGAAGTGATGGAGACAGGAGGTGATGAAGTGATGGAGACAGGGGGTAATGGAGTGATGGAGACAGGAGGTGATGGAAACCGGAGGTGAAGGAGGGATGGGATAATGGAGACAGGAGGTAAAGGAGTGATGGAGACAGGAGGTGGAGGAGGGATGGAGTGATGGAGACAGGAGGTAAAGGAGTGATGGAGACAGGAGGTGGAGGAGGGATGAAGTGATGGAGACAGGGGGTAATGGAGTGATGGAGACAGGAGGTGATGGAAACAGGAGGTGAAGGAGGTGAAGGAGGGATGGGATAATGGAGACAGGAGGTAAAGGAGTGATGGAGACAGGAGGTTAAGGAGGGACGAAGGTGATGGAGAGATGCTAAATACGGAGCTCCTGATGTTAAGAGGGACTCCTGATGTCAAGTGGGGGTGCTGTTGCATGTAAATCTGACTTCCTGATAAATTTAATTTTAGTCTTAATTATCATGATAATGGATAATGGATGTGGGGGCCTTTTGGTGGGCATGATTTTTTTTTTTTTGGGGGGGGGGGGGAGGGTAGCATTTCATTCTTGGACCCAGGCAGCACTAAGAAATGTAGGTAAGGACCATAGGGTGAGTACCTAGATAGAGAACTGACTCCAGGGGAGAGTCCAGATTGTGGTGATTAATGAGGAGTACTCGGATTGGGCGGGAAAGTGGGGTCCCCCAGGGTTCTGTCTTGGGGCCAATCCTGTTTAATTTATTCATAAATGATCTAGAGGAGGGGATATCAAGCACAATCTCAGTATTTGCGGATGATACTAAACTAGCCATGCTAATCTCTTTTATGCAGAATGTGGAAACCTTACAAGCGGACCTGAACAAAATAATGGGGTGGGCAACTACATGGCAGACGAGGTTTAATGTTGAAAAATGTATAGTAATGCACTTGGGCATCAGAAACACGAAAGCAAGCTACTCACTAGGGGGGGAACCTCTGGGTGAATCTAAGATGGAAAAGGACCTGGGAGTACTAGTGGACAACAGGCTTGGCAGTGGCATGCAATGCCAAGCCACTGCAAGCAAAGCCAACAGAATACTGGCATGTATAAAAAAGGGGATTCACTCCAGAAATAAAGAGATTATTCTCCCACTTTACAAGACCCTGGTCCGGCCACATCTAGAGTATTCTGTCCAGTTATGGGCACCGGTCCTCAGGAAGGATGTGCTGGAACTGGAAAGAGTCCAGAGAAGGGCAACAAAAATAATTAGGGGAATGGAGGGCATCGGCTATGAGGAAAGACTACAAGCACTGAACTTATTCTCTCTAGAGAAGAGACGCTTGAGGGGGGATATGATATCAATGTACAAATACTGTACTGGCGACCCTAGCATAAGGAACAAACTTTTTAGAGAAAGGGAATACAATAAAACACGTGGCCACTCACTAAAACTAGAGGAAAAATGGTTTAACCTTCAAATACGTAGGGGGTACTTCACTGTCAGAGCAGTAAGGATGTGGAATTCGCTTCCACAAGCAGTCGTATCAGCAGGGAGCATTGATAGTTTTAAAAAACGATTAGATGGGCACCTTAAAGACCACAACATACAGGGGTATACAATGTACGGTTAACAGCAAACACACACACACCTCATAGGTTGAACTGGATGGACTGATGTCTTTTTTCAACCTCACAAACTATGTAACTATGTAACTATGTAACTAATATCTTGGGCCAGCCCTGCACAGGCTTAATAATAATTTACAATGCCAAGTTGCATTGTTTATTTTCAATAGTTCTTTATTAGGTTGGAGAAATAAGAAAAATACACAAAGTCAATGAAAACAGGTCACCTTGATAGAGACATTGTAATCACAATGGTGAAAGTTACAAATCTTAAGGTTGATGAGTTGTATAAATGATGTCAGGACAAAAAAAAAGTTGCAGTTTTCAATACCAAAAAGAAGGAGAATTGCTGGCTCTCATTGAAAAGGAGGGGGGGGGGTAGGAAAGACAGATGGGAAAGAAGCCAGGAATGCAAGAAGGTGCAGATGGGAGGGGAGAGGAAAGAAGCCATAGTCATATATGATAGATATTAACTATGGAATATCATTAAAGCAACAAAACAGCAAGTGTATAGATATCATTAACCTTTAACTGTGCGAAATGAGTGATGAAGCGATGCAGACCAGAGAGAAATACATTTCTGGTACACTAAATTGGTTGATGCTAGTATTCTCTCCATTTCTCATTGGTGATTTAGGTTCCTTACCATTTCCACTTGTCTAGGTTTTGTATTAAAATTCCACAACCTAGCAATTTTTAGTTTTGCAGCTAGGAGTAAGTGGAGGACAACAGTTCTAGTTTTAGAAGGCAGTTG
This sequence comes from Pelophylax lessonae, assembly GCF_965119305.1. Classification (NCBI taxonomy): domain Eukaryota; kingdom Metazoa; phylum Chordata; class Amphibia; order Anura; family Ranidae; genus Pelophylax; species Pelophylax lessonae. Next base: position 475,480,261 of record NC_138769.1, on the reverse strand, counting down.
GTCAATGCCTAAGTATAAAAGTTCTAAGGCAGGGTTAGGGTTTAGATGGATCTGTGTAAGAGAGGAAATTGGCAAGAAGACCCAGTTGGAATATGAACATATAGATCTGCACTGACAATTTCTCCACACATGCACCAGCATTTATGTGATGGGTTGGAAGGAAAACTTGAACAATTTGTAGGGAGTTAAGTGGCAGTGATAAAGTATCTTTTACATATATATATATATATATATATATATATATATATATATATATATATATATATATATATATATATATATATATATATATATATATATATATCTCAATGATTGGACCAGTGGGAGTTTGTAGATGTAGAAGACATTGTTTTTTTCCATTTGAGATCCGTAAAGGGGTTATTCAATACAGTTTCCCATTTTAGCATTGTAGTTAGTCTGGAGAAAATTGACCATGCTTTATTAGTTTTTTTGCCTTTCTCAGTATCAACCGTGAGTATAAGATAGTGTATATGTAGGTTTTCTATTTATTTATTATTTTCTGTTTGTTGAATTAGATGGACTTATGTATTTTTTTCAACCTGACTAACTATTTAACTGTGCTTCTTTTCTCTAACAATTTAAATTCACAGCACTGGTTCTTAGTAGTGTACTGGCTATGCCAACAGCTTTTCTGTTGCCTGCCCTTGATTTGGGCATACTTTATGTTATGATTAATAACAGTATTATCAAAGTTGTTACAAAGGTCAGAAGGTGCCTCTATTAAAATTTTGCAATGTGGCCCTATGATTTGTAGTTACATCCCTGACTTAACAGCTGACAAGCCAGATCATCAGCTGCTGAGAATTAAATCTATGGGCAAATTAAATATTAAAAACCTGCATTAACCACCTTCCTCAGATGTCCAAATACAGATTCAACCTGATTCTGTTTGTCATACTGGAATTTTTAGATGTAATTGCATAACCTGACCTTTGTCCATAACTTTTTCTTTCAAAACTATTATTATTGGGTTTTGAGAAAAGTGTAAAAACGGTTAATTAATAAATGATTGCCACAAAAAAAAAAAAAAACAGCCTATTTGTTATGCTACACACTCGATAAATTTCATTATATTGCTGATTTGCTCTCATGCTGTTTTTCAATAATATAGCATGCAGATATAAATTAAGTTGCTTTAAATGACATTCTGTATTCCCTTGGGCAACTGTTTTATAGATTTGTATCTCCAGCTAAATGATGGTTACAGTAATAAGAATAAATGCCATTAAAGTATCTGTTCCTGCATGGTGCCATCTAACTACCCTCATTAGCAATCACATTAATATAATCAATTAGTCTTACAAACAATCTTTTTTTTTTTTTTTTTTTTTTGCTGGAAGCAATATCAGCAACATATCTGAAAAGACCAGGTTGGAGTTATTTTGACTGTGACAGGTTCATTATAACTGCATGCATTTGGTTGAACATAAGGATATGTAAAGCAGATTTTGGTCTGGATTAAGCCAAGTCTCTCAAAGCAGACATCTGAAAACATTTGGGGGTTTGCTACATAACATGTGGAATATCTGACAGATTCAGTTTAAGATGGCCACATCTGATTTATGTACATGATGATGTATGTTTGTATTTATGATTTATGTACTTAAAGTGTTTGTGGATCACCAAGTGACAGTGAAGGCAAAATGCCCTAAAAAGAAAAATAATGCAGTTCCCAAACTCTATGGACAAGGTTTAGGTAAGTATATCAACACTAGGTTACTGCCCAAAGTTGAGTGTGCTTATGAATTTGTTTTATTGGAAGATAACGACATACAGAAATGGTAGGCATACTGAACAAAGAAGTGCTGTACATGCTCCAGCATTCCTGGTTATTACAGGCAACAACAACAACAATATTGTGTGCATGAATTTCAAGCAGAACCATGAAGGTTGTGAACTAGGTAGTGCCAATATAAATACAAATACCTAAATATCTAGATATAATGATAAACATTCACTTTAAGAATGTGGCAACCCAAAACATCTTAACCAAAGTATCTGATTTTTTTACTTTTTTGAAAAAAAACTGTCATGTTTTTATTTAACTATGTTGGTATACTTTTCCACATTTTTTTTCTCTCTCCAGGCCTACTCCCTAATTAATCGGCTAAAAGAAATTATGAGTCTGCTACACATGGCTGTCAACTCCTTGGCAGCTCTGTAAGGCATGTCTTTTTTTTCCTATTTTCTCATAATATTTTTTTTTTCAATTTTTGGGCGGTTTGCTTTAGTATTTTGGGTGGGGACCTTTGAGGCAAGCGGATCTTGAATTTTTTCACATGGTCTCCTTTGAAGACTATTGATGTCGCACAACTAATTTCTCTATATAGAGTGACACCAGCATATAATATTATTTGAAATTATTCTGTTTAAAATGTAATTTTCTCTTATGTAGTTCTAGTTTATGTGAAGCTAATGAACCAATGTGCTACCAAAAAAAGTAGTAAAAAGTAGTATATGATACAAATCGAAAAGTAGATAATAAACACTATATCTGCAATATAGCCACCAATCCCTGTAGTGTCTCCACATACAATATGAATAAAACTCAAGGCAACATGGAACGGCACTACAACAGTGTAAAAAAAAAAAAAATCAAATACCATATATATGACAGTATATACAGATTTGATACATATACATATACTGATGCTTCAATAAATATACATGCGTGTACCAATGATCATAATATATTAATAGAACAATAATAAAGTGAATGTGCAAAACAGTGTATACGAATTAATGCACACCATTCAACAAGTGAAAATATCGAATAGCAGTCACAAAAAAATATGGTACTGAAACCAAACTGTAAAAAAAATGTCCAAAATGTTATGTGATTTTTATACATACACTATGGAGATATTATTTTTATTTTATATGTGCAGAGAATTACCTACAAAGGAGTAAATCCCCCTAAGCAACCATTGGTTTTTGTGAACACGTAATGATATTTTGTTTAAAGGTGTGCGGCCATTGCACTTTATGCTGGATACCAGTTGTGGGAAAACTGCACTGTTGTCACCATAATTTTTGGATCACTACATCCATGGATTAACAGACCTTTTTATATCACTGTTGCACATCACATTTTGAATATTTATTTACAGTTTGGTTTCAGTACCCTATTTTTTTGGGACTGTGATTCCATATTTTCACTTGTTGAATGGTGTGCATTATTTTTTTGCACATTCACTTTATTACTGTTCTACTATTATAGTATGATCATTTACACATGCATGTATATTTATTGAAGCACCAGTGCACATTATATGTATCATATACAGCATGTATATACTGTCATATATTTTGTTTTTTTTGTTCTGCTTTTTGTTTTTTACACTGTTGTAGCGCGGTTCCATATTACTTTGAGTTCTAGTTTATTATGTGAACTTTCTGCTCTATGTTGACATAGATGAGTAACAGTTATACCCTTCATCAAATACATCTTAATGCAGAGTTGTAGTAAAGAGCAAGAGAGGGGTGTGTCTGATGAGTTCCAATTATGAGGAACATAAAACTATGAAAATGCCTCGTTGTGAAAATGAGAAACATCTTTTTCTATTTCACTAGTAGTGTTTCCTGTACTAATAACCACTTATTAAGGGAAAGTATTTTCAAATAAATGTTTTCACCACTTGCATTTAAGAGTTGAGCGTGGATGTTTTTATTTTTTAATGCTCTGCTTTTCCTTAGCTTACTGAATGGCATTCTCTGTAAAATCTGTGCTGCTTGCTAAGAGTTTAGCATAATTTGCACTAAATTAATTGCATGCATTTTTATTCAAGAATTTGAATTCTCTCTCTACCTTCACCTTCTTTTTTCACATGGTGAGTAGGGAAGTGAGGCAAGTTTGCAAGCTGCTCAGTGAACTCATCTTGAAGTCTGAAAACTGCAAACTCTAATCCGAATACCACTGGGATCTATGACGGTGGCAAATCCTGAAAATCAATTATGGTAATTTTCAAGTTTAATAGGTTAGGATCTGTCAAACAAAGGACATGGGGAGATGGGCACTGCCATTGGGAACAAATGCAAAAGGAACTGGTATTGTTTGCAGGAGAGGGTAATGGTGGTGGGCCAGAAATAGATGGTAATGGGACAGGCCAAGAGAGGTGGAAGGAGCTGGAATGGTGGCATGAGATGGTAGTAATAGCAAGCCATCAGAGGAGCAGGAGCTTGTAATGGTGGCAGGCCAGCAGTAGTGGAAGTGGATGGTAATTGTGGATAGCCAGCAACAATGGTAGCGGATGGTAATGAGGGCAGACCAAAAGAAGTGACTGGAGCTGGTAATGGTTGCAGGCCAGCAGCACTGTCAGGAGCTGGTCATGGTGGCAGGCCAGTAACAGTTGCAGAAGCTGGTAATGATGACAGTCCTACAGCAGAGCAGGAGATGGAAATATTGCCAGGCCAGTAGAAAAGACAGGAGATGGCAACGCTGTAAGGCCAGCAATGGTGGTAGTAGATAGTAATGGTATAAGGCAAAAATAGGGGCAGAATAAATACAAAATTGAAGTCATTAGCATCAGATGCAAGGGTTTTCTATTCACTGATGATCAAGGACAATTTTATGAACATGAGACTGTCAACTTTGTCAGGGGACAGACAGATTTGACTCTCTGTCACAATATTGCATGCTGTACTGAATGTCCTCTCTAATGGCACATTGGCTGCAGTGCAAGCCAACAAGCTTCATAAAGTAGTCTAGACTAGACACAAAGTCCATGGATTTCTTAGTTCGAAGGGTGTCTTCATTTACCCTGGACTCAGGTAATTTGAGATCATATGGTTTAAGGTGCTGTCTGTGACTGCATCCAGGAGCCATTTCTGTCCAAAGTGTTCTTAAAAACAAATTAAAAGCATTGTTGAGGTAGCCACCACCACCACTTCTCCTCCTTTCAGCAATCAGCTGATAAGAGACACATTGGCCATGAGAGGAATAACAGTCACTCTCTGGAAATGTAATCAAGAGGTTCTTCTGAAACACCTCTTCTAAGTGGCACATTTGTTACTCCCTCTTAGATGTCACCATGAAATCTGCCATTATCTACTTTTATCCAGGAGTACAAAGAGTAGCCAACCAGTAATGATCTCTTTCTTTCATGGCCCAAATTGTGGGGACCTTGCACTGGCATTTCAGCCTGAATGACCTATTCACCACAACAGCCTGCAGCAAAGGACCTTAAGTCCTTGGTGTCACTGAGCACAGCAATGTCCTCGGCTATCTAATCCTATTCATGTACAACTCCCAAGGTTTGGTAGGGATGAACTGTACCCCTGGAAGCCTGCCCTGTTATCTCCTCCTTGCTAGTGGGGTTGTCAAACCATAATCAGCCTCTCTTTCCTTGGAGACCTACAATGCTCCCTTATTGTTAACTCCCCTGGGGTGTGTTTACCACTCTTAGAAAGTTTACCACACCTCCCACCTACGGTTCTTCATTATGATTTCCTACCAAATGACCTTTCTGGCTTAGGTAGCTGCCATGGAGGACCCACTTTATTACCAGGCAAGACAGCTAACCAACAGGCAGGAAATATACTTAAACAGTGTTAGTCTACAGACAGATGGAGAGAACAGAAAACTGGCAAAGTCAGCAGGTCGAGGAAGCACAAACAAACAGATTGTAAAACAGACTCCAGAGTTCAAGCAGGTGAACATAAGCATAGACAAGCAGGCCAGACAGACAGAAATACAATAATACAAACACAGTTCAAACAATTACCAGAAATAATTTAGAGCTTGAAGGGTCAAAGAGAAGTCAGAGTCAGACAAACCTTTGTCTAGAGCATGGACAAACAGATTAACCTGTTGATCGGACAGAGGATGGATTTCCAGCAGTCTTATTAGGCACTTCACTGACTGGAGCAAGTGTGCGCTGCAGAAACCTAAGATTTAGAAGCTTTAACTGAATCCAGAGTTTAGTCCATGTTGAGATGGAAGGGAAGCCAATTATGACATAAAAAGATGTATGTACAGTACCCATAACTCAAGGTCTTTGTATAACCAAAACATTTTTTGTTTTGGGTAGAGTAGATTAGGGTTAATATCTTCTCTATTTATTCTTTTAGGTCTGTGTTCTTTGGAGAGGCTTTTCCTGACTTCCTGTATCAGAGATGAAAAAGTTCCCTCTTAGGCAGTTGTCACTGGAACAGGTGTTTCAGTTTAGTAGTCGCTGTTGTATCTAAAAACAAAACATTTTGGCTTTACATTACTTTAAGGTGGGGGTCCCCAAACACTGGGCCGCGGCCTGTTTGCAGCAAAGGATGCACTTTTGGATGTGCGGCGATGGCAGGGGGTGAGCAGAGAGATTAATTCATATCTCAGCGCCTGCCCCCCATCACCGCTTTTCCGCATTAACAGCCGGGCCTCTACAATGTCGGAGGGGCGGAGGGAGAGCAGAGAGATGACATCATCTCTCACTGCCTGCCCTGCATCACCACTGTTCTGCCCTCACTCAGAACCCACCAACTGCCTGCCTCTGTGCTCAATGGACCAGTGCTGCCGCCAATTCAGTGGCAATCCACATTTGGTGGCAAGCGACAATGGCAAGTGACAATCAGCATCTGGTGGCAGGCGACTTTGCAAGTGACAATCCGCATCTGGTGGCAGGTGACATGGCAAATGACAATCCACATCTGGTGGCAGGCAATGTGGCAAGTGACAAACTGCATCTGGTGGCAGGCAATGGTGGCAAGTGACACGCTGCATCTGGTGGCAGGGGACGTGGCAAATGACAAACTGCATCTGGTGGCAGGGGACATACTTAGGGCTCCCACTGATTCTGCATTATGGTGAGTTGAACTATTTTATCTATATTACAATGTAATAATAGAAATAATGCGTGCCATGATAATTGAAGTGCTAACACCAGCTATTGCCCGCAAAAAATCCCATACCCTGCCCCCCGGGGCCTTGACAACAGTGCCAAAAAGGTGAGGACCGCTGCTTTAAGGAACACATAAAGAAATGCAATTTCCCCTATTAGGATTTTCTCTTATGTCTGGTACTTATGATGCCCTCTAATGTCTTGATACCCAGGATGTCACAAATACAGAACGTGAGGCAAAATCTCTCCAGTGTGGAGATAAACAGCAACAGAAGCCTGACAAAGTTTCAAACTCTTCTCCACTTAAAATAAGGTATTTTGACATGTGTCTGTTTGTTTCAACACTGGAACAAGGTGCCTTGCAAAGGGGCACACACTTGCTGTCCTTCCCTGGCCACCTAGGGTTCATGCTTGGATTTTCTGCTGTGTTCAGCAAACTCTGCTTAAACCATACCCAACTAGGTTTGATCTTACCTAATTGTAAGCTATTTTTAATGACCTTACATAGTCACAATTAGCATTTTGGATTCCTTAGTATAATATCAGTGTTGGTATTAGCTTTCAAGGTAAATACAAAAGACATTATAACTTTAATAAATGTATTCAATTTCCAGTGACATTTCACTTTAAAATCACTGCATGACAAGGCATAGAACAGTGAAATGATATGCATGGACATCTACGATGGAAATGAACAACATGTTTTATTTATTTGGCAGCCCTACAAAAGGAATAAATCACTGCTGTTTGTGACCTTCATAATTTGTTAAAAAAGAAAAAACCTGCAGCTGCATCTTCTGGATATTTTAATGCAAATAGGAAGGTAAAGCATACAAAGTAAAACAAATAAGCTAAAAGGTTAAAGAGGAAGTAAAGTCTACAATTTTTTTCTTCTTTTTTTCTTTTTACCCGCAAAGTAAATTCATATTGTGCTAATATGCATTGCACGCTAGCACATTATGTGACACTTACCTGCAAGGCCTGTGTCATCCACGCTGGAGGCTGCATCCATCTTCACCCATCTTCCTTCTGGGTCTGCTGTGCTTCTGGCTGGAGTAACGGGACGTTACTTCCGTGAATGCGCTCGGGAGCCCCTGGTCATGGAACAGGCCTCTGAAGAAACGGCTTGGGGGGTCATTCCTTCAGAGCGCATGCTCCGATGACGTGCATGCAATGTAACTATCTCCTAAACGGTGCAAGTTTAGTAGATATTTACAGTAGCTATAGGTAAGCCTTATTATAGGCTTACCTATATGTACAAACTTTAAAGGTAAATTTACAACCACTTTAAAATAAATACTGATATAAATAATGAAGTTCATTATTTGACATTTAATCCCAGAAATTAATCTAAAACAAGGGCCACCACTTCACTGGTATTAGACACATTGCTTACACAGCAGCCGTGCATAGTGTGTGACAATGGAGATTAGGCAGGTAGTAAGTGGATAGTGTGTTCAGTCAGTTTAATGCAGTCAGTGTAGTATACAGGCATACCCCACTTTTAAAATGGATATGTTGTATTCCTGCGTCCCCTCTCAGTGCTCCCCAAGTTTGGAGTCCCTATCACTTATGGTTCAGGAGCAGTGCCATGTCAAGCTAACCAATATTTTCCATAGACACTAATGTTAAAAACAGGGAGCTGTGCCATGTCAAGCGGACCAAGATTTCCTATAGATGCTAATGTTAAAGATAGGGAGCGGTGACATATTAAGCTGACCAAGATTTCCCGTAGACCCCAGTGAGCATTGAAAGCTGAAAACTGGTCTGGGCAGGAAGGGGATGAAAGTGCCCTGTATTTAAGTGGTTAAGGGTAACCCTATGACAGAATTGAAAAAAAAAATGGAGTGGGGTCCCCCCCAAAATTTATACCAGGCCCTTTGGGTCTGGTATAGATTTTAAGGGGAACTCCACACCAATATTAGAAAAAAAAAATGTGGGTTCCCCTCCAAAATCCATACCAGACCCTTTGGGTCTGGTATAGGTTTTATAGGGAACTCCACGCCATTTTTTAAAACAAAATGGCATGGGATCTCCCCAAAATCCATACCAGCCCCTTACTTGAGCGTGCAGCCTAGCAGGCCAGGAAAAGGGGGGAGGGGTGATGAGTGAGCACTCCCCCCCTCCTGAACCAAACCAGGCCGCTTGCCCTGAAAAAGGGGAGGATGCTTTGGGCTGCCCCCCAAAGCACCTTGTCCCCATGGGACAAGGGCATCTTTCCGATAACCCTGGGCATTGTAGGGGGGTCTGTGGGAGGGGGCTTATCTGAATCTGGAAGCCCCATTTAACAAGGTGGCCCCCAGATCTCGGCTCCCCCCTGTGTAAATGGGTATCAGGTACATCGTACCCGTACCCATTCACCAAAAAAGTGTAAAAAAGTAAAAACCACAGGAAACTGTTCTTGAAAATTCCTTTAGTAATAAGAAAAAATAGTGTCAATCAATGTAAATCCATCGTCAATTATGACACCCGCTGACCTGAAAAATAGCAAAAAATGCTTTGCCTCCTAAGAGGCTACCCGCCGTATGCCCGCTCTTTGGCTTTGACAGTTCTTTTGACATCATGTGACATCAGAAGGGGGCAGTATGGACAGGGAGGGGGGAGACCGTACTCCGTTTTTTTGTTTTTTTCTATCTGTATTCCTGAGAGCCGGCAATACATTACAGCTGTGAGCAGTTTTAAATTACATTGTTTCCTTTAGAAATGTCAGTATTGCTGCAGAAGGCTCCATACATCGTACAAACGTACATATGCGCCACTTTACAGGCACATTAACCACTTCCCTACCAGCGCATTGTAAAATGACACCGGCAGGAACGCTTTCTTCCCCCATCATATGACATTAGCCTGTTCCTGCCACTCTCCCGCGCCCCCCTCGGGACACAGTTTATCCCCGATCAGTGAAAAGAGCCAATTAAAATGTCTCTTTACCAAGTGACTGGCGGTGTCAAATCACAGGCGGCCACATACACTGTCCTTTTGAATGCTGTTCGTGTGCACCCCCAGGGGCACACAGAGCGGCGATCGGGAATAGAGAGTGTCCCACAGCCTATCCCTGATCAGAGTAAAGAGCCAATAAAAATGGCTCTTTACCACATGACCGGCTGTGTCCAATCACAGCCGGTCACAGAATGTAAACAAACCACGGTAATTAGCTGTTACCTGGCTCTCCTCTTCACACACCAACCCTGTGTGAGGAGGAGATTGCGGTAACAGCTAGTTACCATTACAGCACAATGTAAAACACACTGAATGCCCACTAATAAAGAGGACCTGTCACCAGCTCATCAGAGTACCTGTCACCAGCCCATCAAAGTACCTTTCACCAGCCCATCAAAGTACCTGTTACCAGCCAAAGTACCTGTTATCTGTCACTAGCACATTAAAGTACCTGAGTACCTGTCACAACCCATCAGAGTACCGGAATACCTGTCATTAGCCCATCAGGGTACCTGACAACCTGTCACCAGCTCATCAGAGTACCTGAGTACCTGTCATTAGAGTGCCCGACTACCTATCATCAGAGTACCCAAGTACCTGTCATCGGAGTACCCGAGTACCTGTCATCAGAGTACTTCTCATTGGAGTACCTGAGTAACTTTCATCGGAGTACTCAGTACCTGTCCCCAGCCCATCAGTGTACCTGAGTACCTGTCATCAGAGTACCCGCATACCTGTCACCAGCCCATCGGAGTACCAGAGTACCTGTCACTGGCCAATCAGAGTACCCGAGTACCTGTCATCAGAGTATCAGAGTACCTGTCTCCAGTCCTTCAGAGTACCTGAGTACCTATCTGCAGCCCATCAGAGTACCTGAGTACCTGTCTCTAGCCCATCAGGGTTCCTGAGTACCTATATGCAGCTCAATTGAGTACCCAAGTACCTGTCTCCAGCCCATCAGAGTACCTGTCTCCAGCCCATCAGAGTACCCGAATACCTCTCTGCAGCCCATCAGAGTAACCAAGTACCTGTTTGTGTCCCATAGACTTTAATAGAGTTTGCATGTTCACTAGAACTTTTTCCCTGTTCGAGATTTTCTGGTGCGAACAGAACAGGGGGGGTGTTCAGCCCATCGTATATATTACATTTTGGAGTGAGATGTCTCTATTTCTGCTGGAACATGTATACAGAGTGTAAACCTAGGAGACTGACAATGCAGGCCTTGAAGCAGCTCCAATCTGTTATGGTGTTTGTTCTTCTTCAATATTCAACCATTTTGCTATGTAGTTCCCCTATATATATAGGCCAAGGGTCTTAAAACTATGGCCCTCCAGTTGTTCAAGAACTACAATTCTCATCATGCCAAGTCATGTCTGTGAATGTCAGAGTTTTACAATGCCTGTGTAGTTCTGCAACAGCTGGAGGGCCGCAGTTTGAGGATCTTTGATATAGGCCCTCCAGTTATTGGGTCCTTCTCCTTTTGCATCAGGTTTTTTTTTTTTCCTGCTAAACTGTGCTCACATTTTTCCTATGGTGCAGCTGTGCTTGCAGGAACATAAAGGGAAATGTTTAGTTGTAGATGTTAACTACAGTTAATGATTTACTTTATGACATCTGCCATTAGACACAAGTCACTGCAGTCAGTTGTAGTATGGATAATATCTAAATGAAATGTAAAATATCATGCTGTTCACTGTATGTATAGTGATGCCATCAAGATTTTCACCATATAAATTAGAACCTACGTACTAATGTACCACTTACCCAATGACCACTTACCAGTTTACAAATTGGCAGAAAGGCCGCAGGCTTTACTAACAGGGCGCCCACCCTCATACCTTAGTATGATCCAAGCATGATACATTTTTAAATGGAAACTACTATAATGGTTTTGTGTTAAGTTTTTTTATTTATTTTTTCTATCATAAGTATATACATTTTTATACTTGAGATTTATAATTTTTTTTTTTTGTTGTTTAAAAAAGTTTATTGAAAAGTTTTAAATACCACAAAAGTGAAGTAGCAGTTAGCATTAGAATTTTACAATGCATTAAATCCATGCATACTCGTCACAACAGAATAATATATAAATATAACAGGATGTTCCTTGAGACTTATACCATGCATAAGATTTTTTTGATAATGTGATATTTTTCTGATACCTTTATTTTTTCTATTTAATTATTTAAAAAAAAAAAAAAACACATGTTCCATAAGAGATTTATAAATTTTTGAGAGGCATGCTGGGTTTTTATATTTTTGAGCTGTGCACAGGGAAAGACAGTTTTGCAAGGAAAGGATGCAGTTTGTTTGAACACGGCCTATTTATGGCCAGTTATGCCACACTGCTGTGATTGATCTTAAATAGAGAAGACAGCTGATCTCACATGTTGAATACTTCTGGCACTGAGGGAGTTAATAGATCTGAGTCTCCTGTGGGCTACAGAGAAAAAGATCCAATGCTGGTTTTCCCCTTCCTTACTCAATTGAGAAAAGATTGAGCATTGATTACACTGTGTGTAGCATGATCTGTGAATGGCATAAAGTCAAATAAATGACAGGATTCTCTCCCCCATTCTCTAGGGCACAAGGTTTTCTCCTCTATTCCCTAGGGCAGTGTTTCTCAACTCCGGTCCTCAGGGCACAATAAAAGGCCAGGTTTGCAAGAAAAATTAAATGCATCACAGGTGATATAATTTGCTGCTCAGTGATTGCAGTATTCTAGTTTGCATCTCCGCAAGGTAATACTTAAAATCTGGCCTGTTAGTGTGCCCTGAGGACCGGAGTTGAGAAACACTGCTCTAGGGCACAGGGACTCCTATTGAAAAATTAGACAATGTCAATCAGCAGGAGGGGGAGGATGAAGGTTAGGAAAATTGTGGCTTGAGCTAATGATCTCTGTAATATGTGCTAGATAGCAGATCTAGATGCAGATACCACCAAGCAAGCATGGTTCCACCATGGTTCAAACCCCCACTAGAACTTTAGTAGCTGTTGGTAAAACATTTCATACCATACCATAAAAGTATGCACAAGCAGTATAGTTCTAGCTAATATTATACAGTTTTACCAGATGGATGTTCACATTTTAAACATGTCTTTACTAAAAAGAAAAGTGTTCCCCCCCACCCACAAGACCTTCCCAAAGTGGCATGCAAAACATATGGACTAGGATTCCTGTGGAAAATAGGTCATAAACCTGCAGGTCTCTTCCATGCTGAGACAAGCCCACATGTCATACAGCAGTGGGGAGTACTTCTTTCAAAGCACCAATGGACAATGTAGATGTTGACTGTGCTCCTCACACCCCAGAGCCTAGTAAAGAAGGCAGGGGTCTGGGGTCTATGTGAGACCTATTTGATCCCCATAATTTACCAATGCACTGGATCTTCCTGGAGTTGAAAAAACAATTTGTCACGGACAGTGTTGGGGTAGTTACTCAAAAAATGTAACTAGTTACTAGTTACTTCTGTAAATTGTAACGAGATTACTTTACTAGTTACTGCATTTGAAAAGTAATTTCACTACTTATTAATTTACTTTCCTCTTTCTTAATTGACCGTGTAGAAGAAGATACATGACACTCTTTCTGCATAGAGTTTATTGTATAAACACAGGCTTTGGGAAACATGAGAACAAAACCTGAAAAAACAGAATAAAACATAAAGTGCAACAAAAAGTCATAAACTTCATCCCTCTCTATTCTTCGAAATAACGATTGTATTGCACGGCTTGGGCAACGCAGGAAAGCGTGTTCCTATAGCCTAGTAAAGTAGTGTAGTTACCTCCTATAGCCTAGTAAAGTAGTGTAGTTACCAATATTAGTATTGTAACTAGTTACATTACTTCGTTACCAAAAAAAGTAATGTAGTTACTGTAATCACTTACTTTGTAACTAATTACCCTCAACACTGGTCACGGAACCAATAAAATATGAGGTTTCCAACAAAGAAGGATAAACCTCTGAAACTCTCCCACTCACTCAATGATAAAGTGGGGCTCTATGGCCAAACAATCGCATAACCAGAGAATAAGCAGATAAAACACTGCCTTAAGGACCATATACAAGAGCCACCGGGGATTAGTAGCACAAAATCACAAAAATAATCATTACAAGTGTAGCAAGTTTTCCAGGCCTATGGCCTGATGTGGGTCTGCCATCAGTACCGGTAACCTCTCCAGCCCATGTGAGCTGCGACCCTGGGTGTGAGAACTGAAGCAGCGACAATTCCGGCATGTTTGTTTATGGTTTTTACTGAATTTAAGGGGATGGGAGAAGGGAATGAGTGGGATACTCCTTTAGGCTCCAACTAATTACACTTGTGACTTTTCTTCTGAAAAAATGCCCGTTGGCGCTTCCTTGACGCCAGCCAACGCTCACTAACTCTGAGAACACTCTGTAGAACAATAAAAGTGCTGAATCCTCGACTTGTAGTCCAGAAGATCCAGGACTGAGAACTGTAGAACCTCTGGCACTGTTGTACTGTAAAAGTCACTGAATACTTTCCTCCGCCCTGCCTGGCTTGAGGTAGTATGATGTAGAATCCTGTATGGCTGTAGCTTTAACTGACACACTCTGTACACTTCAGGGCCCAACTAAAGGTGCCCCTTTTAACTTTGAACTCTTCAGGGTCCACTGACTATGTGCCCCTTTACAGCTAGCTGACACTGGATCCCAGAACCTCTTCCGGAGTGGTCCTCTCTAACTTCAGGCAGACCCCCAGGGGCAATCCTCAGTACTCACGACCTGTGTAGGCTTTCCTGGAACTGGACCCCTCTCGCTCTGCGCAGGCTCTCGGCACACCGGATCCCCGCAGCTCAACTCAGCTCTCTCTCTGGACACTCAGGCGACACCCCGAGACATCCACTTTCCTCAGACAGGAGGAGAGACAGCCTCTGCTCCCGCCAAAGACACCGTGCCACGCACTTCCCTCCATACTTATACCCACTCCCAGAATCCTTTGCTGCATAATCTGCCTTCTGGGGTAGTTACAAGCTGGGATGTGTCTCCTGATTGGGCTTCCCACACTGCCCTATGAGAAGCCTCTCACAAGAGCCAGTGGGGACACTTCTCCCCTCAGCAGGCACATCTGGAAGCCATGACACACTAACTAGATAATCACAACCCTGCTGTTAGGCAGACAAGGCCCACTATACATTTACCTAGCACCTACCTGTAGGGTGCTACACAAGAATTTATTGATACAAAAAGATATAAATAATATAATACAAAAACAGGAACCACCCACCATCACCAATAAATAAAAAGACAACATTGTCTCATAGTGCAAATCAGTGTGCCAGACACCATACACACATCAATCACGCATCACACTTAACCCACCAAATAAATGGGAAGAGCTAATTGGGACGTAACTTAGAAAAAAAGCTACATAGGACTGGAATAAAGGGACAGTATAATCCCAGTTCACAGTCCAATAGCTATCACGGAGCTACAAATCCCAAATAGATCAATAGCCAATTTGCAGAGCTGACATAGGTAGGTTACCAAGACTGTCAATGTGCAATTGAGCAAAAAATTGACACTATCAGATGGTATACTGAGTTCATAACAAGTATTATGCAACAACCGTAGACATAGGCACCTAGCTAGAATCAAAGCACTGCTGGCCTTGGTGTGACCAAATCACAGGCGATCAGAATGTCAATCTTATCCACCACAATCAGGCAGATCAGTGAAACATAGAACAGCTGATGAGGCATATAGCGGAGACAAACAGGTTGGCTGTGTGAGAGCAAGTTTATGCAGCAGACAAGTAGTCATGGAGCAGAGGATTTAGACAAATGGCAAATGCACAGACCCTAGATAGATTCACTCAGTCCACAGCTGCATTGACCTCCACGCTCTACATGACACATGGCAATCAAGGCTATACCTTATTCGCATGCCGCATGCACGCCAAACCTAAAACATGGATCTTCTTGGCTCCTTCCAGATATATTGCTCTGAAGAATGGCTATAGCCTCAGCAGTGCTAACAGATGCTAGTGTGTTCTTCTTATGCGAATGCCAATGTGAACAACCGTACGCCTCAAAGCGAAATCCTATGGCAGCTTCCCACATAGACAGATCGGGTGGGGTGCGCGCACCTACATATACCCATGTACCTTTACAGTATATATATATTGTGGCGAGGAGAGAAAGAATCCATCTGGAGGAGAGGTTGAGACAAACAATGAGAGATGCATACAAATATTATGAAAGGCTTTATTTGAGATATATGAGGATTTCTCATAGATGGAGGGGAAATATCACAAAGAAGCTTCATAGAGGGGACATCCCTATAGTTGCTTGACCCATTTTGGACTTGGGGATATTATAAATCCTTTGGAAGGACACTTTGGACTGGGAGTATATTTTGTTTATTTTAGTGAGCACTGTTTTTACTTATATGTTGTTTCCCCATTGGAATTGTGGGATACTCTGCTACTATATCCTTGAGGTACATAATACTAAAACCCCTGGTGCGCGGATTTTGTTTTACCTATAAGTGTCTAAAAGCATACAGGCATACCCCGCTTTAAGTACACTCACTTTAAGTACACTCGCGAGTAAGGACACAGCTTGTTCAGCTTGGCATGACACTACTCCCGGTTTTTAACATTGGCATCTATAGGAAATCTTGGTCAGCTTGACATGGCACTGCTCCCAAACCATGAATGACAGGGATACCAAACTTATGGAGCACCGAGAGGGGACCCAGGACTACAACATATCCTGTTTGTGGCTGGCCAGCTTGCCTAGGTAATCTACTATGTCATAGTCCTGGATCCCCTTAACATGCTCCCCAAGCTTGGTGTCCTTGTCCCATGGTTTGGGAGCAATGCCATGTCAAGCTGACCAAGATTTCCTATGGAGCTAGTGTATTTACATGCATTGAGAAATTAAAAAAGGTATTGCTTCACTTTAAGTACATTTTCGTTTTACATACATGCTCTGGTCCCATTGTGTACTTAAAAGTGGGGTATGCCTGTACTCTTAGTACTGAAAAGCATGAAAACTGGTATTAGCACATTCACTACACAGACACCTAAAATAACGTTTGCCACAGACAATTAAAATAAAGTTTGCCAGACTGCGGTGGTCATTGCATTTGAACTGGCATGCTTTTTGTGACAAGGGGGCATCAAAGTAGTTGTACCAGCACACTTTTATAAATATGCCCTAATAAAAATACAACATTCTTTCTTCAACATTTAAAGCAATAATATTAATACGTTTCTTTTTACTAACATAGTTACAGTCCTTCAAAAGGTCATTGTTAATTCCTGTCTTTTTTCCTAAATTTGAGTGTAAAAAAAAAAAACTTTGCTTGGACCATTCATAGAAATCCCTTTATTGAAAAATGTTTTGTGCAGTACTGGCAATTAGGTTCTTTTTGCAGCTGCTTAATTACTGGAACATATGGACAAAACAAATAAAAAGATTTAGCATGTCTTGTCATAATGCGCTAAATGAGACATGCACCTGACTTTTCTAAGGCAGCTATGAAGCAGGAAATCACTACAGACTCATTGTTGGCTTTGCTGATTGGGTGTTGTAACACATGTTCGAAAATTGACATCATTTATGGGCTAACGAGGAGCTGGGGAAATTCAGTGTTATGCTATTGTTAAGAACCATGTTATTTCATTAGTTCAGATTTGATAGTATATTGTTCTGGTAAATGAACTGACACCAAATTACAAGGAACTAATGTAGCCATTTTTGTACTAAGAAAGTTAATACAGCATGGTTTTCATTAAGAGAAACATAAAAAGAGTATGGATAGCTCATCATCTTAATTGTTCTAAATTAAGAAAACAGTACAACAGTATGTTACACAATCATTTGATATTGTTTGAGCAAAATTGTAACATTTATTTAAAGGGAAATAAACTAAGTCTAGGTTCACATCTATGCGGGCTGCGCTTGATGCGTTTTTAACCGCTTGCCGACTGCGCACAGTATATTTACTGCGGCAGTCGGCCCCGGCCAGGCAGAGTGACGTAGGTCTACGTCGCTCGCCTGTCACTCCTTCCAGAGCCAATAGCGGGCGGGCGCGCGCCCGCCGAGGCTCGCGCCCGCCTCGGCTCGTTCACGGAGGAGTGCGGGAGTGTGACTGGCGGACCCGATGTCCGCCGGTCACACTACGATCGCCGCTACAGCGGGAGAAAGACAGAGCGGCTTGTGTAAACAAGCCACCTGTCAGTTCTCCCTGTGTAAAAGTGAAGATCAAACAGTTCTACTATGTAGAACTGTTGATCTTTGTTTTTACACTAGTAGCCATGTCCCTACACAGTTAGAATCACGCCCCTAGGACACACTTAACCCCTCCCTGTCCAATACTGTTAACCCCTTCCCTGCCAGTGTCATTTTTGCAGTAACAGTGCATATATATAGCACTGATTACTGCAGTAATGTCACTGGTACCCCCAAAAGTGTCAAAAATGTCAGTCAAGGGTCCGATCTGTCCGCCGCAATGTCGCAGTACCGCAAAAAAAATCGCAGATCGCCGCCATTACTCGTTAAAAAAAAAAACACCAAAAATGACAAAAATCTTTCCCTTTGTTAGTAAACGCGATAACTTTTGCGCAAACCAATCAAAATACGCTTTTTGCGATTTTTTTTACCAAACATAGGTAGCGTAAAACAAATTGGCCGAAAATTTTAAAAAATTTTGATTTTTACATTTTTTTTTGGGGGAATTTCATATAAAAAAAAGTGAAAAATATTGTTGTTTTTGCAAAAATTACGCTCTTTTTTTGTTTATAGCGCGTGATCAAAAAATCGCACAGGTGATCAAATACCACCAAAAGAAAGCTCTGTTTGTGGGAAAAAAAGGACGTGAAATTCGTTTAGGTACAGCGTCGCACGACCGCGCGATTGTCCGTTAAAGTCACGCAGTAAAAAATCGCAAAATAACCCCTGGTCTTTTAGCAGGAAAATCCTCCGGTGGTAAAGTGGTTAAACCTGTGTTTTTATGCATTTTTGCATGGAGTTTTCATGCATTTTGTGTTTTGCATCTTTTTCTTCTCTTTAACGCACTGTGTTTAGCTGATTTCTAAGGAGCGTCCAGGAACCTGCCTGCCTTAACAACCAATGAGTCATCAGCTGTCAGCGGGCTTACCCGCTGACAGCTAAATTTAAAAAACAGATATGCAGGTGAAAAAAAAAAAAATGGGGAAAATATTATATGAATTCCCCCCCAAACTCATACCAGGCCCTTTGGGTATGGTATGAATTTGGAGGGGAACCCTATGCCAAAATATTAAAAAAAAAAAAATGGCCTGGGGGGCCATACCAGACCTTTATCCCAGCATGTAGCCTGGCAGGTCAGGACAGGGAAGGGACAAGCAAGCCCCCCCTCCCTGAACCATACCAGGCCACATGCCCTAACATGGGGTGGGGAGGAATTTGTGGTAGGGCATTTTCCCCACAAATCTGGGCTGTGGTTGGGGGGGGGGGTTACAACATGCAAAACACATGTAAAAACGCAACAAAAACACAGCACCTTGATTTTTTTCCCCCGGTCCATTAAAGTCTATAACACGCAAAACACATTCTGCTGCAGGAAAAAAGTCCCGGAACCTTTCCGAAAAAGCACCAGCTGAAAAATGCATAGATCTAAACGTGTACCATAGGAAACCCTGTTAAATGGACTTGCGTTTTTGAGTTTTTGACGCAGGTCCATTAAAGTCTATTACATGCAAAATGCATTCTGCTGTGGGAAAAAAGACCCAAACCCTTTCTAAAAATGCACAAGCTGAAAAATGCATAGATGAAACTGCGTACCATAGGAAACCATAGTAAATGGACTCTAGTGCATTTCTGTAAAACTGCAAAATGTACATTAAAAAAACACATTGGTGTAAACGTAGGGTAATTATTTATAAAAAGAACCCCAGTACAACAGATTAAAAGGCCAAGATTTACTTATGTTGGCCATTTACATGACAACAGCAGAAGTATATTCGGCCCTCTAATCTGTTATCACCAAGCAACAAAGCATTGTAGTAGTGATTTTTGCTCCAGTGTCAAGAAGGGCAGAGTTAGCTCACCCCCATGTAAAGATGGTTGATGAAGCTCATAAGAAGTTGCAGTGAGGTCAAAACACTTTTATTTTAGGCTTTGTTCACACTTATACGATTTTTGATGCAGTTTTCTCCGCATCCAATTCGCATGAAATGAGAGTGCGATCGCCCCTTAACAGAGTCGGTTCACACATCTCCAGAGTGGCTGTGGAGCACACTGCAGAAGGGTCCTGTGAGTCTTTGGCTCAGTTTCAGGTCCAAAGGCAGGTAAAAATTCAGACCTGATTCGTTCCTGAATCAGTGAACAAGGACGCAATGCTGCGAGCCGCTCTGCAAATAGTGCAATCTAAACACAAGAAAAAAAAATATATAATGCAGCTTGCTGGTCTTTTAGATGTGCTGGCTGCTAGTGATTTGCCAAACATATCTGTGTTTGGTTCAAGAGGGTGTTCAGTGAACATTACTAAAGTTTGGGTGTCAAACACCACTGAAATCAATTGGAACCGAATGTTAAAAAAACATTTATGGCTATTTTATAGCTCAATAGGCAAGGTGTTGTCAAACAAATAACATTTGGACTAGGTACTTTCCTAGAAGACATGTAAAAAAGCAAAAAGATTTTTTATTATAGGATCAGTCCAGTCAAAACCTAACTAACACTAAACCTTCTCTTTGCCACATTCTAAGACTTTTCTATCTAACCCTTAAAAGCAAAAATTGCTTTATTTTTGCTTTATTTTGTATGCCTAAGCTGGTCCGGTCTCCAGAGGCGGAAACTCTGTGCAGGAGAGGACCGACAACAGCTGTCAAATGAATGGAAAGTGATGTCACCCATAGACTTACTATGGGGCTTCTGTTTTTGAGTGCCTCTCCTGCACCCACCTCCAAGCTGAAGCCGCCTCTGACAGGCGGATCAGGTGCAGAAAAGGTATGTACAGTGATTTTTTGTTTACAGGGTTAGATAGAATAGTCTTAGCATGTGGCACAGAGCAGGTTTAGTGTTACTTGGGTTTTGACTGGACTTCTCCTTTAAATTCTACTTTTTGGAGAGCAGCGATTTTAGTAATAACCTTGCAAAATAAAAAAATGTTGGAGGACAGCTGATAGATACTTATATGATCAAATTCAGACTTGTTTGAAGTCCAGCTTCAGTGGGAACCATTACACTCCAATAGAGAAGGGCTTGGGCATGTTTCAGTGTGCACGTGTGCAATCCCACCAGGAAGCCAACGCTGCAGTCCGCTAATCAAAGGCACTAAGAAATTTCCCAATCTGTGCAGCTGTGGATCAGGAAATGTCTCACTGCCTGTGATTAGTCTGTGACTGCAGTGTCGGCTTCCTGGCAAGATCGGGCACCTGCAAACTCAAACACGCCCGAGCCCATCTCTACTCTCCAAAGTATTAGTGGACAAATGAGTATAGCCACCTATGGACTTACTGTGTTGTTAGCCGGATTACCAGATGAAAATAAAAAAAAAAGTCTGAAAAAACAAAAAAACAAATGCAGGTACCTAATCTCTGGACCGGTAATCTTGAAAATATTAATTTTTTTAGATATACTTTAAATACAATGCAAAACATTGGGGGGGGGGGTTACTAAAACAGGTGCACAACAGAGTTTGGTGCAGTTGTGCCAGTCAGCTTTCTAATTTCAGCTTATTCAGTTAAGCTTTGACAAAGATCCTAGAAGCTGATTGGTTAATATGCACAGCTGCTCCAGATTTTGCATGCACCAGTTTTAGTTAATCTCTCCAATTGTGTTGTACTCCTACTACCATTGCTGGGGATACACACATGGCTACACATGCTATACAGTGTAAATTAAGGAATTTCCCTCTGTGGCTATTGTACTCTGAGAGACACAACTGGTGCCTGGCAAAATACCTGAACAGCTAATTCAATTGAATGGATGCAGCCACTGTTCGGCTGATAATTTTCCAGTTGGTTCCTTTTTTGGCTAAAGTTTATATAGTGTGTATGCAGCTTTACTGATAACCATCAATCCTGGCATTAAGCCTTGAGACAGTTTCTCTGTTACATTACCTTTTGAAATGTTGACAGCTTCCAAAGTTTATGATCTAGCAGAATGTAAAATGGATTTTTTTTTCCTAAGTAAACCTATTATTTAACCTTGACAGGTATCGTATATCAGTGTTTCTCAACCTTTTTTTGGTCAAGACACCCTTTAGAATTCTGCAAAGTCTTGGAGCACAACAGGAGGTTTGTCCGATTGGGCAATCACTTTTTTGTGCATTAAAGTGTTTTTCAATGGGCTGCCCTGCGCGCGTGAAACAGGCAAAAAAGGTTCCCATGTGTTGCATTTTTTAAATCACGCTGCACCAAAATGCATGGTACTGCAGTGCTACATCCATTTTATGAGGCTAGAACATGTACATTTGCTATATTTGTGTGGGTTCTATTAAGAATTAATGGCACCCACACACGTCTGCAAAAGGTGGTGCTGGAAATCGTTGTGGAGGAGGAGAGATTGGCTTTTTATAATTAAAATAAATTAATTGGCACCTTCCCCATAAAGCAGAAATTGTTTGTAGGTACAGGGTGGTCTTTGGAGGTCTACACTTTAGGAGGTGCAGGCCTGCTCAGACCTGGGGATTTAAATGTGCCACAAATACAGAAAACATATTTCCACACTCCAGACAATATAAAAAGTACATACAAAAGTTTTTATTGAATTGTTACAAAATTACATTAAACAACAATTTAAATCATGGTTACATGTATATATTTGGTGCATAACATGACAGGTACATTGAACCCTTTTGTTGGGCTATGTATTCAAGAGGAGAGCTGGAACTACGTGTTTTGCAGAAGTTGCTTCCTCAGGTTCCAGCAAGAGAGCATAACTGTACAATTCTATAGGATAAGTAACATATGTTTTAGTATCCAGAGATATACATTTTAAGAAACCATCTTTACCTTAAAAACCACATAATGTCATAAATATCTAAACTATTATGGTCACATTCTATTTTTTACCTCATGTCGTAATCTGTTATTTACCACTATATTAAATACATTCAACATTCAGAGTCTATTCTTATTTCTTTTAATCCACTCATCAATACAGTGTATTATATATCAGATTGTCAAAATCCGTTTGTAGAAACACTCTATCAGTCTTTATTGCTTATTCTATTATACCCAGAGTAAAGGAAGGATAGAAAAGGGGAAAGGGGAAAGGGATGTATGGAGAAGGAAATTGGAAAAGATTAGGTGAAAATTGGAATGGTCAGTCAGAAAGTCTTAAGGGGGGGCGTGTTGGCCAGTGTCTGCAAACAGTCAAGGGCCGAAGTCCAAGAGTGGGTGCATCGACAGGCCAAATAAGGAGGAGAGGAGGGTTGAATGGCGACCCCTACAAAGACTGAGCATTTATTATAGACCAGAAGTCATATTTTAACATCTATACTACAGCTTACCTATTCAGTTTTCATCAGGTATTCTCCTGGTATCTAGACATGTACCTATGATGTCTAAATTGATGTTGATGAACTGGAATACAGATATCAGACCGAAATACAGGGGAAAAGGAAAAGGAAGAGGAAAAGGTGAGGGAGGGGGGGAGGGAAGAAGAAGGGAAGGGGGAATTGGAAAGGAAGGGAAGAAAAAGGGGGGGGGAAGGGAGGGAAAGGAAAGGGAGAAGGAGGCAAGGGAGAAGGGGGAGGGGAAGGGAGGGGGACAAGGGGAGGGGAAGGGAGGGGGACAAGGGGAGGGGGGAGGGAATCTGCAATTGTACCTAGGGTATAAAGAGCAATGTTATAATATATTTCAGTGTTTTATAAATCCTCCATATGTGCAAAGAAGAGGAAATAAGAGGAAGGGAAAAGAAATATCCAGGTGTGTGAATCAAAGAAATCCATAATCCCAAGGTAGTTAGAACATTACTTAGAATTATATAGAAAAATAGGGATATATCAATTGCAAATAGAGTGATTTAGGCTAATTTAGGCATAGTGCTGTTTATAGATAGAAAAGATGTGAGCCATGTGAAAAAACGTTCATACTGAAACTTACCCTTCTGTGAAATGGAATTTGTGTATAAGATTAGGTAAGCCTTAAGTGAAATGGATATTGGGGATCTTTTGTATAAAATTTAAAAACAATCTCACAGAGGCAAATCAACTTTTTTGTTTTTTGGAGATATATATGTATTAGGATAGAACTCCCAGCCTTTACGGTCTCCAAAGGGTAGTTCAAAAACTTTTTTAGAAGAATATACATATATCCTTCCTTTTATGCCGTGTAAACTTATAAATCCAGTAGATTGAACGAGTTGATAATAATGCCTATGAAAGAGAGAAACACAAATAGGTCCGGTTTATAAAGAGCCATATAAAATGGCCGAATCTCATTAAACTTTGTTTAAAACCCATGCGTCACATAAAAGTGGCGCCAGGAGAGAAAAAAGTTTTGTCCATTCGAATATGGCTTACCTTAGGTTGTGAACCGAGAGTGCAGGTCATAAAAGCATTGATATGAGGAAGAAATTCCACCGCAGTGTTGTGTCCCCCATGGTTTAGATATAATTAAATGCGTGTGTACCTGTTAGTTTAAGTAGGAGAGAGGGATGGCGCCAAAACCGCCTCCCTCACATCTCACGCCCCCCACATCCGCCCGCCAAGCGTCCGGATTGGACGCGCGGGAGGATGTTCCTGAATGTCATGTGACTAGGTCAACTTCCGGTCTGTCGGACCGGAAGTGACGATAGACATTCCGCCGTTTGGTGTCAGCAGAGAAGGTGTTCGTTTGTCTATATCTCACCTAGCGGTTCTTTCAGATGTCAGTAGTGGTGCTGGAAATCATGCAATTTCGCATATGTTACAGCACAACACCTGGTGTGGACAAGCCTTAAAATGTAGTTTGTATGGCAGAGTTCAGTGGTCAGTAGATTGTGACGTAGAGTTGCCTTGTATCTGTAGAATTCAGTGAACGTTATGCTGGCAGCAGTCAGAGATCGGTATGGAGACAGCAATTAGTGAGCAGTATGGTGACAGCAGTTAGTGAGCGGTATGGTGGTTACAGTCAGTGTGCAGTATGGTGGAAGCAGTCAGCAAGCGGTATATAGTGGCAGTCAGCGCGCTGTATGGTGACGACAGTCAGTGAGCGGTATGTAGTGGCAGTCAGCATGCCATATGGTGGCGGCAGTCAGTTAACGCTTTGATGGTGGCTGCAGTGAGTGGTATGGTGGTGGCAGTCAGTAAGTAGTATGGTGGCAGCAGTCAATGAGCAGTATGGTGGCAGCAGTCAATGAGCAGTATGGTGGTGGCAGTCAGTGAGCGGTATGGAGGCTGCAGTAAGTGAGTGGTATGGTGGTGGCAGTGAGTAAGTTGTATGATGGCGGCAGTCAGTGAGAAATATGTAGTACTAGTCAGCGTGATATGGTAGCGGCAGCCAGTGAGCAAAAGCATGGAATGCCTGCTGGAGAAGCCTCTCTACATCAGCCACTTACCGCACTATTGGAGATAAAGGAAGATTAGCTGGGCTGCCCTCTCTGCCCCTCCATCTTTAGTTCATGGATCAGGCACGTATGTGAGAAGGGAAGGAGGTGGCCACCTCCCCCGCCCACCAGCTCCGGCTGCACTGTGAGAAGTTGGGGGAAGAGAATCGCATGTAGGGAGGAGCTGAGTGGGCCACAGACAGCAATCCTGTCACGTTCCCGATCTGTACCTCATTCCCAGACATGGAGGCAAAATAGGAGAAACTAAAGATGCTGGGGGGGCTCCCGATGCAAACCTTAGCAACCGATGGCATTGGAAGGCCCGTACAGCACAAAGTTTCACAGAGTCCCACAAGAGCGGCCCTGCAGTTATAAAAGTTTGAGCCGGCAGTTAAGCATGTTTGCTTGCCCTATCGGGTGCTGTTTTTTTTCCTTTACCCTGGCACCACAGGGGACACTTTGCGGCACCCAAGGGTCCCACGGTACCCCGGTTGAGAAACCCTGCCTTATACTATAGTTATGTGGAGGGGTTATTTACTTTTAAGCCTAGACAGAATTTTGAATTTCTCATAACTATCTGATCTATATTCTTCAACAGACAGCTATCTTGTATAGACTGAAAAATAAATAACACACTTTTGATCCATAAATTTACCTTCACACATTTCGTTTTCTGCTGAAAAGGCATCCTCATTAGGTGAATTGTTGGTTCTTTCTCTCCCAGACATACCACCAGGTGATGTATCGACAGAGTCCAATCCACCCGGCCTACTTTTCCAGGAAATGGATATTGACATTATTGCTATCATTTTTACTCTACACAATATGGTCAATCTCACAAAGTTTGGCTCTTATTGTAGCAGATTTCATACTTTTCAAAGCACCATTCCTCAAAGAAGAAGTCCCTGATGATGGCTGATTGGCCACAGCATGTTAGGTGAAGTTTTGGACAAGCAATTGGAATATACCTTTCTATATGTTATTGTTTAATAAAAGATTTCTGATGTGAACGATGCAGTATGCTTCTTTTTTTGTACCCTTCCTTGGACCAGAAGTACCTCCACATCTTCTGTGATACCAGTATTTGTTGGCCAATGCCAGGGCAGGTAAACTGTGAAAAGTGTAAATTTCCAGTTTAGGGTGGAAGTGTGCACACTTTGGTCAGTTTAAAAGGACTGCTATTGCCAGTTTAAACAAAGCCTTGGATGCCCCTAAATGTAAATTGTATTATTAATATATTGTATTATTAATGGCAAGGTCTTTCCTTTATATTAAGAATCAATGTACTGGGAGTTTTTACTTATATTTTTATTCATGTATGCAGTTGCCTTTATGTTTTTATTTTATAAATTGGACATTTTTTTTTTTTTTTTTATAAATTGGACTTTTTGTGTACACAGTATTATGGATTTTCTAGTTTAATCCCTGCTACTTTTTAAACTCTGTAGTAGTTGATGAGTGTTTACATACCACATTGTAGTAGGGTGCTGAATTATTACAGGTGGAGAAGTGCAGCAAAACTACTCTTGTTGTAATCGTAGGATATTGCCTACCTTCATCCTTTTACAACACCTTAGGAAGTCAGCTTTATAATGAATTGACAAACCGTGCACTTTCTATTTTAGCATTTTAGTCTAAATACCTTGATTCATATGGAAGCAATATTTTGGAGTTTTGTAGTCCAGTCATACTTACTTACCATACTTGCCATACCACCCAACTGCTGCTGTCTGATTGTTTACCATTTTCAGGGTCCCCTTAAAGTTTTACTAAACCCACAACAGTAAAAGCAGTCTGTATTTGCAGTAAAGCATGCTTGTTATTAGTGATCAGCTGATATAGTTTTTTTAATGCCGATACTGATATTTTGGTCATCGAATAGCGGTATTGGCCGATATTTTCGGACATGTAAAAAAAATTATTTTTTTTTATTTTTTTTTTCTACAGGTTCTCCTTGTGGAGGGATCTGGGGTCCAAAAGACCCCCAAACCCCTCCTCGGCACTGAAAAGCATTCTAAAGTTTGGCTGTTTTGAATGCTGTCAGTTTTTTTTAATATGGTGCCGAGTACCTGGAAGTGATGTCATGACATCACTTCCAGGTTTATTACATGGAGACCCAGGTCTTCTCTTCGGCGGCGGTGGCAGTGGAGGTAGGCGAGCCGCGGAAGGCGGCGGGAGGGGGGGCGTCCCCTCCCACTCCTTGTAATGGCAGCCTAGTGGCTTCTCAGCCGATGGTCGGTTGTCATTTCAAGTCAGCCGACCGTCGGCTATGGACACCGGTACCGGGGCGTTGCCTCTAGCTGCAGACATCATCCCGGTACATGCACTTTCCCTAAATATCGGCAATATCTGTAACCTCAGGGGGCGATTCCGATATATCGGGGAAAGTGCATATCGGCCCCCGATATATTGGTGTTGCCGATAATTGGTCGATCCCTACTTGTTATACTCACTGTGGAACCTAAGGGGTTCCTCTGCATTGTGTAATTGATTGATCCTGTCTTCTTTGATCCCCCTTTTTTACAGTCCCCAATCCATCTCCTGATAGTACAGAGCCTTGGGGGCACTCTGCACATGCTCACTTTGGTGTGTATTTCACAGGGCCAAGCACTGTGCAGACAGAGGGTCAGGGGTCATGCAGCCTCATAGGACAGTCAGAGGTGAATGAAAACTCCTCCAACAAGCTTTAACCAGTGCTCGGCCAAACGCTGGTAGAAGTCATAAGACTGCTATATACTGCTAATAAGAAAAGGTATTTAGCAGTTCATATTTACTAAAATAATTACATTTCCATGTTCTGTGACTGTGGTAGACCAGATAAAGTGAAAGCAGGGTCCTGGGTATAGTAACACTTTAAGACCCCCCTCCCTATACCCGGTGCTTACTAGCTGGCTGTTGCATGTTTATAAAGCAGAGATGTTCCAGACCTGTCTTTCAAAGTACAGCCACTGAGAATCAAAGCTACATACTAGACAAGCTTCTACAATCAATTAACTTTGCAGCCTTGAGAGTTCCTGCCCATTGAATAACATCAGCATATATGGATTGATAATAACAGGTGGTGCAACTGTTTCCAGCGTAACATAAAACAAGAAAGCAGTGTCATAATGACATTTAGAAACACACAATTTGGATAACTGTGGCTGCTTAATAGCAAAGCAAAGTGTTTTTATCTTTTTTTTTTTTTAAATGTTTAAACTTTTTAAAAAAATATGTTTTAAGGTTTTTATTCATAAAAAATAGGATATATTGCACATAAATATTTTACTTTCAATAGTTTTTATTGTATTATTTTCAAAGTGATACAAGAAAATGCGATAGAACATGGCCAAGATAGAACATTAAATGGGGTTTACAAGAGTGCTCTCAGCAAAATAAAGAGGTGCATTAGGTACATTCTATCATAACAGTTACATGTGGAGGAACCGCAGTGCCAAAGGTAGGTCTGTCAAAGTTGTTGGAAGATACCCCTTATGGAAAGAGTTGGAACTCTGTCCCCCATTCGAACCTCACCCCCAACCGGGAAATCCTGGGTGCCGTGCCCCCTAGCAGGGTAGCGAAACATATGGTCCCAGAAAGTCCCAGTCGTCTGCGAGCCCGAACGGGGGAAAGGTGTAGAAAAGCTGGATCAGGAGTGACAGAAAGAAGGTGTTGATAGAAAGATAAATCGAGGGTAGGACGATGAAAGAATTACATGACAGATGCGGGATTGTTAGATGTAGATTCTAGATCAGAGGGTAAGGGATCTCAGGTTAAATAGTGGGGTTATGGGATACAGAAGATGATGAAATAGTGCTGTTCATATATCTA
Organism: Pelophylax lessonae; assembly: GCF_965119305.1. NCBI lineage: Eukaryota > Metazoa > Chordata > Amphibia > Anura > Ranidae > Pelophylax > Pelophylax lessonae. Next base: position 475,451,174 of record NC_138769.1, on the reverse strand, counting down.
GCCCATGGTTGCACATAAATATTTTAAATATACATTTTCAGCCAGCAGGTGGAGATCTAAGGCTGGCCATACATGTTCAATTTTATTGTACAACTTTCTTTTAGATTTACCAAAAAAACATATAATAGGAGGTCAGACAAACTAAACAACTTTCAATTGTATCCAATTATTCAGGCTTTTGTACTATGTAGTTTAAGGTAAATCTAAAGGAAAATTGTACAAGAGAATTGAACATGTATGGCCAGCCTAAGCTTCATTTCATATGTTTTCCAGACTCATTTGTTGTTTTCTGAGGGCAATAGATCAAGATGAAATTTCCAAATACAAATAAATGAATCACTTCCACACAGGCTCTGCTCATACAGGCTGTGATGAGTCAGTCTAAAAACAAACCGCAATGTTCTGCAACACTAATGTATGAATGCACTGTGTATTAATTTTTCATTAGTAAATCGTAGATTTATATACATAGTATAAAACATTGTTTATGTGTAAGCCTTAAAAAATTGGCCCAAACCTGTTTATCTTTAAAGTTCAGGTATAATGGGCACACTAATCAGGGTATTGATGTATTGTAGCCCTCTACCCCTTGAAGTGTAAATGAACCTTAAGAGCCCATTCACATTGAGGCGACACGACTTCGGGGGGCGACCTGTGAAGTCGCGTGCACCACGACTTCGGCACGACTTGCAGAGACTTCACATAATGGAAGTCTATGCAAGTCGCTCCGAGGTCGCCCCAAAGTAGTACAGGACCCTTTTTCTAAGTCGGAGCGACTTGTGTCGATCCTATTAGAACGGGTCCTGTACTACTCAATGGACCGCAACATACCGCAACTTGTCAGGCTGACAAGTCGCCTGACAAGTCGCGCTAATATGAATGGGCTCCTAATGTTGGATCATCATGGTTGAAGATATGCGATATTTTTCTTTATATGCATATTTGTTTGTTTATTTAAACCAGTTGCCCTACGAAAGCATTTTTGTGCAAATGAAATAAGAAGTAAACTAATCCTTTTAATGTATACAGCTCCTTTCGTAGGATGTCAGTAAAATGTTTTTTGATGGATTATTATCAGTCTACACTGATTGTGCTAATGTAAACTGATAGATTCATGTCATGTAGCTTACTTTTGAGATTACAAAGAAGTTCCTCATTCAGACTTGGTAGCAGCTCTAACTCAGTGATGCATAGCCCGATAATAATGTATAAATCAGGAAGGTGGTCTATGTCAGACTGAGACAGACATTTTCCAGACATAATAACAAATGATAGCATTAGATGTCCCAAGTTATGAGGAGAATCTTCTTATTTATGCTTCAGATCGAAATCTTGGTTCAATATATGAAAGGATGAACTTTTTCCTGACGTGAAATAATCCAAGCAATCAAAAGATCAGTATGAAAGTCTAACCCGTTCCTAACTGTACCACGCGGGGCTGTTTAAAAAAAAAAAACCTAACATAAATAATGTTAATGGAAATCAATTTAGTCTTAATTCTGTAATGAGATGTAGAGATATGGTTAGAATAATGTAGAACCCAAAGGTGAATCCATAAAATGCATAGAAACCAATCAGCGTCCATTTTTTTTCTTTTTTTTTTTTAATGTCAAAGCTTAATTGAACAAGCTGAAGTTAGAAGCTGATTGGCTACCATGAACAGCTGCACCAGATTTTGCACTCTCCAGTTTTAGTAAATCAACGCCAGAAATACAATTTTCAGGTTGGTGGGGTGATGGATTTTGTTTTTTAATCTAGCAGTATGCAAGTTTTAACTGAATTGTTAACTCCTGCTTGTATGCCCATTTAAACTACCAACAGACAAGCTTCAGTGTATGGGTGTGTTGTTTAAAATCAAAGTGATACAACACTCTTTAAGGCTCTGTTTCCACTGCCGCGGCTATGAAGTCGTGCTACTTCTAGCGTGACTTCGTAGTGAAAGTTGCTTGCGGCATTCAGTGCGACTTGTCCCTCATTATAGAGGGAAGTCGCACTGAAGTCGGCTCAAAAGTAGTGCACAAACTACTTTTGAAGTCGCCGCAACTGAAGTCGCAGCAGTGAAAACGGGCCAGATTGAAACAAATGGCTTTTGACTTGCTGTGCGACTTGACATGTGTCAAGTCGCACAGCAAGTCGCACTAGTGGAAACCGGCACTAACCTCTTCATGACACAGGGTAGAAAAAATCTTAAAGCGGAGTTCCACCTAAAACAAAAAAAATTTAGATAAAAATACCCCCGGGACAGTCAGGGCTAGTGCATTCCACAATAGATAGCCTCTGAACTGTCCCAGGTTGCACTTACCTTTTAGAAGAAATACTTACCTTGAAAATGTCTTGTCCAGTGCTGCCATCTCAGGTGTGGGCAGCTGAAGCCAGCGCAATCCTCTTCTGCGTCCTCTTCTGTCCTCTTCGGTCCCACGATGCACTGCACCGGCCCCACCGTCACTTCCGGGGCTGCAGCGTCATCCCTGCACAGCTTCTGGGCATGCCCAGAAGCTGTTTAGCAAGGTATGACGCTCCTGCACCGGAACTGATGTCGGGGCCGGTGCAGGCGCATTGATTCCTGGGAGCGATGACATTCAGCTCCCAGGAATCATTGCAAGCCAGGAAGTGACGGCGGTGGCCGTGGCCGCAGAGGGAGGAAGAGGAAGTAAGGTAAGTATATTTTCTTCTAAAACAAGGTAAGTAAAAAAAAAAAAAAAATGCAATTATCCATTTGTTTTTCAGGTGACCCGGAGCAAGAAGATGGACCGAAGTTCAATTTTAGGGTGGGACTCCACTTTAAGGCCTGAACACAATTTTTCAGCTTTGACAAACCATACATATAATCATAACTACTTCATGTACCCTGGTGACTCATACCTTGTTTTTGTTTCAGGACCAACTGGACTTTCGTTTGGTGGTAAATGATAATGGATATGTCCTATTTTTTATTTTTTTATTTTTATAAATGGAAAACTGGCCAGAAATAGTAAAAAAAATATATATTTTTTTACATTTAGCTGTATTCTGCTACTACCATAAACTACCACCAAAAAACAACTCAAAATAAATTCTTCTGCTCATGGTGATCACCGTAATACTACATATGTGTATGTTAATTGTTGTTTGTACCTATAGTATGGCCCAGAAATAATGGTGTGCATTTTCTCTAACTGACACTGATATTCATTTAAAAAATGCTTTTTTTAAACCCTACCAAAAATATGCTTACCCTGACTTTTGCCCCAACCTTTGACCCTAACATTTTACTCTGACCTTGACCTTTGACCCTGACTTTAACCCTGAAAATGACCTACATCAAATCTTGATCTAGCTATTTTTTATTTATTTATTTATTTTTTAACACTTTATTTACATTTTCTTCTCTTGAAAGTAGAGAAAGATACAAAAGGTTTTATTTAATAAAGCTGGAGAGTGCAAAAGTGCACTTCTGCAGAGAAACCAATCAACTTCTAACCTCAGCTTGTTCAATTAACCACTTACCATACTTTGTCACACAAACAGAGCTTTCTTTTGGGGATATTTAATCATCATTGGGTTTTTTATTTTTTGTGCTATAAATGAAAAAAGACAGAAAATGTTGTAAAAAATGCATTTTTCTTTGTTTCAGTTTTAAAATTTTGCAAATTTAGTAATTTTTTCTTCATAAATTTTGGCCAAAATGTATACTGCTACTTATCATTAGTAAAAATAACCCAAATAAGCATACATTTTTTGGTCTTTGTGAAGGTTATAGAGTTTACAAGCTATGGTGCCAATCATTGAAAATTGATCACACCTGATGTACCGACGGCCAGGGCTTTTTTTCAGCAGGAACGCGGGGGAACGCAGTTCCGGCACCTCTAGTACTGAATGTATGCAAGAGGTGCTGGGGTGTGCTGAAGGGTCTACTGATACTTGCTGCTGGGGGGGGTCTATTGTAGCTGGAGGGGATCCATTTTTGCATGGGGGGGGTCTATTGTTCATTTGAAAGTCTATTGATATTGGTGGAGAATCTGTTGTTGGTGAGGTGGGTTTTATGTTGCTGGGGGGGTCTTATGTTGCTGGGAGAGTTCTACTGTTGAGGGAGGGGTCTGTTGATGGTGGCTGTGGGGATATTTATTGTTGCTACCGGGGGTCTATAGTAGATGGGGTGGGGGCTATTGTTGCTGGGGGTCTATTGTGCTGGGGGATTTTTTGTTGAGGGTGGTCCATTTTTTTTAGGGGGGGGGGTATATTGTTGATGTAGGGTCTAATATTGTTGCTGGCTGCAGGGGATCTATGTTACTGCTTTTCTTGTTCTCATTAACAAATAACTTGCCACAAAAAAGTTATACTTAGTTCTGTATTCTCCATAAAGGGCAGTACTGGGAGACGGGCAAGGGGTGGAACCAGGGAACATTCCTTGGAGGTGGGTAGGGGGCGGAGAAAAGGGGTGACTCAGAAACTGAGAGTTCCTGCACCTATTCTTTGAGAAAAAAAGCCCTGCCGACGGCCTATCTCATTTCTTGAGACCCTAACAAGCCAGTAAAGTACAAATACCCCCCAAATAGACATTCTAAGGTATTTAGAAAGAGGCATAGTGAGTTTTTTGAAGTTGTAATTTTTTCCACAATTCTTTGCAAAATGAAGATTTTTTTCACAAAATGGTCATATTACAAAGTTATTTTTCCCACACTGTATAGGCATACTTGCAACTACACCCCAAAATACATTCTGCTATCGTATCGTATATGGCGATACCACATGTTTGGGACTTTTCCACAGCCTGACCACATACATAGGCGTAACATCCATGCAGCACCTCCAGGTGTTCTGGGAGCAAAAATTACACACATAATTTCCTGACAACCTATCACAATTTTGAAGGCCCTGGAGAACCAGGAAAATAGAAACGCCCACAAAACGACCCCATTTTGGAAAGCAAACACCCCAACACATAATCTAGGAGGCATAACGCATCTTTTGAACATGTCATTTTTTTCCACAAGTTTTTGGAAAATGTGGAAAGAAAATGAAAACACTTTTTTTTTTTTTTTTTTTTTTTTACACAAAGTTGTCCATTTATAAGATATTTCTAACACATAGCATGTACATAGCAAAAATTACACTGCAAAATACATTCTGCTACTCCTTCTGAGTATGGTGATACCACGTGTGTGACACTTTTACACAGCCTGGCCACATACAGTGGCCCAACATGCAGGGATCACCGTCATTTCCTGACTTCCCATTACAATTTTGTGAGACACTGTAGAGCACTAATAAGCACTGTAGTGGCACTGGTGTGGCACGGATGAGCACTGATGTGGCATGGATGAGCAATGATGTGGCACGCATGAGCACTGATGTGGCACGGGTGTGGCATGGATGAGCACTAACGTAGAATGGATGTGGCACGGATGAGCACTGACGTGGCATGGATGCAGCATGGATGAGCACTGATGTGGCATGGATGTGGCACGGATGAGCACTGATATGGCATCGGTGGGCACTAATGTGGTGTGGATGAGCACTGATGTGGCATGGATGTGGCATTGATGTGGCATGGATGAGCACTGATGTGGCATGGGTGTGGCACAGATGAGCACTGACGTGGCATGGGTGAGGAACAGATGACCACTGACGTGGCATGGATGGGGCAAAAATGAACACTGAACACATGGATGTGGCATTGATGTGGCATGGATGAGCACTGGTGTGGCATGGGTGTGGCACAGATGAGCACTGACGTGGCATGAATGTGGCACGGATGAACACTAACATGGCATGGATGTGGCATGGATGAGCACTGATGTGGCATGAATGTGGCACGGATGAGCACTGACGTGGCAAGTATGAGCCCTGATGTGGCATGGATGAGCACTGATGTGGCATTGATGAGCACTGATGTGGCATTGATGAGCATTGATGTGGAATGGATGTGGCATGGGAGAGCACTGGCGTGGCATGTATGAGCACTGATGTGGCAAGGATGAGCACGGATGTGGTATGGATGAGCCACGGATGAGCACTGAGGTGGCTTAGGTGGGCACAGATGTGGCATGGATGTGGCACGGATGGGCATGGATGAGGCATGGATGAGGCATGGATGTGTCATGGATGAGGCATGGATGTGTCACGGATGAGACATGGATGAGGCATGGATGTGACATGGATAAGGTACAGATGGGCATAATTGAGGTATGGAGGAGGCAGAGGATTGGTGCAGCTACAGTTTCTCACCTCTCCTCTCCTCGCACGCTGTACCAATCGCTGCGTACAGTGTGCGAGGAGAGAAATGAACCGGACATGCGCCAGTTTGTTGACAAGAGATCGCTCCCTCATGGGACAGAGTGATCATGTGGTAAAGGGCCGCTGTCATTGGCCCTTTACCACGATCCATGATGCACCGGGTCCCCAGGACCCAGCGAGCATGTACGCTTCCATGTGCACACCCCAAGGGGCGCGCGGGAAGCGCGATTCTGGGAGGACGTCATAGTATGCCCTCCCAGAATAAGCCGACCATGCTGTAGCCGTCATTCAGCTATGGCCCAGTCGGCAAGTGGTTAAGATTTGACAATAAAACCTGGAAGCTGATTAGTTTCTATGCAGAAGTGATTCCTATTTTGCACTGCCCAGCTTTAGTAAAAAAACCCTAATGTATCTTTCTCATCATTTAGAGGAGAAAGCACACACAGGGGCAGGCTTTAGAGTGATTCATTATTGTGATTATTGTCTTTGCCAATCAGAGGCTATTAAAGCGATCAGGTAACAGGGAACTGGACTCGTGAGAGCCTTGAAGCCTGGTCCCCATGCTGGGATGTTTAGCACATTCGCAGCACAAAAACATGTATGTATTTATGTGTACACTCGGCGGGCTGTGGAGGGGCGGGAGTGGCCGGCTCAACCTCTCAGCGGCTCACAGAGAGGTTGAGCTGGGTGCTGTTCCAGGCATGTGGTCAGATTCTGACTCCAATGTGGCGATCTTGCCAGAGCCTGGACCAGCTCTGTGACATCAGCCAACAGGGGACTGTCTGCTGAAAACAGGTCCACAGAAGTACAACCAAATGAGCTTTGGCTGTGCTTCTCCTTTAATGAATGAATGACCATTACTTTCTGTGTGTGAGTAGATTTGTTCCTGTCAAATACATGCTAAACATCAAAAATAAATGCAGGCACTTCAAGAGTGCCCCAGGAGTCAGGGCCAGATTTAAAGAGGTTGTACCCCCCCCCCCCAAAAAAAAAAAAAAAAAAAATCCTGTTCCTTTAAAGCATGTTAAACAACATAGTACTTCTGCAGTGTCATTTGCCTATTCTATGCTGTAAAAAACCTGGTTGATCCTGCCTGTTCCTGTTTCCCCCAAGGTGTGCTATGATAGTCATGGCTGCTGATCCATGATACTGTGGTCAGTTTAAATGCTTCCATCAGCCCACATTCTCTCCCTCTCCCCTCTCTTCTTGCCTGTCAGCACCTGTGTGTATGCCGATTGACAAACCCTCCCCTCCTGCCGCTATTGCGTGGCAATAAATTTAGTGCTCACAATTAATACCAGCCCCTCTATTATAACAAAATATACTACACAGTGCATGTTTTTTTTTTTAATTCTGCAGCTAATACCTTATTCCAGATTGCCGATGTGTGGTCACATAACCACTTGGCTGACGTCAGAGGAGAATCTCATCCCCTACCTCTGAAGTCCTTCTATCGGGGAAGGAGAGCGGCAGGCGGTTACGTGACCATACATTGGCTATGTGTAAAAAGGTATTTAGCAGGAGAATTAAAGAAAAACACATACACTGTGTGGTATAGCATGTTATAACAGAGGGTCTGGCAGTAATTGTGAGCACTGAATTTACAACTACTTTAACACTAGCCCACATAGGCCATGGCTTAGATGCCATGCCCACTGGGATCAGTACTAAGTCTTCTTCAAGATTATAATACTGTAATTTTTCTAAAGCCCTGCCTAACTGGCTTTACCACTTTTGGTGGTATTGTTTAATGTGAGCTGTAGTGCCCACTAGTTCCACTCCCTGACTATTCAAAATTAGATGGACTGAATACTCTTTACTCCCTTGCTGCTTGAACAAACACCCAGCACCCTCATACAATGCACAGTAACCTGAAGCCTTAGTCAGGAAGGGCAATTGTACCATGTACTACACATATTTACACAGAACATAAAGCATTTTTAGTGCATTTTGTGCGCTTACTTGTATATTCTTCCTGGTTTTCACCGTGGTGTTGTGTTGACTTCTGCTCTTGGAGCTCCTGCTCTGTGTATGCTATGCCCTGTTTAATGGCAGCGGTTGCAGAAACTGCTGCAATGCTGTTAGTGGAAGAGGAAGAAGAGAGAGAGAACAGGTGAAGACTCAGAGACTAGATCCATCCATTGATTGCTAATAAAGAACAGAGAGGCCAGTTCTGGGTAATGTAGAATGACCTGCATGCACATGAAATGAAAAAAATTATTTGAATACACCTAGGTGTTAGTGGAAAGGTAAGTTCAGCATCCCATTCTCATATTATTCCAAACTGATAACGTGAGACTATCATCTTGCACGTGCAGGTAAAATTGACAATATTTCATCAAATGGAGCATATGCAAAGTCACTTGTAGTTCTTGCTCACTAACCCCACTTTTTCCTTCTTCACAATTTTGACAAATTACTGGGCTTACTCTCTAAACGTTCTGAGTGACAGACCACATGTTTTAAGAAAAAAGTGTTGTGGCTGTAACAAAGGCTAATAATCACATTGTAGTTTATTTTTTTCCCCCTCTTATCCTCTGAATGTGTTTTTAGTTTTAGGACATACCTGCATCCTATACATCAAATGTTCTTCAACAACATAATCAAAGGAGGCATGTGGTGGTATAGTGAAATAATGCATTGCAGGGAAGTGGTGGATGTTGGTGCACAAGGTAACTGCTTTCTTCTGGAATAACTGTTTTTTTGATAAAGATATGTGGCAGTTAGTGATGGGCTGAACACCCCCCTGTACGGTTTTCACCAGGACATCTCGAACAGGGAAAAAGTTCTAGCGAACATGCAAACTCTATTAAAGTCTATGGGGCACGAACATGAAAAATCAAAATTCCTTTTAAAGGCTTATAAGCAAGTTATTGGCCTAAAAAGTGTATGGGGACATGTATCAATGCAAAACATTTTTTTTTAAATAATAGTTTTTACAGGAGCAGTGATTTTAATGATGCTTAAGGTGAAACATTAAAAATGAAAAATTCCTTTAAATATTGTGCCTGGGGGGTCCCCTTAATGTGACTGTAAAGTGTCACATCTGTACAATGTATAGAGCCTGCTGCAACAATACAGACATTTCTAAAGGAAAAAATGTAATTTAAACTTGCTCGCGCCTGTAATGTATGGCCGCCTCCTGCCAATATAGATAAAAAAAAAAGAAAAAATGACTTAGGGTCTGGTATAGATTTTAAGGGGAACCTAACGCCAGAATAAAAAAAAAAGGCGTAGGGTCCCCCCCCCAAAATTTATACCAGACCCTTATCTGAGCATGCAGCCTGGCAGGCCAGGAAAGGGGGGGACAGGATGAGCGTGCGCCCACCCCGCTCCATGTTGATGGGGACAAGGGCCTCTTCCTGGGCTGTGGTTATCGGGGTCTGCTAGTGGGGGGGCTTATCGAGTTTTGGAAGCCCCCTTTACCCCCTTTACTAAAGGGAGCCCCCAGATCCCACCCCCCCTTTGTGAATGGGTATCAGACACATCATACCCCTACCCATTCACCAAAAATGTACAAAAAAATAAACACATAAGACAGTTTTTGACAAGTCCTTTATACAAAAATAAAAAAAATAGTGCCCCCCATGTAAATCGATCGTCAATCACGCTGCCCGCTACCCGCGGCAACCCGCCGACTCGAAAAAAGAAAAAAAAAGCTTTGCTCTCGGTGAACGTTTCCCGCAGACTGCCTATTCACAGTTCGACAGTTTTTATTTAGGGTGGGGCAATGCCGGTGATGTCAACAAGTGGTCCTGCTCCTTGTGATGTCACGGACCGGTGCATGCTGTGTCGGTGATGTCGCGAGGGCAGGGGCTGCCGGATGACATCACCAGTGTGGCCCCCTCCATTCCCTATATAAGAATTGTCAAACCGTGATTAGGCAGTCAGCAGGAAGAATTCACCAAGAGCTGAGCTCTTTTTTTTTATTTTTCGGGTCGGCGGGTGCGGCAGGCGGCGTGATTGATGAGGGATTTACATCAGGGGACACTATTCATTTTTATTTTTAAATAAAGGACCTGTCAAAAACTGTCTTGTGTGTTTATTTTTTTGTACACTTTTTATGGTAAATAGGTAGGGGTGCGATGTATCAGATACCCATTCACATAAGGGGGCTGGGATTTGGGGGCCCCCTTGTTAAAGGGGGCTTCCAGATTCCGATAAGCTCCACACCTGCAGACCCCAACAACCACAGTCCAGGGTTGTCAGAAAGAGGCCCTTGTCCCCATCAACATGGGGACAAGGTGCTTTGGGGGGCACCCCAAAGCACCCTCCCCATGTTGAGGGCAAGAAGCCTGGTATGGTTCAAGGGGTTGTGCTCGCTCTTCCCCCCATTTCCTGACCTGCCAGACTGCATGCTCGGATAAGGGTCTGGTATGGATTTTGGGGGGGGGGACCCCACATTGTTTTTTTTTTTTTTTAATTTTGGCATAGAATCCCCCTTATGAGAGAGGTGCTCCAGCCTATGCAGCCAGCGAAGCCGTACAAGCTCTCCATCCCCGCTTATGCCTGCTATTAACAAGCCGCTGAGTTTGCCGGAGACGGGTAGGAGACCGGATATTGCGGCATATTTTCCCCTCCAGACAGGCATGGCGCTCGCTAAGATGGCACCGACCAGACCACCTACCGCCGGCCCAGGTGACAGCTTAATCTCCTTCACCCCAAGGCTCCCCGCCCTCAAGGGCTACAGTGGACATTTTCTCAGTAGTACCTGAAGAGACCTCCAGCTCACCTCACAGACCTGAATGCCCGACGGCCTCAGAATGGAAGGAGTTTCTCTCCATTATTCCAACTAAACAAGACATGCATGAAATTGCAGCTACAATTGTGAGTTACCTCTCATATGAAATAAATACTCTTAAACGGCAAATCAATCAGACAGACAGTAAAATAGTAGCTGTGGAAATAACTTGTGTCACAGAACTGGAGGGCTCATATGCAGCTATACAGAAACAATTGATTTCATTACAATTACAACAGGATGACTGCGAGAGCCGCAGCCGTAGAAATAATATTAAATATAAAAACGGGGAATATCGGAAGCCATACCAGGCCATGATCTTAAGGTGACTGTTGTAAAGATTTTTAATGAATTACTGGGCCGTCCCCATACAGAGGACATTGAAATAGACAGAGTTCACAGAGTCCAGCCCCCCCCCCCCCCAGCACAGGGGCAGATCATCAGATCATCCCAGTGAAATATTGGTCAGAATACACTTCTATGCCGTTAAAGAGGACATTATCCGACGGGCTTTGAATCATGGTTCACTGGAATATGAAGGATCCTCAATAAAATTTTTGCCTGACCTCTCCAGGGGTACTCTGAGGATGAGAGCCATATTAAAACCACTGTTAGTAGTGATCTGAAATGCTGAAGCAACATATCACTGGGGACACCCATTCCATCTGGTGGTTATGAGGAAACGAAACTCTTTTGTGCTGAGATGGCATGATCAACTTCAGGAGCTATACAGATTGCTGATTGGCTCAGTGGTACATGGAGTCGGGGTCTTTTGGGCCCCTACCCCTCTAGGCTCCGGCAGCATGGGAAAGGACGTATTAGCTTGGCAGTAGAAAGTACTCACAATGAGGAGGGGTGCATTAACAAAGTTTACGTTTTCTTCTTTTTTTTCCAGGAGACTTTACACAAATATGCTCACTTTTAAGTCCTTACTATTATGTTTTCTTTTTTCCCCCTCTTATTGTGTTCTGGTGAGGGGATAGCTTATGATCTCGAGATGTCTTTCTAGCAGGGTATATGTCAAACACTTTTGCTTTGGTGGATGGATCTAAAGACTCTGTGGGACCTAAGGGCTCTAATATGGTCATTGGGGGGATGGAGGAGGGAAAAGTGATCTAAGGCGGGGTGGAAGCGGGAGGGGGGTATATAGTATTTCTGTAAGCAAATGGGGTTTTTCTTTTTTTTTTGGAAAGAGCAGGTAGTTATATAAGCCTGACTAGGGGGTCCTAGTCTGACTGATAAATAAGTGGGCTGGCACGCTCGGGTCAAGTCTCTTATTATTTAAAGTATTTACTACCCACATTTTCTCCCACGTTAGGTTACGCATAGTTATAGTTTAACATTGCTTAGGAATCTGTATACAGGTATATAGATATACAGATTAGTGTGTGTATTTTGTGAATTGTCTTTTTTTTTTTTCTTTTTTTTTTTGGAATCAGGGCGTGATGACAGGAGGAGACGTAGAAATGCTGCCCTCAGTGGGGCAGGCAGTTTTGGGATGTAAGGTAACTACCTTGAATGTAAGGGGGCTAACTGCACTGGAAAAATGCACACGCCTCCTGCAGGATTTAAAACGTAGCCACTCGCATATAGCATTTATACAGGAGACGTATTTCCGAAAGGATTGTGCCCCTAAGTTGTACAATAGGGAGTTTCCCTGGGTGTATCATGCATCTTCACCTATTTCTAAATCCAAGGGTGTAAGTACTCTTATTTCTATGGCCCTTACCTGGTCGTTTAAAGAAGAATTGGCAGATCCCTCGGGCAGATTCCTACTGGTTAAAGGGAATATTGGACACACTACAGTAACGTTACTAAATGTGTATATGCCTAATACAGATCATATATCTTTTTTTCTACATCTGATTCCGGTAGTCTTGGGTTTTCGGGAGGGGCACCTCGTGATGGGTGGAGATTTTAATTATGTATCTGAACCACTGCTGGATACGTCCAGGGGTACATCAAGTATTTCTCATAAATGGCTATGATGCCTAGAACGGGAACTCTCTCTCTTCGATCTGACTGATTCATGGCGATTGATGTACCCAGGTGAGCGAGACTATACATAATACTCACCGAGCCATAATGTTTACACTCGAATAGATCGTATTTTGATTCCAAAAGCAGACCTCCCCTTAGTAATCTCCTCACATATTGATACATTCTCTATGTCGGACCATGCTCCGGCCCATATCACTATTGTCTTGGACTCTAAGCCTGTTAGACCGTATATGCGGAGGCTTAATGAATCGTTAATTCAATTATCAGAAGCTAAGGTAGAAATAGACAAGGTACTCACCAACTACTTTTTGGAGAATGTGGATGACTCCTTATCTCCATCAGTAGTATGGGAGGCTCATAAATGTGTTGTAAGGGGGGTGCTTATTTGAATCGGAACGCGACATAAGAGGGAAAAAGAAAATGCTTTGACAGCTTTGTTTTCTCAGGTAGAGTCCCTTAGTAAAATACACAAACAGTCTCTCACGGTAGAGAATCTTATACCTCTTACCCATGCCAGAGAAGAGTTAAATCACCTTCTGTTTCAGAAGACTATAAGGGGAATGGCATGGGCGAGGAGGAATTATTATGAATTCTCAAATAAACCTAGGGCAATGTTGGAAAGGGCCCTTAGGGGCCCAAGGAGGCGAACACATATCTCATATATACAGAGGATCGATGGTCAGGTAGTACGTACATCATCAGAAATTGCAGGAGAGTTTCATTTTTTTTTTTCAATCACTGTATAATCTACCGTCTGACAGGCGGAAATCTCCTCAAGAGGAAAAGGATCTGGCAGAGGCTTACATACAGGAATCGGGAATGCCTTCCCTTACGACGGAGCAGGCATCCGCGTTAGAGGGGGGAGATTACTCTTGAAGAATTAACTACGGCCCTATCGCAATCTAAACCTCATAAAGCCCCGGGACCGGATGGGCTCACTATGTTATACTACCAGCAGTTTATGGATCGTATAGGTAAACCACTTTTAGCTCATTTTAATTCAGTGAGTGGCGGAATTCCGCCACCTACGGATTCTCTTAGAGCATATATTACCCTCATTCATAAGGAGGGGAAAGATCCTCAGTTGTGCGGTAGCTACCGACCTATTTCTCTACTTAATTTTGACTCAAAGCTATATGCAAAAATACTTGCGAATCGCTTAATGCCTCATATCCCTAATCTTGTGCATTTTGATCAGGTGGGTTTTGTCCCTTTACGGGAGGCAAGGGACAACACAATCCAGACCATTGACCTTATCCATAAGGCACGGGCAACACATAGTTCATTGGTGGTGTTATTAACAGATGCAGAGAAGGCCTTTGACAGGGTGGCCTGGAGTTTTATCCGGGCCATCCTGTCGCATATTGGCCTAGGCCCACAGATGATGCAAGGTATATTGGCACTTTATTCCACGCCGATGGTTGCGGTAAGGGTTAATGAATGGCAGTCAGAGTTCTTCCCAATCTCAAATGGCACCCTCCAGGGTTGTCCATTGTCACCTCTTGTTTTTATTTTGACATTGGAACCATTTCTGTGCTCGATACGTTGGTCGAATGACATATCGGGGATGCGGGTTGCTGGCGAACAACATAGGGTGGCCGCTTATGCGGACGACCTGATGTTCTTCATCACCAACCCGATTATTTCGCTTCTAAACATTCTGGCGGCCCTGCATAGGTACAGTGTGTTATCTAACTATAAGATCAATCTCACGAAGTCAGCGGCATTGAATATATATACTCCTGTACAGGAGGAGCTTTCTCTGCGAACATCCTTTCTGTTTCAGTGGGCTTCTGGTTCATTAACATATTTAGGGTCCAGATCACAGATGATCCTATGGACTTTATCAGGAAAAATTATACACCTCTGTTGGAAATAATAAAGGCAGAGCTTCGTGCGTAGCAATCTTTGACATTGACATGGTTTGGGAGGTGTAGTGCGCTTAAAATTAACATTTTGCCCTGGATTCTTTATATTATGCAAGCTATACCGATTACAGTTCCTTTATCGTTTTTTCACCAGACTAGGGCTCTTTTTCCCTCCTTCATTTGGGCCTCCAGGTCCCCAAGGATTCGGTTCCAGACGTTATCCCTGCCAAAGTTGAAGGGGGGGGGTCTCCCAGATATCCTTAGATATTATCGAGCATCACATCTAGTGCGAGTCTTGGACTGGCACGGTAATATAGCATTTAAACGCTGGGTTGGTCTGGAGGTTGGTGAGGCCGGTCAGCTTACACCACCGGCCCCCTGGTCTTCATATCCCGTTTAGATCCTGTGCTTTTACACCCTACAATTGGAGCCACATTACAAGAATCCCGCCGGATAAAACAGCATCCGATGGTGCTTTAAAAGTGGTGTTTGGTGCAGTTTAAATTGAGGACTGACGCCGACAGAAATGTAAAAAATAAAAAAAAATAGAAATAAAGAAAAAAAAAAGGGAGGAACAACAGTGTCACAGTAAGAATAAAAAAAAAATTGGCTTCTACAGGAATGCTACCCTGGCAGCTAGAAGCTGCTGAATAAATATTGTAAAAATAAGAAAAGCTACACTTACACTTTTATGCTCTACTCTACTGTTCTTTTGCTTAATAAAATATAATGAACAATGACATCTTTTATTTCTTTACATAATTTTCTGTAAAAATTATCACTTATCAACAGGATTATTTATAGTTTCCATAACTAGCACTCACCAAAAATGAACACAGGTATTCACAGGTCTAGGCAGCTTTGCAAAGTGCAAATGCAGGAATGTTGTCTCATAGCTACAATAAATACCTCAAAACAAAGTCTAGGCATGGCTCACATGTCTGCAAAGCATGCAACTGCAAACATAAATAACAGTTCTAGCTAGCTATGCATAATCAAAATAAAAATATTTCAGTATGCATTGCAGTGTCATTTCCAAAGCACACTGAGCCCTACAAGCATATTTATAAAGGCTTACCTTGGCCGGTTTTCTGTGTTGCAGAAAATTATTATTTATGTGCTATTTCCCCAGGACCTCTGCTTCTTGCTTCTACTCCTATACTGGGAATCAATAGGATCATATATTTTTAAGTGGACCCTCACATATGGATAATTCTTTTGACATCCAGAAAATGCAATTTTGAATCCATTTCCTTTTCCTTGGTTTGACTTGCTAGGGGGGGAGAGCCTTTGTTTAAGGGGTCATCACACTACAATTAACTAAGTGCTCAGACATAAATAGGCACAATTTACAACAATAAAACTGTGGAAGTTGAGTGTTGTCATGCATAAAGAAAAGCATGACAACATTTGGGTGCAGGTGTATGGCCCCAGACACAGAGCATGTGCCCACGCCTGCACAAATTAGGACCTACAGCTGTGTTTGTACACATAACCCCATAAGTAACAGTCAGTTCAAGTCACATGAAAAAAAAAAACACTAATTCACAGCCAGAAGTTGGAGAGCAGTAACACCTCATGGTTGAGCTTCACTTAGTGTCCCCACACTACTACCCCCTTTAGCTGCAGAGAACCCACAGCATAGCAGCCACAGTAGAAATTATAATCCATACTGAACTTGTGGTACACTACTGAAGGGTTGAAGGGGTTAAAGCAGGTAGTGAGGAGGCAAAAGCTCTCTGAAGAATGATCTGAATGCTGTTTGCAAAGCAAAGCACATGTGAACAAACCCTTCATTAGTTTTTAAAATATGTTTTACATTTTTCTATTCAAAAAAAGAAGGGGCAGTAATAATGACATATTTACTGCCCCCCCCCCCCCCCGCGCTCTCCATCAAGATTCTGATCCCCCTGTGCCTTGTAGCAGCTGCTGCCAGCTGGGGGAAGAGGAGAAGAGCTGGTTTTGCTGTAGGGGCACACAGAGAATTGGAGCAGCGGGAAGGGGTAATTTGAGCTGCGGGGGGGGGGGCACAGTTACTGGAATCGATCACCCTGTGGCTCCCCCTACAGCAGCTGGAAGGAGAAGGAGGAGAAGCCAACTGTGCTACAGGGGAAGCCACAGGTGGATCAGATTCAGTGATAAAGCAGTACATTCTGCCCTCTCGCACATCACGTGCCTGGGCCCCCCTGTTGAACTGATGTTAAAACAATTGAAAGCCAAGTCCAAACATTAAATAAAGACTATTTCAGGAACGCCTGAAAGAGAAGAAAGGGGGAACACTTTGGTGGGTGGAATGGGGGAAGGGGGTGGAGACTATGGCAGATAAGAACGTTCCCATGTTACAAAAAAAGCATTAAAAGTTATAGTACTATTTGTACTACAACAAAACAAAATATGGAAAACACATGTGCAAAATGTGACAATGAATTAAGTGTTTGTTTACCAATGCCAGAAGTCTGCCAAGCAAAATAGGTGAGTTGGAAGCTTTGGTGCATGAAGAGAACTATGATTTAATTGGTATTGCTGGTATTGGAAGCTTGGCATTCTTTACACAGTTGGGCTAATAATATTCCTGGCTATGCTCTCTTTTGGAGAGACAAGGTAAATCATAAAGTTGGTGGTGGTGTCTGTCTCTCTCTGAGAAGTGACCTCAAAATGAGTGTGAAAGAGAACCTTGTGGATGGAAAGTGTGATGGTGCTGAAGCATTATGATAATCACGTACAGGAATGTGATTTTGCGCCAGGGCCGGCCTTTGGGGTGTGCGAGCTGTGCGGCCGCACAGGGCGCCATGGGCAACAAGGCCATCACAGCTCGCAGAAGATCAGGCGATTCAGCCCGCACAGTGGGAGGTAAGCGGCGACCGCGGCCTGGACAGGGTTAACACAGGCCGCGGTCGCCGCTTACCTCCCACTGTGCGGCTGTGCCTCTGTCACCTACTGCTGCAGTGAGGCAGGCTGTGTATCACACACAGCTCAGCCTCCGATCCACGCTGACAGTGTGGGCGGGGCGGGAGGAGAAGGGGCGGGGCGAGGAGGAGCTGACGATCTCTCCTCTGGCATCCCTGCAGGGAGGAGAGATCGTCAGCTCCTCCTCGCCCGCCCCTTCTCCTCCTCCTCCCGCCCCGCCCACACTCCCCGGGAATGTGTGGGTGGGAAGTTTGAAGAAAAAAAAAAAGCTGCAGTCAGCGTAAGGTAAGTGAGATCTAATTCCTTCAAAAAATGTGAGGGGGGGCTCTGTGTGAGGGGTGCTTTGTGTGGGGGGTCTGTTATGTAAGGGGGGGCTCTCTGATGTGGGGGGCTCCGTGGGGGGGGGGGGGTGATCTGATGTAAGGGGGCTATGTATGGGGGGTCTGTGATGTAAGGGGGGCTCTCTGATGTGGGGGGCTCTGTGTGGGGGGGGGGGCTCTGATATAAGGGGGGCTTTGTGTGTGTGTGTGTGTGTGTGTAGGGGGTCTCTGATGTTAGGGGGGCTTTGTGTGTATGGGGTCTCTGATGTTGGGGGGGCTTTGTGTGGGGTCTCTGATGTGGGGGGGTCTCTGATGTGAGGGGGGCTTTGTGTGTATGGGTTCCCTGATGTTGGGGGGCTTTGTGTGGGGTCTCTGATGTGGGGGATCTCTGATGTGAGGGGGGCTTTGTGTGGGGGGTCTCTGATGTGTGGGGGGTCTCTGATGTGATGGGGGCTCTCTGATGTAGGGGGGCTCTAAATTAAGGGGGGCTTTGTGTGGGGGTCTTTGATGTAAAGGGGGCTCTGTGTGAGGGGGTCTCTGATGTAAGGGGGGATAAGTTATTAGTGATCATAAAAAAGAAAAATGCGCGGGGGGGGCGCCACAGGATTAGCTCGCACAGGGCGCCTGAACACTTAAGGCCGGCCCTGTTTTGCGCTTAAGGGCTGCCCTGCTGCAGTAAATGCACGTGGGGTGGTCCTTAAGTGGTTAAATATTGGAGTTTGTTTCAGGCCACCCAGTGTTAATATGGAGGTGGAGACTCAGCTCCTTGCACAGATAATGGCACTGCTGAAACAGTAAAAGGGCGTGAATCTATAAACCTGTTACAAGACAATTTTTTGGTAAAGTTCATAGAGGCCCTAACTAGAAATCATGCTCTGCTGTACCTGTAAATATTAAACCATGCAAAGCTTATTACTAGTTTTCATATCAGGGAATATCGGGGGAACCAGTTCCCATAACATGATTTCATTTCATATAAAATTCAAAAAAATTTCCGCGCTAGTGTGATAAGTGAGATAATAATAAATGTCAGCAGCCAACACAAAATCAACCAACAATGACTCAAATTAATAATAAAACGTAAAAGTGTAGCGCTAAAGGTAAAAAATGATAAATAGTGTCCAAATGAATAAACAGCTGATAATCACAATACTGTGTATATGAGAAAAAAGGAAAAAATTAGTGTCAAATGAATGAGTCCCATAGAAAACTGGTGTGAAGTCAAATCAATCCGCATGCACAATAATCCAAGGGGAGATCTTCCCGTGACACCAAGGGTATGTGAAAGAAAGGAACACCTCTGTGATGGGATAATAAAAGCAGCTTACCAGATTTCCACGGCTGCTCAACTTAATGAGTCAGCCTCTCCCAGCTTTTAATCAAGACCACTGAAGATCTGATATTACATGGATGCTTATTCAGTACAGATGAACCACCTCTCAAGTTGTGTAAAGGGATCAATACAGGATAAAGTTTCCTCAAAATTTTCCAACAGTCATAAATGAATATGTAGGGAAAAAGAAAACGAAGCCCATAGCGTGATCCCGTTTAAAAACACAATCTTATTTATTTAAAATGGTACTCACAATGTGGCATGAATAAAAGGCAAATCAATTGGTATTCCAAGGGATGGAGGTGCGGCGTCCCGCAGGTTATCCCAGGCAATAAGAAAATGAAGGCCGGCAAAAGTTGCAAGGGGCGTGTGGACGTTGCGTCTGGAGTCGCCAACGTTTCGTCTCAATAGACTTAGTCTGGGCGTGACTCCAGACGCAACTCACACGCCTAAATACCCCCAAATCACAGCTAATTAGTCATGGGGTCCGCAGCAGCCTGTCTGCAATTAATTATAGCGATGAGCGTCTCCCAATCCGCAGTGGGCGGAAGCGACGCTCATCTGCCAATTCGGTGTCCGCCCGTCTGCAATTGGCTAAGGTGACCGGCGTCTACCAATCCACAGTGGCGGAAGTGACGCCAGTCAGCCAATCTAGTATCGGCGGAAGTGATGTACATCATCCCCGGCGGAAGTGACATGACGTGCGTCAGTCAATCCTATGCCGGAGGAAATGACGTTCACTTCCGGCGGAACACCATAATGACGAGCACCTGCGAAGATCACATGACTTGACAACAGAGGAAGTAAACAGCCATGTAGTATATCGCTCCTCCCGCTGCTAATATTGACAAGGGAGCAGGCATTTATGGAACAAAAACAGTGGGAAATATACATAATATTATAGAAGAACGTACAAAAAAGAATTTATATCATTATAAAATTTTAGCAATCCCTTAATAAATAATTAATAATAATTATAGTGAGACTCTAAATGCAGTGTGTCTATTTCATCTGGCTATAAAAGGCGCCATCTAGTGGCCAAAAAATGGTGTGACATTTAAACACCTAATAAAATATATAAATCCACTAAAAAAACTTGTGACTAAAAAACTTGAAGAAAAAATATATTGAAAGTGTTCATAAAAAACTATATGGGAGTGACTCCGTAAAAATTTATATAAAAGTGAAAATAAAAATGAATATAAAAAAAGATCAGTGACGATCACACATTAAACTATATAAAGTGCTAAGCAAAAGATGGCCAGTAACGGCCATTATCTGAATATATAAAGTGCAAAGTGATGAAATATATATACAGCAAGATGTGTATCACAATGATAGTAACACATAGACACACTACCACCAAGATCTCACAAACAAAGAATTTCGTACATAAAAGCATGAAAAATAAGACTAATTTAAAAGGATAAAATATATTTAAAATCAACTATTGTTAATAAAAGCATTTACATCCCATTCCACATTTAACCCATAGGGAGTATACGATTTAAGGATATAGATCCAGCGAGTCTCTATTTTTGATATTTCGCGTCTCGCATTGGATCCCCTCCAATGAGGTGAAAACTTGTCTATCCCTATAAATAGCGTATTTTTAGGGTTACTGTGGTGACACTGGTCATAGTGTTTTGATACACTATGGCCTGGGAATCCCTTCCTAATATTGCCAGCATGTTCTCCCAACCTAACCTGTAATTTTCTCGTCGTGCGGCCCACGTACTGTAGTCCGCATTTAGGAGGACTTCCTACTACAAGCCAATACCCTTAAGGTTAAATTCATAGAAAAGGGATATGATGCCAATCAATTGGATGCCACTATTAAAGATATAGTGGCAGTAGATAGGTCGTCTTTATTACGCCCAAAATTGAAGGGAAACGATAGCGAAGGGTTCAGAAACTCGTTCGTCACTTCCTATTCTACCCAACATTTTCTGATTAAGAAAATTATTAAAAAACACTGGCCGGTTTTGAAAAATGACCGGATTCTGGGCCCTTTATTATCTGAACATCCCAAGATCATTTTTAGAGGTGTGCCTTCTTGGAGACATCAAATAGCCCAAAATGTTATTGAAAGACCCATCCAACCTACCTTTTTTGGCGATTTTAAAGGTTTTTATCCATGCCATAGATGTAAAATATGTGCTCTCAACTCCTTCAAGGGAAGGAAAGTTGAGAAATTTACATCTTTTGCAACAGGACGAGAGTATAAGATTAACTCACTTATTACCTGCTCGTCCACTAATGTCGTATATATGCTTCAATGCAAATGCGGACTACAGTACGTGGGCCGCACGACGAGAAAATTACAGGTTAGGTTGGGAGAACATGCTGGCAATATTAGGAAGGGATTCCCAGGCCATAGTGTATCAAAACACTATGACCAGTGTCACCACAATAACCCTAAAAATACGCTATTTATAGGGATAGACAAGTTTTCACCTCATTGGAGGGGATCCAATGCGAGACGCGAAATATCAAAAATGGAGACTCGCTGGATCTATATCCTTAAATCGTATACTCCCTATGGGTTAAATGTGGAATGGGATGTAAATGCTTTTATTAACAATAGTTGATTTTAAATATATTTTATCCTTTTAAATTAGTCTTATTTTTCATGCTTTTATGTACGAAATTCTTTGTTTGTGAGATCTTGGTGGTAGTGTGTCTATGTGTTACTATCATTGTGATACACATCTTGCTGTATATATATTTCATCACTTTGCACTTTATATATTCAGATAATGGCCGTTACTGGCCATCTTTTGCTTAGCACTTTATATAGTTTAATGTGTGATCGTCACTGATCTTTTTTTATATTCATTTTTATTTTCACTTTAATATAAATTTTTACGGAGTCACTCCCATATAGTTTTTTATGAACACTTTCAATATATTTTTTCTTCAAGTTTTTTAGTCACAAGTTTTTTTAGTGGATTTATATATTTTATTAGGTGTTTAAATGTCACACCATTTTTTGGCCACTAGATGGCGCCTTTTATAGCCAGATGAAATAGACACACTGCATTTAGAGTCTCACTATAATTATTATTAATTATTTATTAAGGGATTGCTAAAATTTTATAATGATATAAATTCTTTTTTGTACGTTCTTCTATAATATTATGTATATTTCCCACTGTTTTTGTTCCATAAATGCCTGCTCCCTTGTCAATATTAGCAGCGGGAGGAGCGATATACTACATGGCTGTTTACTTCCTCTGTTGTCAAGTCATGTGATCTCCGCAGGTGCTCGTCATTATGGTGTTCCGCCGGAAGTGAACGTCATTTCCTCCGGCATAGGATTGACTGACGCACGTCATGTCACTTCCGCCGGGGATGATGTACATCACTTCCGCCGATACTAGATTGGCTGACTGGCGTCACTTCCGCCACTGTGGATTGGTAGACGCCGGTCACCTTAGCCAATTGCAGATGGGCGGACACCGAATTGGCAGATGAGCGTCGCTTCCGCCCACTGCGGATTGGGAGACGCTCATCGCTATAATTAATTGCAGACAGGCTGCTGCGGACCCCATGACTAATTAGCTGTGATTTGGGGGTATTTAGGCGTGTGAGTTGCGTCTGGAGTCACGCCCAGACGAAGTCTATTGAGACGAAACGTTGGCGACTCCAGACGCAAAGTCCACACGCCCCTTGCAACTTTTGCCGGCCTTCATTTTCTTATTGCCTGGGATAACCTGCGGGACGCCGCACCTCCATCCCTTGGAATACCAATTGATTTGCCTTTTATTCATGCCACATTGTGAGTACCATTTTAAATAAATAAGATTGTGTTTTTAAACGGGATCACGCTATGGGCTTCGTTTTCTTTTTCCCTACATATTCATTTATGACTGTTGGAAAATTTTGAGGAAACTTTATCCTGTATTGATCCCTTTACACAACTTGAGAGGTGGTTCTTCTGTGCTGAATAAGCATCCATGTGATATCAGATCTTCAGTGGTCTTGATTAAAAGCTGGGAGAGGCTGACTCATTAAGTTGAGCAGCCATGGAAATCTGGTAAGCTGCTTTTATTATCCCATCACAGAGGTGTTCCTTTCTTTCACATACCCTTGGTGTCACGGGAAGATCTCCCCTTGGATTATTGTGCATGCGGATTGATTTGACTTCACACCAGTTTTCTATGGGACTCATTCATTTGGACACTAATTTTTTCCTTTTTTCTCATATACACAGTATTGTGATTATCAGCTGTTTATTCATTTGGACACTATTTATCATTTTTTACCTTTAGCGCTACACTTTTACAATTTATTATGATTTCATTTCATGTAAGTTGTAAACTACAAACATAATGGAAAGTTAAAAATGAAACTTTAAGAGAGAAAATTGACCAAGGCTGAGGGCTGCTCTCCAAGGTTTAGACTGGGAGGGAATGTTGTCATGAAAGAGCACAGAACAGAAATGGAAATGCTTCAAACACACTGCAAAATATATTCCCATTGCAGAGAAGTGTAAAAGGCTACAAATTAAACATATGTGGCTCATATCCACTGTTAAAATAGCTATAAATTATAAGTAAAGAGCATTTAAAAATATAAAAATGAAATAACACTATCATTATTTAAGTTACAAAGAATTTTCAGGACTATGTAAAAAGTAAATCAAGGATTGAAAAATTGAAAGTGGAATGCAGGTTGCAAAAGAGAGTAGGACAAAATGATTCAATGAATTTAACAGTAACAAGGTTAAAGCATGTAGGTCCTTTCCTAGATCATTTTCATTTGGTTACTGGGGTCATAAAAAAGGCACATTTATTAAATACCTTCTTCTGTATACAAAGGACATAGCCTCAAATTATCCCCAATTGACATGGTCCAGAAATATTTTGACAAAATAAAGGTGAATAAAGCACTTGGACCAGATGGTTTACACTCAACGCGTTTGGAATGCTGATAAATGTTTGTACTGACCTGAAAATGTGTGAGTGCTTTTCTATTGAATAAATAGAAGTTTTTAAACAATATCATACTATTGTGGCCACCTTTGTTTTTAACTATCGAACCTCTCTGGAGCATTAAAGTATTTTGAGTTTACCCTAATTACATCCACCTCAGGCTGTGCTGTATACCAGATAGGGCCTTGTGTTGGAGAGTGATCGTTTGATCCTTTATGCTGGTGAGCTAGAATACACACATGCACAGATTGACCACTCTAATAGGGGGTCACTGGCTATCTAGTAAGCAGTATCTGAGCATGTGAGGTGTCACCGGGTTCTCATAGGATTTCGACTAAACTAACATGGTTGTGGGACTACTGCACTATATCAACTTTTCCTTGGCTTTCTTGGGATATTTATTTATTTGCTTATCTAAGTGATAATATTTGAATTGTTCACATTTAGTGCTGCACTTTTTTGCACTAATAACACACAGCTAATGTGTTGATTCATTTCTACAGGCTCCTTGTGAGTGCATAGTGGGCCTTCAGCGTGTACCCCTATTTGCCCCTCTGTTGCTGGTGATGTGGTTCATTGTCACCTGAGAGGATTGCTGTTTGTTAAATGGATCATTAATGCATGGACATTTCCTCATTGTAAGTTTACTTTGAAACAGCCTCTTACTTGTACATTTGTTTGGATGCACTTGTACATTTGTTTGGATGCATATATTTTTTATGATATTTTTTTGTTACGATTGCATATTTAATGATGCTATGCATTATATTGTAGAATCACACTATACCCGTCACTCCCCTGAAGAAGAATGTCACCTTCCATAACATGTTGGGATTCATCAAGGGATTTCACCCGCACTGACCAAATGACTACTGTTGGCAGTTTATTGGATGTTCTTTTATGTAATATGGGTATCAAAATGAATGCATAAGACTGTCCTATATATATAAAAACAAGTTCTGTTTAATGTGATTTTATCAGGGATATTGTCCTTTTTTAGGTATACATTTCTCAATAAAAATGTGATATTTACCAGTGAGAGCTGCGATTTCCAAAGTAGTGCAGGGACTTCTTTGCTGCATTTCACGGGGCATGGCAGCCCATTCAAATATGAACCTAGCTTTAGACAGTACTTTTTTTCAGGATGACTGATTATGCTGTGGAAGAGCAGATCACAACTGAAAAAAATGCAATATTTAATAGTGATGAACTCAGAAGCACACAATAATTCAACAGTTAAAACTGAAAGGCCAACTGTGTTGTGCAATGGTTGTTGAACTAAATTAAACTATTATATATCCAGGGAATGCAAAACCCAAATGACTAAAAAGGGGTATCTCAGTTGGTCAATACCTTAGGATTAGAACAAACTGCTCCAATGAGAGTGATTTTAAAACCAAGACAACAAAAAAAAAAAAACATTATGTAAATTCTTATGACTAAGGGGATGAAGAACAGTGATACCTCGCTTCACGAACGCTTCTGTACACGAACAATTCGGTTCACGAACAGAAAAATTCATAAAAATATGCACCGGTTCACGAACTCCGCTTCCGTTCACGAACAGGAGCCGCGGCCATTTTAATGCTATTTCCAGGCTGTCATATGGTCGTGATTTCCTGTAGGAAGATTGTGGTGAGAAGAAGAAACACAGAAAGAAGTACTGTGAGTACTGTGAAGACACTTTTTGCTTTTTGGTGTGCTTTTTAGCACATACAGTACTGTACTGTACTACTATACTGTACAATACTGTACAGTACTTCTGTACTATTAATACTGTACTTACTGTATTGTACAGTTCACCCGTTTGAGTGCTTACTGTACTGGACTTTACTGTACTTTATACATTACTATATTGTACTAATGTGTATTGTAATTTGTTTCATATTTTTGTGCCTCAAAAAACAAAAAAAAAAGGTCATAACGGATTAACCGGATTTACATTGAACCCTATGGGAAAATGTGCCTCGGTTCGCGACCAGAGTCAGTTCACAAATTAAGTTCGTGAACCGAGGTATCACTGTAATAATTTTAAAATACAAATGTAAGAGAGATAAACAAAGAATGAGGAAAAAACCCAATTACAAATGGCAAGCAATAATCAAAGACAAAGTGATAAAATTCATTACAAAGTACAATCATCAACACATGCCTATGTGCCTAAACCTAAAGGCCTTTCCAACTGGTGTACTACCGGATTTTAAAGGAAGAGTAGAGCCAAAGCTTTTTTGGCCATACTTCTCCTATGGATCACAGGAGTGCAGTTTGTTCTGCACTCTTGTAATCCATTTTCAGCTGACAATAGGCTGAAGCCTGCTGTTGGCTGACGTCACAGAACCAGTCCAGGCTCTGAAAATATCCTGACCATATGGTCCAAATCCACCCAGAACTCTGGACCAACAGCTTAATTAGCTGTCCAGTAATCCATTGAGAGCATGTGGTAGCCCCTCCTACCCCCTCCACAGCCCACCGCTCCAGTGAGCGCTGAAGGAGCAGAGCAGAGAGCCAGAGAATGACAGTCCCAGTTCTCTGCTCAAAGTGGAGGGAGCGGTGTTGGATCACTCCGTTCTCATTAAAAGGCTGGCGGGATCGGATCAATCCTGCATCCACCTAGGTGAGCATAAAAATCTCTTTTTTTAATGTACCTTTTTTCTTTTATATGGAGTGCAACACACAGTGAGATACAAGGGCTAAATGACTGGAGGATGGCTGGAGAGACTGAAGGATGTGAATGGTTGTTCCCCTTTCAAACCGAAAATTGGTGGCCAATTTGTGCATTTTACTTTAGAATGTGAGAAGGTATGCTGTTCACATACCTCCTCCCAACAAGTGGGCTGGAGTGTCTGCTGAAGTGCTCCATGCCATAATATAGACACATATACAGTGCCTTGCGAAAGTATTCGGCCCCTTGAACTTTGCAACCTTTTGCCACATTTCAGGCTTCAAACATAAAGATATAAAACTGAAATTTTTTGTGAAGAATTAACAACAAGTGTGACACAATCATGAAGTGGAACGAAATTTATTGGATATTTCAAACTTTGTTAACAAATAAAAAACTGAAAAATTGGGCGTGCAAAATTATTCAGCCCCTTTACTTTCAGTGCAGCAAACTCTCTCCAGAAGTTCAGTGAGAATCTCTGAATGATCCAATGTTGACCTAAATGACTAATGATGATAAATAGAATCCACCTGTGTGTAATCAAGTCTCCGTATAAATGCACCTGCACTGTGATAGTCTCAGAGGTCAGTTTAAAGCGCAGAGAGCATCATGAAGAACAAGGAACACACCAGGCAAGTCCGAGATACTGTTGTGGAGAAGTTTAAAGCCATATTTGGATACAAAAAGATTTCCCAAGCTTTAAACATCCCAAGGAGCACTGTGCAAGTGATAATATTGAAATGGAAGGAGTATCAGACCACTGCAAATCTACGAAGACCTGGCCGTCCCTCTAAACTTTCAGCTCATACAAGGAGAAGACTGATCAGAGATGCAGCCAAGAGGCCCATTATCACTCTGGATGAACTGCAGAGATCTACAGCTGAGGTGGGAGACTCTGTCCATAGGACAACAATCGTATACTGCACAAATCTGGCCTTTATGGAAGAGTGGCAAGAAGAAAGCCATTTCTTAAAGATATCCATAAAAAGTGTCGTTTAAAGTTTGCCACAAGCCACCTGGGAGACACACCAAACACGTGGAAGAAGGTGCTCTGGTCAGATGAAACCAAAATCGAACTTTTTGGCAACAATGCAAAACGTTATGTTTGGCATAAAAGCAACACAGCTCATCACCCTGAACACACCATCCTCACTGTCAAACATGGTGGTGGTAGCATCATGGTTTGGGCCTGATTTTCTTCAGCAGGGACAGGGAAGATGGTTAAAATTGATAGGAAGATGGATGGAGCCAAATACAGGGCCATTCTGGAAGAAAACCTGATGGAGTCTGCAAAAGACCTGAGACTGGGACGGAGATTTGTCTTCCAACAAGACAATGATCCAAAACATAAAGCAAAATTTACAATGGAATGGTTCACAAATAAACATATCCAGGTGTTAGAATGGCCAAGTCAAAGTCCAGACCTGAATCCAATCGAGAATCTGTGGAAAGAACTGAAAACTGCTGTTCACAAACGCTCTCCATCCAACCTCACTGAGCTGAAGCTGTTTTGCAAGGAGGAATGGGCAAAAATTTCAGTCTCTCGATGTGCAAAACTGATAGAGACATACCCCAAGCGACTTACAGCTGTAATCGCAGTAAAAGGTGGCACTACAAAGTATTAACTTAAGGGGGCTGAGTAATTTTGCACGCCCAATTTTTCAGTTTTTTATTTGTTAAAAAAGTTTGAAATATCCAATAAATTTCGTTCCACTTCATGATTGTGTCCCACTTGCTGTTGATTCTTCACAAAAAATTACAGTTTTATATCTTTATGTTTGAAGCCTGAAATGTGGCAAAAGGTCGAAAAGTTCAAGGGGGCCCAATATTTTCGCAAAGCACTGTAAATCCACCACAAGACTGAATCTAGCCAGATTTGTGATGTATAAATGTGTAGTAGGACCCGCACACAAATTAAAAACAGCAATCTTGAACTAAGTAAGAAATATTGTTTATTTGAACTCCAAGTGAGGAAATAAAGATGTATTTTAGAATGGAATTGATCATTTGTTTTACTGTATCACCTTTAAAAAAATTATACAGTCAGTTAATGTCATTATAGCATGAAAAAAGTAAAGGTGCACTGAGTTTTTGTACCACACAAATGATAAACAACATATTAGGGCTGAATTTCTTAACTCCTAACTCTTTGTTGGCTTTACATGCAAAGATTTCCATAGACTCCAAACAACTATAATGGAAGAATCTCCAGCTGTCATGGCTATAGTATTCTGACAGATGGTACCTGTGGTTGTCAGAATACCTAAAGAGTGACTTCAACTGAATGGCTGCAGTTAATGTTCTGCCTAATTTTTCCCCTCAGATCCTTCACATTACTAACTTAAGTTTGGCAGGTTGAGTGGTGTCAGCAGGATGATTGACAGAAATCATCCAAAACTTGAATTGTGTATGCCCAACTTAACTAACACTGGCTCTCTTGCTAACATTTCCTTAAAGTGGTTGTAAAGCAGAAGGTTTTTCATCTTAATGCATCCTAGGCATTAAGATAAAAAAATATTTTGTAAGCAGCAGCCCCCCCAGCATCCCCTTATACTTACCTGAGCCCCCTCTTGATCCCCTCTTGATGTCCATGAGTGCCTCCACCATCTGAGATTTTCCCTCCTGATTGGCTGAGACACAGCAGTCTGTCAAAGTCAGTTAGCCAATGGGGAGAGAGAGGGGGTGTGGCAAAATTGCGGTTCTAGGTCAGAATGGATACACGGATCTGCGGCTTGGGTGTCCCCATAGTAAGCTGCTTGCTGTGGAGGCAGGAGCGAGGGGCCAGGAGCACCGAACAGGGATCCAAGAAGAGGAGGATCAGGGCTGCTCTGTGCAAAACCACTGCACAGAGCCGGTAAGTATGACATGTTTGTTATTTTTATATTAAAAAAACAAGACTTTACAATCACTTTAAATGGAATCAAGCTACTTCTACTTGCTTGTGTATGTGTGTATGTGTGCCCAGGCGGGTATCCGGCTGAGGGGGCGGAGTTTTCGCATTCCCCTCTACTTCCTGATCTACGATTACCGGCGTCTCGTTGCTAAGAGACGGATTTATAAGGAGCGCGTGCGTTCGTTCTCCTCACCCCGCTGAAGAAATCACGCCCACTGATGTAACACGTACGGGGGGAGGAGTCTGACATCACCCGCGGCGCTCCGATGCTTGGAACACATGCTTGCATATCTGCCTGCAATTCTGCCTGCATTTTGGCACTGTGACAGTGTCTTACTTGTGAGTGCAAAGTTTTATCTTTACTTCAATAAATGTCCTTAATATACTGAGAGCATTAGATCGTTTCCCTATTTATTTTTCCGGATTGTCATATGTGAATCGCTGAGATCCTTTTGAAATCCTGGACACCTTGATCTTCCGGTTGTCTCCATTATTGCTGTTTAGTATTGTGACCCCTAGTGGTTGAATACTGGAGGTGAGAGGCTGTAATATCTGTGGTGGTGGAATCACGTTTGGAGTGGTGGTCTATCAATCTCCCCTTCTCACATGGGAAAACAGCTTTTAAGGACTTTATGAACTTTGCTTATTTATGTGCATTTTAATACATTTTAATGTGGATGTTTTAATGATTTTATGCACTATTTATATCTTAGCGCTGCACCTTATCATCTTTTATCATATCTGATTATGGTTGTAAGTAGCACTAATGTCCAGCACCAGTGGATTGATTCCGAAAAAAATAATTGCCTAAATTCCCAGAAAACACTTTCTTATTGATTTTTGTCAAACGGGGGCATTTAAAGAGGAGCAAGGAATTCAATGAAGCAAGAAGTGGCCGTTAAAAACTAAATAGAAGGGGGCTATCCACATTGAGTGAATCAGCACAATCTGGATCAAATTCTGCTTTGCACATCTCTATCTATCAGTGTTAACACTATTAACTCAGCAACTCTTTCCTAAACAATATCTCCCACCGTGAATGTTAATAGAATGGAGTTTGACTATAATTGCACTGAAAAAGGCAGCTCTTTCTGAAAATGCTGATTTTTTTCCTTTCTTTCATACTGCTTTAAATTCTTGAAGAATGTCAGAGCATTCATATATAATTATATCTCCATGCAGCTATTAGGCAGTCAAAATGACCCGCAACTGCTAAAATCATTATTTTTGGCCTTCTTTTCAGCTTATACACGAATATTCAGAATTTGTAAGCAAAGCCTTAAGACAGGTTAGTACTCAAGTATGTGTGGCATTGCTATGAAAAACTGTTATTACAATTTAATTTTAGGTAAAAAAATCTTACTATACTATGCTATACTATACTGTACTGTACTATACTATACTATACTATACTATACTATACTATACTATACTATACTATACTATACTATATTATATCTGAGCTAATAGCTAACCCTGAATCTAGCCTGATGAAAAATATAAACCAGAGTCTCTGGGATCCTATAAACACACAGGAAAGATGTTGGTGAACAATGAAAGAAGAGAAAAATATTCTTTAATTAGAGATGAGACTACCTAAACCATGAGTCTGGTAGCAATTGCTTATTTTGATATGTCTTTTGCTATGCCCTTGTCCTATTTATTTTCAATGGACTTGAGAGCAGTAACTGTGGGTTAACTAATCTGTGATTTTTTCATGCAGGGATGTGCGTCACCTTTTTAGATTTGATAAACCCATATTAGGTATAATTTAAGAAATGTCACAAATTTAATGTAAAGAGTTTACTGAGTTTAACATTTAAAAGACCATAGGTACAGTTGTATCTGTTGTTTTCTGTAAGCAATAGTTGCATACTTACTGCATATTTATAAAAATATAATATTTTCCTTCATTCATTTAACAATCTGTGACTGTTTCTTAAGTCTTTTTTTGGCAATCAAAATATGTAACAGTATACAGTTTTTTTTTTTTTTTTTATCAATAAAAGTTTATTTATAACACGATGTACAGGAGTTAACAGAGCATTTGTGTGCAGATGATGCATGTTACAATATACATCTGAAATGTGTGAAAAGGTGAAGCATCACGATAAAACACATGTGAACATCTGGAAAATAAAAACCAGAAAAATATATAGTGCATATACAGTAACGTATAACAAAAATATCACCATATTCTCAGGTGAACAAAATGTAAGGTAAGAAGTATGTAGGACTTCAGGTAGGGAGATCGGCAATAATAGTGTGAATCCAGGTAGAAGAAAAGAACACAGTTTTTTTTTTAGCTGTTATGATCAAATAAATAAAATAAATCCAGGTGATCCATTTGTTGTGCAAATCACATGATTTATGAAATTGAATTTCCTTTATAAAATAACCCATGCTTGACTCCTTTGATTTTTACTTTGACTAATATTACATACTAGGCAGACTACTTGGGTAGTATATAATTAAATCCAACTAGCTGATTACTGGGAATAGCACAACAACCTGAAGCACCACTGTTAGCTTGCATACAGAAGGTGCACTTTAAGTCTCTTAGGCGTTAATACTGTAGAGCCCACATTATAAGCCTTGGGCTTGACCTGTGATCTCACCTCTTAATTACACATCTGGATAGATTATATGTTGAAAAATTGTACCTGACATACAGTAAGCTATAATTTAATTCTCTCCTGTTACACTCTGCAGTTAGCTCTTAGCACCAATAATAATATACCACCTTGTAAAAACAGGGAAAGTTATCAGAAATACAACTAATTTGTAAGGTTAATCCTAATAACCTTCCAAAAACATCTCCCACCCTGGGTTGGTTTCTTTAATAAAGATTTTACATTATCTCAATGGTTATCACATTTTTAATAGTATGCAATTCTTCATACCAATCATTGTTACTATTTACTCCCTGGTGTTGGTCATCTTAGTTTATCTCATATACATTGTGACATGTGTACATTTAATGCCATTACAGCAAGTTCAAAATATTTTCCAAACACCCTTTTATAAATTAAAATAAATGTACAATAAAAAATATAAATTTAGAATTTATATTAATAATATATTTTAACAGATTTGTTTTATATTTACAAACATAATTATGTTTAAAGCAAAACTCAATGTACCGCTACTAAAGTATAAAAAAAGAAAAAATAAATCTTATTAAAGGATTTTTTCATGTACTAGAGAGGATTATTGAATGCCGCTCTGAACCTTTTCTTTTTCTTATAATATTTGATTTGGTCCAGCATCCTCTGTTATTATTTCAGTAAAAAACAATCTGAAATGAGAGATTTGTATTACTTATTCAGTTTAACATGTAAAGTATTATTTGATAAAACCAAGCTAACGTGCTGAGTTGAATTGAAAGGGTACTTTTCACCTAAGCATAACGACTATTTTTAAAAAAAATGTTTTTTTTTTGTATGTTAACACCTAGGGAGTTATACAGCAGCAATACGACTGCTTTAACCCCTTTCATCTGCCTGCCAGCTGTACATAAACATCCTCTCAGCAACTGCCCCTTGCCAGGAATACATTTATGAATAATCTGTGTAACAGCACCCTTTGAGGATCTCCAGGAGGAAGACTCCTGAGTTTGGTTAACCCTTTCAAAGAAATAAAAAAGGACAAGGCATCAAGCACACCCCTGGGACAATAACCTAACATAACACAGATGAAAAATTAAAATCAATGAACTCACAAACATTCCATAGTATAAATGCATCTCATGTAAATTTTCACATCGAAAGTGAGCTCCCTGTATCAAAGGTCAATTGTTTGTCATTGGAAACCACATCTCAAGATTAAATTGTGAGAATCCTGCAAGCTACTATATAAAATAAAAAATAATAGGTGAACTAACTAAGCCACTTGTTCTGTTCACAATCTCATAGATGTGCCATGGTAAATAAAATTAAAATAGTACCGTGCTACAGTAACCAAAATGATAAGAGATTATAACATTTGCAACATTTTAGTCTGTGAATCAAAAAAATATGTATAGAATATTTATGTGATAACGTAATGCTCAAAAGTGCTCCATACACCAAATGTAAATAGATGCTAACAATATCAGTGCACAGAAAGTGTATATAAATGAAATCAGTGCAAACAATAAATAGTCCATGCAAACAAATGTACAGTATATAAGGTGAAAAAATGAAGATGTAGC
The DNA here is from genome assembly GCF_965119305.1 of Pelophylax lessonae. Classification (NCBI taxonomy): domain Eukaryota; kingdom Metazoa; phylum Chordata; class Amphibia; order Anura; family Ranidae; genus Pelophylax; species Pelophylax lessonae. Next base: position 475,417,104 of record NC_138769.1, on the reverse strand, counting down.
CTCTTGCTGATAGCTGCAGTCTCACACAGGGTGCTTCTTATCCCCAATTGGTGTTCAAAAAACTCCTCCTGATCACTTCTCATTAGTGCTCAAAGTACACATTTCGATAGTCCTTGGTAGGGGTGCTAGAGAGTTGCTCTACTGCAATACAGATATAAAACCATAATAGTGAAATAATAAAAATCAAATATTAAAGTGGAACTTCACCTTAAAAGGTGAATTCTGCTGATCCTTCCCTTCTACTTTTGGTACTTTTTTTTTTAGGCAGCAGGTACCTATTTCTGGCAGAAAACTGCTCCCGCTTTGCCTAGGTGATCCTGGAGGAAATTATCCCCCACCCCTGAAGGCAACCTCCTAGGACACATTACAGGTCCCAGGAGACTCCATTGAGAAAGTGCAGCGCTACACACACATGCACAGTATGGAGTGGGCTGTGAAGCCACAGGGAGTCACAGCCATCTTTCCAAAGTAAACATGGCAGGGCCTGGGCATAACATAAATATAGGCGCATAAGTCATACCATAGGTCCGAGTCCGTATGAGTGAACAGTTGTTGAATAAGGGTATGGATGAAGGAAAAAAAGTCCACTGGTTAGGGCAGCCCTCAAGGAACTGAAGCCAAAGGTTCCACACACTGCAGACAAAAAACAAAAATAGAGGCGCCTCTAAGTGTAGACTATAAATAAATTTATTGGACAAAAAAGAATGCACTCACATCTGTATGCATATTCACGCTATAAAAACTCATTCCGGTGTTCAAGATGAGTGGAGTGGTGGACGTTATCCCTGATCTGTAGAGCTATTCCGCTGGCATGGAGACCTCTTAGATGTAAGCCGACAGTGCAGCGGAGCCCGGCTGTGCTGACACTGGAAAGGAAGAGGTTTACCGTGCGTCAGTGAAAACGAGGCTTGGTACAGCGTCGGATGTTGATGACGTCATGGAGGTGCGACGCGTTTCCGAGCGTGCGTACTGCCGGGGGGAGGCGGCAGTCGCGCTCCTTCTTCAAAGCAGGGGAAAAGCTGCTTTCCCCTGCTTTGAAGAAGGAGCGCGACTGCCGCCTTCCCCCGGCAGTATGCATGCTCGGAAACGCGTCGCACCTCCATGACGTCATCAACATCCGATGCTGTACTAAGCCTCGTTTTCACTGACGCACGGTAAACCTCTTCCTTTCCAGTGTCAGCACAGCCGGGTTCCGCTGCACTGTCGGCTTACATCTAAGAGGTCTCCATGCCAGCGGAATAGCTCTACAGATCGGGGATAACGTCCACCACTCCACTCATCTTGAACCCCCGGAATGAGTTTTTATAGCGTGAATATGCATACAGATGTGAGTGCATTCTTTTTTGTCCAATAAATTTATTTACAGTCTACACTTAGAGGCGCCTCTATTTTTGTTTTATGGCAGGGCCGGGGACCTGACGACTGGCGAAGAATTGGCCCAGGTGAGGAGAGCGCTTTATCCCTGGACAGGCTAGTGACTTTTTAAAATAAAAGTCAGCAGTTACAGTATTTGTAGTTGCTGACTTTTTATTTTTTTCCAGGGTGAAGATTCTCTTTAAGTAAAAAACATAATTCCATTTATTTGTAATAACCCACAAGAATCCCTGTAAATACATGTGATGTCACCTCTTCAGCCTGGTGTTGCCAACAGGCTTCTGATCCAGCACCTACTTTCCCTCTCATGCTGAGAGCCATCACAGTCTGAATTCCTCTCTCCACAATATAAACGCTTCTCTGTGGTAAAGGTCACTTGGTTGTCATAGGAAACCACATCTTGATACTCCGTGGTAGGGACACTACAAGGTTGCTCATGCAACTACATGTTGCAATAGCCTGCCATCAGCAGAACAATGGATGCTGTACAGTGTACTCTAAGACAGATTTGCTTCCGGGTTTTGGATTGCCTGTCAAAGCTTTTTAAGTTACTACCCTTTGTCAAGGGCTTGACCAAGGTAGTGCTTAGAGAGAAGTTAGTACTGTTGCCGCTCTCAGCACGAGGGGCAAAGTCAGGAATGAATGAGCAGCCTGTATGCTGGCCACAACAGACTGCAGAGGTGACATCGGAGGCTTTTACAGTGGCTTCCTTTTACATTTTACATATGAGTGGACTTATATACACTGCTCAACAAAAAAATAATTTAATCAGAGTATAGCATGAAGTCAATTAAACTACTAGGATATTGATCTGGTCAGTTAGGTAGCAGAGGGGGTTGTTAAACAGTTTCAGTGGCTTTGGTGTTAATGAAATTAACAACAGGTGCACTAGATTGGCAACAATGAGATGACCTCTAAAACAGGAATGATTTTACAGGTGGTGGCCACAAACACATTTGTTTTCTCTCCTAATTTTTCCTGACAGGTTTTCACTAGTTTTGCATTTGGCTAGGGTCAGTGTCACTACTGTTAGCATTAGGCGATACCTGGACCCTATAGAGGTTGCACAGGCAGTCCAAATCCTCCAGGATAGCACATCAATACGTGCCATTGCCAGAAGGTATGCTGTGTCTCCCAGTCTCAAGAGCATGGCAGAGCCCTACAAAATGACCTCCAGCAGGCCACTGGTGTCAATGTCTCTGACCAAACAATCAGAAACAGACCATATGAGGGTGGCCTGAGGGCCCTGACGTCCTCTAGTGGGCCCTGTGCTCAATGGCTTAATTGGCATTTGTCATTGAACACCAGAATTGACAGGTCCACCACTGGCGCCTTGTGCTTTTCACAGATGAGAGCAGGTTCACCCTGAGCACATGTGAGTGACATGAAAGGGTCTGGAGAAGCCGTGGAAAACATTATGCTACCTGTAACATCATTCAGCAATCAGCATGACCGGTTTTGGTGGTGGGTCAGTGATGGTCTGGGGAGGCATATCCATGGAGGGACACACAGACCTCTACAGGTTAGACAATGGCACCCTGACTGCCAATAGGTATCGGGATAAAATCCTTGGACCCATTGTCAAACCCTACCCTGGTGCAGTGGGTCCTTGGTTCCTCCTGGTGCATAACAATGCCCTGCCTTAGGATCAGGGTTAGGGTCAGATATCAACTAAAGCGCCTTTTATGGTGCAGTGAGGTGAGTGGCCACTGCGTCTATATTTTCACTGCTCACTCCGGATCACATTACTGGATATCCACAGTTGTCCTCAAGATTCACCAATTGTCACTTGATTATATGTGCACATATTAACTTCACTTGATCACAGCACCAGTTTTATTTATTGCACATGGACTATTAATTGCACAAGAAATATATATTTATTTATATTGATCACCGCACCAATTTTATCTATTGCACATGGACTATTAATTGCACAAGGAATATATATTTATTTATTTCATTATTTATTTCATTTCGAAGATTGTCTATTTATTCAGAGTTGCATCAACTTCACCTTAAAAAATTGTGTATTTATTTGATATACAAATTTACTAGCATCACGCATTGTTTGCATAATTTTGCACATTTATATGGAATATTAGTTATTAAGAAATATTTTCTGTCACATGAGTCACCATTGATTTATATCCATGTCAGACAACTGTGAAATTTTGATCATTGGATGAGCTTGTATAGCAATTATTTTGATCCTGCGATTCCAATCGCTTGATGCGATTATCCGTCATCTTTTCTTGATAATTTTAAATAGTGTGGTTTTTTTATCCTTGGATGGAAGTTAGATATTTATCTTAGCAGTTCTTTTAGAGCCTTTATATCTAAGACAGATACATATTTGAATTTTAGGATTCGGATTAATTTTAGGATTTGGATTTTATACAACAATTTTACATATTCTACTCATCTTTATACGTTCTACTTATCTCTTAAACCCTTTTTTTCATCATAGACAGACACATATTTGGTTTTAGGATTCGGAATATGTTTTAGGATTCATTTCGTCTGATACAGCAGTTTTACATATTTTATTTATACTATTCCGTGGATATATTTACCTCAGATCAACTGAAAAATATCGTATGGTGATTTCCGTTATACCTAACTGTAGGAGTTTTTTCTGAGGTTTATGATATTGGGTTAGCTCATTCAGAGCCCCTCTGATATTTTTCCCACTAGCGCCGACTCTTGTAATCTTGTAATTTGATATCTCTACTGGTATTTGGTGAAAATACTAGGGCTGGCTGCTTGTGGGATAGGATTGGATCCTAATCTCATAACTCTATAAGGTTTTTTTACCAGCTGCAACATATTATAGGAATCCCTCTCATTTGGATACCTAAGTGACAGCGCACATATCACCCCCTATTTTTACATATGTGTATATATACATATATGTGTGTGTGTATATATACCCCTAAACAGAAGTTCAGATGTCATGCCTGCCTCCAAAGACGTCCACAAAAAAGCCCAATAAACGCCTGAAACAAAAACGCCCAGGTGTGACAGGAGCGGAGCCCCATCCCTGCTCTACTGCAATTCTAAGACAAACAATCTTTTTTCTCTGGCGGTCACCCTGACATGGATGAATTCGGTCACCCTGGCATACAAGGAGCGGAGCCCCACCCCTGCTCTACTGCAATTCTAAGAAAAATGATCTTTTTTCTCTGGTGGTCACCCTGACATGGAAGAGTTTGGTCACCCTGGCATAGAATCAGAGTCAGTTCACCCTAAACTACACTACGGTCACCCTGACACTTAACACTTTCCCTACAGAAACTAGATTACTGAATCTAACTATGGTGGTATATAGTACCCTAACTACACTAGATATCCCTTTCCTCACACTAATAATTGCTAAATGACACTTTTGCAGCAGGAGTAACAGAACTGCTTCCACTCTCTTCCACAGCCCCTGTATTAAAGTGCTAGAGATTTGGCGGGGCTATGTTATATACTGGGGGGCGTATTCACTACTGATTGGCCTCTGGACCCCCTAATCACTCCAATCACATTCCTAGCATCCTCCTGCCCCCTCAATTGGCTTTTACTGATGATTCTGGTCCAATCACGGGCTTTTAAAGCCCAGTTCCTGTCCCATTGCATTTTGGTCGGTTCTGGTTGCTGAATTCCGAACTTTTTCCGCAAAAAGTTCGGAATTCGGCTGAATTTCGAACAGTCAATGCTCGGGTCGAACCGATGGTCGACCCAAACCGTTCGATCATCCCTATTAGGCAAGCCATTATTTCTGGACTTTGATAAGATGTACAGAAGAGAAGACTGCAGATAAACATGTACAACTTATGTAGGATAATTTGTTTCATCTCTATGTATCACATGAGGCCAGTCACTTTAATTGTACAGTAGAGGACTTGTAATCTTAGACCATGGGATATACCCAAGTAATAAACTGAGGGATGGACAGGGGTTAAAGGACCCTGAACAAAAACAACAAGATTTCAGCTTGATGCACACTGCGCCCAAAGTTTGAATCAGCGGAGGCCTGAACATCTATCTAGTAGAGCTTTAAAACATGTAAACAGAGGACCAGGTGGTGGCCTGGTCCATCTGGGAAGATTATGCTTGATGCTGAAAAGTCCAAGAGACACCTACAGCCCAGGGGGAATGGGCTCTGATAGGGAAAGGAAATACTCTGTCCGTAAGAGTGTATGCCCTGAAAATTATTAGCCTGATCCACCAACTGAGAATAAGTACAGGACAAGAAAAAACACAAGTTTGCACCCAGAAACATTAGTGGGAAAAGCAAGGAAAGAGGTCCTGATTCCCCTATATAGATCTTAAGTTAGACCTCATTTGGAATATTGAGTCCAGTTCTGGAGACCTCACTTTTAAAAAATATATGTAAAGTTTTGTGGACAAGATCAGATTACCAATGCGTTTGGCACTAACATCCCATAATGTCAAGAACTGATAGCAAACAAGATAGGGAGAAATTACTTTTCAGATGCAGAGACATGTCATTACACAAAAGAGTACTAAAAAATACAAAAATATATTTCTTTACAAAAATGAATTAAAAACATTTATACAACCATATGTTTCCATACACCAAACAGGGGAAAGTTTTTCATCATGCTTGTAATTCTCCATGTTTCGCCATTCTGGCTTCTTCTGGGAAAAGAAGTGTGGTGAAGATACTAATGGAATAAACAAAAAAAACATAAGGAATCTAGAGCTCAACAAATAACATTGTTTGCATATTACCAAACAATTATTATAACAAATAAAACAAGATTACACCCACCAAACAAGTTGTAGTTCCCAGCAGAAACTCCTTTCCTCTAAAGGTGATAAGAGGTAATAGAGCAAAATATAGATTTCATATGATAGGAGCCTCTTCAGCAGTGCTGTGTAACCCCACTGACTGGGATCACAAGGCCGGATATCCCATAGAGGGGAGTATAGAGCCACAACAGTTCTAATGTGAATAGAAATCAAAAAGTTTAAATCAGTATATCCGAAAGCACATTAAATTCCCAAATAACAAACTACACAGTGTTTAATATGATAAATTCAACAATTTCATTCACTTCATTTGGTTATAATGAAGATGTAGGGGGCTTATTATCCACTAGAGGGCATTCATATTTGCTTGATGTTTTTCCCATAAATAACATAAATTGTACGCATGAGTCAGAAGGAGTCTTTAATACTAAACGCAACTGAACATAAGTGTAACTATTTAGATTTGCATAAAGGTTGACTCAAAAATAATAATTTCATGTAAATATAAAAATGTAAAAATATAAATGAATTGTACTTATTGTATTGTAATACTGCCAATAACATATCCTTCACAAGGATGGTAATACAGAACAACCCTCTGGATGGGGAAGGGAGAGTATACTGTCATTGTGACATATTAAAGGACCTAAGGGTTAAAAGAGCCAGACAAGAAGAAAGAATGCTGTCTAATGAAATAAGCCAATCTCTGCTCCAGATTACAGACTTGTGGACACGCCAGTTTCCAGGCTCTTATATAACCCCCTCCACCACCCCACTGGTGTATGACGTCACGGCGAGATGCGGATGAAGATCAAGAACCGTGCATGCACAGAAAGAAGGCCTGGCTCGCAGTCTCCACTCTAATTAATCCCATTTTATCGGATTGAGGTTAGGACTCTGTGCCGGCCAGTCAAGTTGCTCCACCCCAAATTCGCTCATCCATGTCTTTATGGACCTTGCTTTGTGCACTGATGCGCAGTCATGTTGGAACAGGAAGTGACCCTTTCCAAACTGTTCCCACACATTTGGGAGCATGAAATTTTCTCATTATTCTGACCCCCTTAGAGTTTACTTCATTGGAACTAAGAGGCAAGCCCAACCCCTTAAAAACAACCCCACATCATAATCCCCCTTCATCAAATGATTTAGACCAGTGCATAAAGCAAGGTCCATAAAGACATGGGTGAGTGAGTTTGGGATGGAGGAACTTGACTGACCTGACCCCAACCCGATAGAACACCTTTGGTATAAATTAGAGCAAAGACTGAGAGCCAGGCCTTCTTGTCCAACATCAGTGCCTGACTTCACAAATGCGCTTCTGGAAGAATGGTCAAAGATCCCCATAGACACACTCCTAAACCTTGTGGACAGCCTTCCCTGATGAGTTGAAGCTGTTATAGCTGCAAAGGGTGGGCCAACTCAATATTGAATCCTACGGATGAAGACTGGGATGCCATTTAACCACTTAAGCCCCGGAGGATTTGGCTGCTAAACGACCAGAGGGTATTTTGCGATTCGGCACTGCGTGACTTTAACGGACAATTGCGTGGTCGTGCGACAATGTACCTAAACGAATTTGGCGTCCTTTTTTTCCCACAAACAGAGCTTTCTTTTGGCGGTATTTGATCACCTGTGCGATTTTTTGATCACGCGCTATAAACAAAAAAAGAGCGTAAATTTTGCAAAAATAGCAATATTTTTCCCTTTTTTTTATATGAAATTCCCCCAAAAAAAAATGTAAAAATCAAAATTTTTTAATATTTTCGGCCAATTTGTTTTATGCTACCTATGTTTGGTAAAAAAAATCGCAAAAAGCGTATTTCGATTGGTTTGCGCAAAAGTTATTGCGTTTACTAACAAAGGGAAAGATTTTTGTCATTTTTGTTGTTTTTTTTTTAACGCGAAATGGCGGCGATCTGCGATTTTTTTTGCGGTACTGCGACATTGCGGCGGACAGATCGGACCCTTGACTGACATTTTTGACACTTTTGGGGTTACCAGTGACATTTCTACAGTAATCAGTGCTATATATATGCACTGTTACTGTAAAAATACACTGGTAGTGAAGGGGTTAACTTTATTTGAGAGGGAGGGGCTGTGTGTGTCCCTAGGGGCGTGATTCTAACTGTGATTGGCTGTGGCTTCAACTGTATGCAGAGTGATCAATGGATCTACATAGTAGATCCATGTGATCATCTCTCATACAGAGAGGAGAATGACAGGCAGCTTGTTTACACAAGCTGCCTGACTTTCTCCCTCTCCCCCGCCGATCGCAGAGTGGCCGGCGGCGATCGGGTCCGCCGGTCACACGCGCGGGGGGGTCCGTGACCACGCGGGAGCGGGAGCGCGCCTCCGGCGGCGCGCGCTCGCTCCCTAAACCCTCACAGGCGAGCGACGTAGACCTACGTCACTTTGCCTGTGAGGGGCTGACCGCCGCCGTAGATAGTCGTGCGGCGGTCGGCAAGTGGTTAAGATCATGTGCGTGTAAAGGCAGGTGTCCCAAAACTTTTGACAATATAGTGTAAATCTATACCCAGACAAATTAAGTCAACAAAAAAAATACAAAAACGTGCAAATTTAAAAAAAAAATTAAAAAAATGGCGCAGTCTCGATGGACCACTTGGAATTTCTTCTGTTACTTTTCTATGTTTCTAACACCCAAATTCTCTGCCTATAGAACTGAATAATATGCTTTGTTTTGTGGGTTGTGTTAGTAAAATCAAGGGTTTAATAACCCTGTCTTACTATATCCAAAACACTGGACCTATTAGAGGTCCAGGCTTCACCCATCATGTCCCTGTACATGAAAAGGTTAAAAAAAAAATATTTGCACAATTATACAGCTGTGTAATATGAAGGCAGCAGAGTGCACTAAAATGTTTGAAAAAAGGTTAGGGGGAGGTCCCAGTCATGTGGCCTGACAAAGCCACATGACCAGCTGTCCTCCAATCATGGAGCACTCTCTGCTGCGGTAAAGAGAACTTTGTGAAGATTTCATTCAGTGGTGTGGGTAGTCCTGCAGAGTAAAAAAAAGAGAGGATAGCAATAAACTTGCTGTAATTAATCAACCCTGTTGTGATTTTAGATTGGGGGAGCCACCATATTAGTATTAGTTATGTTTAATTCAGTGCTGGAATCCCCAACTATTAGTGATAGCTTGTCAGCTTTCGATTCTACACAGCACTCCACATGATTTGATGTGATTGCTCCTTTCCAAACCGCATTCAAAGGGAATAAAAGACAGCTCCTCTTATGGTGCTTTTCCACTGCATGGAACCGTACCGGTTTGGCACGCTTTTGTGCTTTTCCACTGCGGTACCGCATGGTATAGGGTCGGAACGGTTCGGTACGGTACGGTATAGGTTTGCTTTTCCACTGCATGGAACCGAACAGTACGGTACGGCTCTGAAAAAACAGTACCTACTCGATTGTGGTTCCAACAGGTACCAAACTGGTACCATATCCCACAATCCTTTGCATGCAGTCACTACTAGCCACTGATTGGTCAGAGAATCACACCCACCCCGTTGTTATCCCACCCACTTAACTACTTTAGTGGAAAAGCAAACCTATACCGTACCGTACCGAACCGTTCGGACACTATACCATGCGGTACCGCAGTGGAAAAGCAAACCAGGCCAAGCAGGGTCGAGTAGAGCCGAGCCGGTACTAGCCGGTACTTGCAGTGGAAAAGTGCCATTTGTGTGAAAAAAAATAAAAACAGAGAAAATAATATTAAGAGCATTATTACATATTATTATTATTATACAGGATTTATATAGCAACAGCAGTTTGCGCAGCGCTTTACGTTAGGGCAAACAGAACAGTTACAATAAAATTAAATACAGGAGGAATCAGAGGGCCCTGCTTGTTAGAGCTTACAATCTAAAATACCGTATGTAACATAGTGCACTTACAATATTCTTATTTTGGTAACAGATGTATTGCACAATATAGGCGGTCCCCGGGTTACGAACACACGATAGGGATTGTAGGTTTGTTCTTAAGTCAAATTTGTTTGTAAGTTGAAACAGTGCATTTTTAAGTGTAACTTCAGCCTGTGCAGGGATGTGGGATGTTTTGGGCGCTTCTGGGCGTGCAGTTATGTTATCTGGGACTCTTGTGGCCATGCAATACATACACTACTGCAGAGTGGAAGGTGTCTTGCGCTGCAAGATGGCTGCTTGGCGGTATCCGGGACCAGCGTAGAGCACAAGTGACCGAAATTGACGTCCGTTCGTAAATAGGAGTCGTTCATAACTCAGGTGTTCGTAACTCGGGGACTGCCTGTATCCACTGTCTTCATTTGCTAAAGGTAAACAGACTGCTCACTTTGCAAAGGAAATCACACTGTGCAAGGGAATTTGCCCCAGAGGTTAGTGAATATGGTGAAATTTCACTTTACAATGATACAAAATCACATAGAAGGACAACAGAAAAAAAAAAACTGCTTTTTTCTTGCACATGAATGGATGATGGGCTTCAGCAGAGCTTTACCTCATTTACTAAGCTCTAGGGCTATTTCCCTTGCACAATGTAGCTTCCCTTGAAAAGTATACTGTCTGTTTGCCTTCAGTAAATCAACCCTACTATTTTTAGGTGTTGCACTAGCATGCAAGTATATTGAAAGCAGGAGCCTTCACCCCTCATTCCTCAGGACCTAAGTTTAGGTGAAGTAAGGAATCTGATGTACCCTTTCTACTAGTGAATCTCATCACACGCTAACTGCAGATTTTCAATTTTTTTTTAACTGCCAGGAAATGTCAAAGTGATATTAACCACTTACCCACTGGGCACATAAACCCCTTCCTAACCAGACCAATTTTCAGCTTTCAGTGCTCTCATACTTTGAATGACAATTACTCATGCAACACTGTACCCATATAAAATTTTCATCCTTTTTTTTACACAAACAGAGCTTTCTTTTGGTGGTATTTAATCATCACTGGGTTTTTTATTCTTTGCGCTATAAATGAAAAAAGACTGAAAATTTTGTAAATAAAATGCATTTTTCTTAGTTTCGGTTTTAATATTTTGCAAATTTAGCAATTTTTCTTCATAAATTTTGGCCAAAATTTATACTGCTACATATCTTTGGTAAAAATAACCCAAATAAGTATATATTATTTGGTCTTTGTGAAGCTTTTAGAGTGTTCAGGCATACTTGCAACTACACCCCAAATACATTCTGCTACTCCTCCTGAGTATGGCGATACAACATGTGTGGGACTTTTCCACAGCCTGACCACATACAAAGGTCCAAAATTCAAGTAGCACCTCCAGGTGTTCTAGGAACAAAAATTACACATATCATTTCCTGACAACCTATCACACTTTTGAAGGCCCTGGAGCATCAGGACAATGGAAACGCCTACAAAATGACCCCATTTTGGAAAGCAAACACCCCAACACCTAATCTAGGAGCCATAATGCCTCTTTTGAACATGTCATTTTTTTCCACAAGTGTTTGGAAAATGTGGAAAGAAAATGAAAGCACATTTTTTTACACAAAGTTGTCAATTTATAAGGTATTTCTAACACACAGCATGTACATAGCAGAAATGACACCCCAAAATACATTCTGATACTCCTCCTGAGTATGGCAATACCACATGTGTGAGACTTCTACACAGCCTGGCCACATACAGAGGCCCAACATTCAGGGAGCACCGTCATTTCCTGACTACCCATTACAATTTTGTGAGGCATTGTAGGGCACTGATAAGCACTGTAGCAGCATGGATGTGGCATGGATGAGCACTGATGTGGCAGGGATGTGGCACTGATAGGCACTGATGTGGCATGGATGAGCACTGACGTGGCATGGATGAGCACTGACATGGTATGGATGTGGCAGGGATTAGCACTGATGTGGCATGGATGAGCACTGACATGGCATAGATGTGGCACAGATGAACATTGACGTGGCATGGATGTGGCACAGATGAGCACTGATGTGGCACAGATGAGCACTGACGTAGCATGCATGTGGCACGAATGATCACTGATGTGGCACAGATGAGCACTGACGTGGCATGGATGTGGCACGGATGAGCAATGACGTGGCATGGGTGTGGCACAGATGATCACTGATGTGGCACTGATGAGCACTGATGCGGCACGGATGAGAACTGACATGGGATGGAAGTGGCATGGATGAGCACTGACGAGCACTAATGTGATACGGATGAGCACTAATGTGGCATGGATGTGGCACAGATGAGCACTAACGTGGCATGCATGTGGCACGGATGATCACTGACGTGGCCACATACAGAGGCCCAAAATTCAGGGAGCACCGTAATTTCCTGACTACCCATTACAATTTTGTGAGGCATTGTAGGGCACTGATAAGCACTGTAGCGGCATGGATGTGGCATGGATGAGCACTGATGTGGCAGGGATGTGGCACGGATAGGCACTGATGTGGCATGGATGAGCACTGACGTGGCATGGATGTGGCATGGATGAGCACTGACATGGCATGGATGTGGCAGGGATTAGCACTGATGTGGCATGGATGAGCACTGACATGGCATAGATGTGGCACAGATGAACATTGACGTGGCATGGATGTGGCACAGATGAGCACTGATGTGGCACAGATGAGCACTGACGTAGCATGCATGTGGCACGAATGATCACTGATGTGGCACGGATGAGCACTGACGTGGCATGGATGTGGCACGGATGAGCAATGACTTGGCATGGGTGTGGCACAGATGATCACTGATGTGGCACTGATGAGCACTGATGCGGCACGGATGAGAACTGACATGGGATGGAAGTGGCATGGATGAGCACTGACGAGAACTAATGTGATACTAATGTGATACGGATGAGCACTAATGTGGCATGGATGTGGCACAGATGATCACTAACGTGGCATGCATGTGGCACGGATGATCACTGACGTGGCATGGATGAGCACTGACGTGTCATGGGTGTGGCATGGATGAGCACTGATGTGGCATGGATGAGCACTGATGTATGAATGAGTATGGATGTGGCATGGATGAGCCAGGGATGAGCACTGAGGTGGCATGGGTGGGCACAGATGAGGCATGTATGTGGCATGGATGTGGAACGAATGAGGCATGGATGTGGCATGGATGAGGCATGGATGTGGCACGCATAAGGCATAGATAAGGCATGGATGAGGCATGGATAGGCGTAGTTGAGGTATGGAGGAGGGGGAGGATGAGTGCAGCTGCAGTCTCTCTCCTCTCCTGGCACACTGTACCGATCATTGTGTACCGTGTGCGAGGAGAGGAGAGGAGAGAACTGAACCGGACATGCATCGGTTTGTTGACAAGTAATCGCTCCGTCATTGGACAGAGCCATCACGTGGTAAAGGGCCGCTGTCATTAACCCTTATCCATGATACGTGATGCGCCGGGTCCCCATGATCTGTGTCTTTTTTTAAAAAAACAAACATGTCATACCCACCTGCTCTGTGCAGTGGTTTTGCACAGAGTAGCCTTGGTCCTCCTCTTCTTGGGTCCCCTGCCATCGCTCCTGGCCCCTCCCTGCTGCCGAGTGCCCCCTGAGCAAGCAGCTTGCTGTGGGGACACCCAGGAAGGCTCGCTCCCTAGCCACTGCTCTTCGCTTTCATTCACGTACAGAGGCGCGGCTCAGCCTAGCTCCCTCTCTCTCCTCATTGACTCACTGGCTATGCCAATAGCTCCAGCTGCACCCTCAGCCAATGAGGAGTGAGAGTCTTTGGAGAGTCAAGGCTCTTGCGCACATTACTGGATCAAGATGGAGCTCAGGTAAGTATTAGGGGAGGCTGGGGGGGGGGCTGCTTCACAGAGAAGGATTTTACCTTTATGCAAAGAATGCATGAAGGTAAAACACCTTCAGCCATTAGAACCACTTTGAGTACTAATTTCAGGTTTTATATGTATGCATTCACATCATTAAATTATGGAATGTGACCTGTTGCTTTTGATTTACTGCACTTTGCTCACAGTCACTGCATTGATGTAACATGGCAGTCAGATGTGCAGACATGATCCAGCTGCTGAATAATCAGTCTTTAAAAGATCAGAGCACATTTTCACATAATGAGAAGAGCCTGTGAAGATATCCCCTGCTTTGCCCTATGTCTGGCAAATTGTAGTGACTGGTCAGGTAGAATACTGTTTGACCAATATCTTCTCTCTCTGATGCCAATAGTTATGGACTGGCAACAATATACCTAAATAAAAGGCGTGATCTAATCTTAACCCTTTGTAAATTGCTACATATAAGTACCTTAAAAATATTACCAATTATATTTTCTAATTAATTATATTTTACATCTGTCTGTGTTTTGTGCCATGCTGGATGCTTCTTATAGCACTAATAAGATTAAAGCTATTTTAGGGATTATCTCCACAATTTTGCATAAGCCTTATAGTTTCAACTTAATGAAACCATGAGTTGTTCAAGTATCAAAAAATAATTGGTTTTAATGATGACTACAGGTTTAGAGCAGAGAGTGATACTAATCTTCTTCTTATAAGTTCCAGAGTTCATTAATTTTAAAATGTGCAATATTAAGATTTAGCTATTCAGTACCTGGTACACTGGAAGAGTTGCTTACCATTTTGTGGTTTGGAGATTCCTCTGATGAAACCCAAAACTAGACATTTTAGCAGATTTAAAGCTCCATGCTGTTCTCAGAACACAACACACAATTATATAAATTATTCTGGCATGCATTTAAAGTTCAGTATATGTTTCTGGCATATCTTTACTCAATGGTAAAATTTTATAAGCTGCATTTGGGTTTGAAAACCTTTTTGTAGAATTATGTTATCAATTGTCAATTGCCTCTACTCTCATTTAAAGTGGCAATTTGCTGAACAATGCAAGGCCTCTTTCCAAAGCCTTGGAGGTGGAAGTCTAGAAAAAATTATTCTCTATGGTCATTAGCTCTTCAGATTTTCCACCTTACTTATTGGTTACATTATGACCTAGAAAAGACTAAATCATACTAAATGTTTCCAATCTTGAAGCTATTGTGAAAAACATTTACTATATGAGGTATTTAGGGTTCCTCTAGTATACAGTATATCTCTGAGCATTATACAGTAAATGCCTCATATAAACGCTGTTTGTCCCAGTTTGTTTTAAAGTGAGAAGATGCTTGGAGGGTTAGATATTATGCATAAAAATATCTGAACAATGAAGAAGGTATTAATATTTTTTCATGCTTTGAACTTCTTCTGAAGATTCAAATAACCTATCATGAGTCAAGGTCATGTTTTTTTTTATGACTCAAACTAATTTTTTTTATCAATCTTGTCAAATTAAAACTTCCGATACTGTGTATTTCTGAAGTATATTTACTATTTATGTATACAATACTGCCTCTGTGCATATGTATATATACAGTACTTAAGAATAATGATTTAGCCAGATATTTTTATGACTGCAAAGCAAATTTTTTCATCTGTAAACACCTTCAATAATGATGATATTGAACACACCATACACTAAATGCTATTTAGTTTATATCAAAAAGTATGTACAAAATATATTATAAAATGTATAGGTATTATTCATAGTGCATAAGAGATAAAGCAACCCATAACATAGTTCTGGTCCCATTCCACAAAGGGTTCCTATTCATAAGTGCTTATCCTTAAAGCTGGACTCCGGGTTTACTTTAAATTGTAATAATTTGTTTGACCAAGTTCATCTCAACAAAGTATTTCTTTCATTAACACTCGTGCCCCCTGTCAATGCTGTATAAACTGTATGTAGTATCAGCTACATACAGTATATAGCGCTGTGTTCCAGCCACAATATGTGGACTTCCTGTCCCATTCTAGAACAAGATCAAGTTGGGCTGAGCGCTGCTCAGCCATTCACAGGAAGCTTTGTATTTTTTTAATGAATTTAAGGCTGTCTGTGATAGGCTGAGGTGGAGAATATGACATCATCTGCCTGCCTTTTCGATCTCAACCAATCAGAAAAAGCCTTGTATTCCTTTATAAAATACAAAGCTTCATGTGAATGCCAACAAGGGGTGCATGTGTTAGTAAAGGATATTATTTGTCTGAACCAGCTTGGTCCAAACAAACTAACAAAAGTTAAATGAAATATGGATAATATATAGAACACCCACACATCTTCATACATTTTATCCTTCAACTTTCCCACTATGCTGGAGATGCGGATCTGAACCTGATTCTCTCCTACACATTTGGTGGTCATACCCGGTACTACAAACTTTCTGGAAACACATACGTGGCACCATAACCAAGGCTACCACCTATGCACTTGACTTCATCCCAGCACAAAACTTAATACACCATTCCTCACTTCTAAAGTCCATTTACCATGGGTCCCTGGCCATGCGCTTGTAAATACAGCCAGATGCTGCATACCCCTTAAGTGGGGTTCTACAACCTTACCCACTTTATCTGAGTGATTTCATCACATTCGGCAAACGGCTGACAAGGAGGAGTTGATCAACATAGTGCATGAACCTTTCACAAAATTTACTTGTACATGGGCCTGTTGGCTCCACTTCCAAAAAACAATACATTCCTCTCGACCTTATAACCCACACCCACAAACAACAGTGGATTGTTCATCCCCTACTCTCGCTACATGACGCACACTCTTTTTTTTTTTATAATATGCTAGCCCAGCGAATAGAACTTCTAGTTGCTAGTCTAGTCCACCCTGATCAAACAGGGTTTATCCCTGGCAGAGACGCAAGTGATAACATTATATAGGCAATCAATACAATACACTGGGTCTCACAGAAACTATCCTCTCTGCCTATTTTAACATTATTTACAGATGCAGAAAAAAAGGCTTTTGACAGAGTGGACTGAACTTTCTTAGAGGAGCATTTTGGTTGCTTGGACATAGGAAAATTAGGGGATGGATTTTATCATTATACACAAACCTAGAAGGAAGGATACAATTTAACTGTATCCTGTTAGATTTCCAATTAGAAATGGGACAAGACATGGTTGGGATAAGGAGGAACAAAGCCGCTCAGGTGTGTCAGCCAGACCTGGTGCTGGTGAGACCCGTCATCCGGAAGATTGCAAATAGAAGTAGTGGAACCGCACTCAGGTAGATGAAAGCAAATAAAGTAATTTATTCTTCAAAATCATAGATGAACAGACAGTGCAGGGAATAGGTAATCCAGGTTAACGCGTTTCACGGCTCACACGGCCGCTTACTCATAACTCATCACGGTTATGAGTAAGCGGCCGTGTGAGCCGTGAAACGCGTTAACCTGGATTACCTATTCCCTGCACTGTCTGTTCATCTATGATTTTGAAGAATAAATTACTTTATTTGCTTTCAACTACCTGAGTGCGGTTCCACTACTTCTATTTACAAGACATGGTTGCCCCTTATCACCATTGCTGTTTGCTCTGACTTTGGAGCTCCTATTATGGAAAATCAGACAAAACTCTGATGTAAAAGGGATTCCTATAGGAACACAGGAATATAAACTATCAGCTCATGCTGATGATATTCTTTTTTGTATTGCTGATCTTGTTGTATCATTGCCCATATGAATGGCAAGTTTGAATTATTATGGAACGTTATCAAATTTGAAAATGTATTACAAGAAATCGGAGATCTTACCAACTAACAATAATTCCTAACAATATTCAACGGCAACTACAAATATCTCTGTCATTCGTATGGGTAAAGAACTTAATGCGATAGCGATATCTGGTAATATGTATCTCCGCAGACCCAAAGAGACTGTATATAAAAAAAATATGAACAGCTACTGAAAGTCTTACAAATCAATATGTTCTCTTGGGGCCATAATGCCCTTACATGGTTAGGAAGGATAAATGTACTTAAAATTATAGTCTTGCCAAGAATTCTACTATAGCTTCACACAATACCCATAGCACTTCTGAAATCCTTTTTTACACAAATTTAAAAAATGCTTTTGGATTATGTATGGCTGTCAAAAGAACCTAGAATAGCAACTGAACTTTGCAGAGGCCTGAAAGAGAAGGGGTATTTAGTCTGCTGACATTCATTTGTACTATAGAGCCATGGTCCTGATAGAATCTTTCATTGGATTCATAATGAGAGCAATAAAATCTGGGTTAGAAAAGAACACAAGGCAGGCCTTAATTTTGCATACGCCCCATGTTTTGCAGCTAGATATAGAGGTTTCTCAGGAGGGATCTTGCCTTTAACAATGGTCACATTGAAACCCTGGGGTGAGCCAAAATAAGTGGCAAACCTGGCTCACCCATGTCACCTTTTGCCTTATTGGGAGGATATCTTTGGTTTGCTCTAGGAGAGGACATCTCCTTTTCTCATAAATGGGTGCAAGAAGTCAATATTACTTGTGGCACCCTTGCTCAAGTGATAAGTTACTATCGCTTTCTGTACAATAGTTTAGAATCATTATATTTCCACATTAAATAGTTCTTAAACCGCTAATACTATTTCTTATAAATCAGTCATGTTTTTAAAGCTGAAGACCTGATACACTTCTAAATACACAACAAAGGACTCAAAATGTTGTTTAGCCACTCTTGCTATCCAGGTACCAGTGACAGATGGCATGGGTAGTTATATGCAGGTCAACACCTCCTGTTAATGTGGACAGCACTGTGACATGCAGTAAAATCTTATTAACGACAACAAACACAAGGGCGCACCGGCCTAGTGCATTATCTCTTAGACAGGTTTATTAAAATAATAGATTAAAAATACTCACAAACGAGTTTCTTGATAAAAAGCACATCAAATAGATATAAAATCGTCAGCAACAAGATCGGGATTGAATCGTCCCCTGAAGCTGTGCAGGCTTACGCGTTTCGAGGCAGCGCCTCTTCTTCAGAGCCTGAAGAAACCCGTTTGTGAGTATTTTTAATCTATTATTTTAATAAACATGTCTAAGAGATAACGCACTAGGCCGGTGCGCCCTTGTGTTTGTTGTCGTTTATAGTGTTTTCTGGACCACCCTGGTCCAGCGAGGGGCTGCAAGGCTATCAAGTTGCCGTGTCATCTGTTCTCATCTACAAGCCTATAATCAGGTTGGATAAGAGGATTGCACCACTCAGAGCGCAGGGAATAGGTGCTGCATCGACAGTACATTTGCTTGTTAGTAAAATCTTATTGGCTGACACTGCTTGTTCCCCCTTCCCTAGCCTGAGTGTTGCTGTGCAGGGGATTATAAAAGTCTAATATAATACAAAATCAGGTAATTTTGATAACTCTATATAAATTACCATTTAATGATTTTAAAGAATACACCACTGGAATATATAGTATTTTTACATACGTGTAGCAGAATTCCCAGCCTTTGTGCTGGATGTGGGTCTGCCAGGGCTACCGCTAGAAACAACAGCACATTTAAGCATGTTCTCCAAGTGTGAGCACTGAGACAAGAAACAGTTCAGCATCTTTCATTTTTGTATTTATTTTTAGAACTTGGATGGGAGAAGGGAATGAGTGGGATACTCCTCTGGCTCGACTATACACAATAGATTGGGACTCTGAGAAAAATGCCTCTTGACGCTGACTTAATGCTGGCTGAATGCCGGCCAACGCGAGTGAACTCTATCTTGCTGTGGACTTGAACTGACTTCTGACACTTCCTTGTGACTCAAAAGTCCTTTGTACTGCTCCCTTTAGCCTTCCTGGCTGAGGTAGCTACTTGTAAACACT
The DNA here is from genome assembly GCF_965119305.1 of Pelophylax lessonae. Lineage (NCBI taxonomy): Eukaryota > Metazoa > Chordata > Amphibia > Anura > Ranidae > Pelophylax > Pelophylax lessonae. The sequence goes on along the minus strand of NC_138769.1, from coordinate 475,397,301 downwards.
GCTGCAACTCTTAACACTTCAGGGCCCGCACCAGCAGCCTTTCTCATAGAATTCTCTTCAGGGCTTAGACTCAGGCACCCCCTTTCTAAGCATAGCTTAGCTGACTCCTGGATCCCTCTGACCTTTCTGGAGTGGTCTCCTATCCTAGGCAGACCCCGGGGCAGTTTACAGTACTCACGACTCTGCTTTCCTGGAAACTCCGGCCCCAACAGCTCCGCATGGCCCTCAGCACACTGGATCCCTTTCTGCAGCTCAGCTCAACCTTCTGTCCTCTAGGCCGACCGCCAAGGACACCTTTCCTCACACCAACAGGGGGAGAGACAGCAATCACCCTCCTCCTGGGACTCTGCTTCTCGCCAAAGACACCCTGTCATGGGCTCCCCTCAGACTTATATCCCATTCCAGGATGCATTGCGGCAGATTCTGCCCTCTGGGATAGATACAAGCCCAGGTTTCCTCCACTGTCCAAAGAGAGCCCTCAATGAGCACAGTGGGGATACTCCTCAAACTCAACAGGCACACCTGAGAACACATGACAGCCTAGCTGAATAATTAAGACCCCCCTGATAAGCAGACAGGGCCACAATACAAAAAAAAAAAAAAGAAAGACTAAAATGTAAAAAAAATATAATTTTCCTTATATTGTAATGAATTGAGCCTGATGTGAACTTGAGGGCATTTATGTAATGTTGCTTTTTTTTTTTTTTACATTGAAGGCTTTCTGGTATATTTGTTGTATACTTTAATATATTGTATTGGAAATACACATGTTTGTGGTTAAATTTTATCTAAAGACCCTGTTGTGTCTGTAGGACAAGATGTAAATGGAAGTCTCCAGAAATTTGACATAGATGGCAATAAAATCCTGACAGGAAATGTAACCATTAACTACCCTATCCTTTATTTTTCATTGATTTAGGGCTCTTTCACATGGCCGCTCCGTGTGAGAGCTCCGCTGCGGTCCTTTTTTTTTTCCACGGAGCGGATGACATTTGTGTCATCCGCTCTGTATGTCCGCATATCATCCCATCCGTTTGCGGATGATATGCGGACATAATGTAAGTCTATGGGGGTTTGCGGATGTCAGCGGATGACACCGCTGACATCCGATTTTCCTTCCTTTCCGTTTTTTGAAAGGAAGGGTTTTGTTCAGTTAAAAAAAACGGAACAGAACTGACAGGAAGAAAATCGGATGTCAGCGGATGGTATTCCTCTGACATCCGCAATGCCATTGACTTACATCATGTCCGCAAATCATCCGCAAAAAAATAGGATGATTTGCCGACATACGGAGCGCCCGTGTGAAAGGGCCCTTAGGCATATTTTTTATTTTTGTACAGTTTGATACAAAAACAGCGAAATCATTTGAGGTACTTCCATACATTAAAAAATTATAAACTTGCAATAGTGACTACCCCTTCCTGAGATCTCTGTGTTGGGCCTGAATATAGCAGAGACAATCACTGCAGACAGCCCTTGTCAGATAACTGGACTCACCAATCACTTGGAACCTGAAAGTGTCTTTATTGCACGCAGAACACTGTGGCAACATAATAAGATATGGTAGATTTGATACAGAAGTGTTTTAGGAGGACAAAATGAGTATTGATTGCCCTATCCCTAAGGTGTGCATTTAAGGGGAGGGTGAAGAAGCTCACACCAAAGGAAAAGAAAATTACATCACAATAGGGGAAGGGAAATACAGAAAATAACACGTAATACCAACAACAGTCACAAGGTGGCAGCATAATAAAAAACAATTAAATTAGAATTATGGGGAAAACTTTTTTTCTCAGTTTGGATAGAGTAAGGGAGGGATATAACTGTTTTTTTTTTTTTTTTGCCATCTCTGTTTAATTGCAGAGATTTCCCTTCACTTTCTGTCCCATAGCCAAACAGGAAGTGAGAGGAAATCCCTGAAAAATCAGGGGAATTTCTTGGGGACCCCCAGGTCACCAAAACTAGTGTCCCTATTGGAAGATTTCGTCTCTTTTACTTTTCTGGGGACAGCCCAAAATTTGGGTATTTTATTTTACTTTCACTTTCAATGATAATGGTAAACAGGACATTTCAGAGGATGAATCCTCTTAACGGGAACACAGATAGCAATAAAAACTGACAAGTATTCTAATCCCTCTCCACTCAATCCAAATCTAAAAAAATCTAAAAAAAAAAAGTTTTGCCTTTAGTTTTACTTTAATTAGGGGAAAACATAGGCTGTAACTGCAAACATAGGATGCAACTGCATTGTTCATATACCGCTGGAGGCAGCACACAGAGCAGAGGATAGTTGTTTTTATAAAGAATTTGTGCATCTAAAATATAAATCATAGATATGTGCCCCCCATAGTTTTATTAACTATTTTACAGATTTATTATATAACACAATTTCAAATATTTATTAATAAAACATTAAATGTATCTAGTTCTGGTTTAAATCGTTTCATTGATTTTGCATTTAAAAAGAAATTTCCATGATTTTATCACTTTCTGACCTCACTAACTAAATAAGTCTGAAACTAGTGGTTTTGGCATATTCCGATTGTAATTAAACATTATGCATCATTTCAACAATTGCTACAGGCTCCAAGATCAAACAAAACATAATCAATCTTAATATTGAAGTTTTTGGTCAGTTGCAGGGCTGGTACCTGACACTGGATGGGAAAATTGAAAATGGGGGGGGGGGGGGGGGTGGCTGGCATTGTAACATTATTGAATGGACATCTTTGGAGGGGGGAGTCATTCATTTTTTAAATAAATTGTCTCCTAATACCTCCATATTATACTAGCTTTGGTCAGTTCTCAGACATTATGAGTAGGGTTGAGCGGACACCTAGATGTCCGTGTTCGACGGGTTCGGCCGAACTTTAAAAAAAAGTCCGGGTCCGTGTCCCGGACTTTTACCGAACTTTTCCCGGACACCGAACCCCATTGAAGTCAATGGGGACCCGAACTTTAAGGCACTAAAATGGCTCTAAAACACCAAAGGAAAGGGCTAGAGTGCTGCAAATGGCAGCAAAACGTAATTAAGAGCATGGCAAGTGCTCTGCAAACAAATGTGGATAGGGAAATAACTTAAAACAACAAAAAAAAACAGAAAAATAAAACAATGTTCTTCTTCATCTCTGAAGGACGAGGCCCATATGGAGTAGGAGGGAGGTTGAGGTGGTGGTGGATGTGGCGGTGACATAGGCGTGCGCACAGGGTGTGCTGGGTGTGCCTGGGCACACCCTAATCACCTAGGGCACATAGCATTGCCAGTGAGGAGATGGGAAAGATCTCCCTGGGACCTGCTCTGCTCTATTTCTCCTTGCCTACAGGTACATGGCCCCGATACATTACTCTCCCTGCTGGCAAACACATGCATGTGTATTTCAACTTTGGGGTGCACACCTTAATGCAATAGGCTGCGCACACCTATGGGCGGTGTAGGTGGAAGCGGCGGTGGAGGAGGACCAGGGCCGGATTAACAGCATCATGGGCTTGGTGCTGAGGATTTTGAAGGGCCTTAAGGGCCGTGCCTTGCCATGCACCCAGAGGAGGAAGGGTGCAGCCATGCATGCCTAATTCAACATGGGATGCTGTCTCTGAAGCCCATAAACACATCCATGCATCGCCAACTGTCCCTCCTTGTCCGGCCTTCACGCTGTGTGGGGAGGTTCTGAGGGTGCTGCCTGGGGAAGCGAGCATAGAAGCCAGACTTCTGTGTTTACAAGTGACAGAAGAGCGGTAACAGTGAATATGGCCAACCCGGGGCCTATATAAAAGGTAGGGGCCTGGAGCTGCAGCTCCAATAGCCCCTACATTAATCTGGCCCTGAGGAGGAGGACGAGGTAGCCAACACTGCTTCTTTTCAAAAATTTTAAATGAGGGTACACCCCAAAAGAGTGAGAAAGAGCAAAAATGGAACAATGGGTGGGTAAGGTCGGTATCCATTGCTATTCTGCATAAGGTACGGAAAAATCCCCGTGGGATCCATGCCTGGTTCATTTTAATGAACGTGAGCTTGTCCACATTGTCTCTGGACAGGCGGCTGCGCTTGTCTGTTATAACGCCCCCAGCCGTGCTAAATACCCGTTCAGATAATACACTGGCTGCAGGGCACGCCAGCACCTCCAAGGCGTAAAGGGCAAGCTCAGGCCATGTGCCCAATTTGGAGACCCAGAAGTTGAAGGGGGCAGACCCGTCATTCACTACATGTAGGCGTGTGCACACATACTGCTCCACCATGTTGGTAAAATGCTGCCTCCTGCTAAGACGTTCCATCTGAGCTGCTGGTGCTGCTGTTTGTTGTGGCGTGCTGACAAAGCTTTTCCACATTTCGGCCATGCTAACCCTGCCTTCTGAGGTGCTGGCGGTGCCCTGGTTGCGTTGGCGACCTCCTCCTCCTCCTCCTCTGCCTTGTGCTTCCACTGTGGCCCCGCTGTCAGATGGGAATGCCAGCAGCATGGCGTCTACCAGCGTGCGCTTGTACTCGCGCATCTTGCGATCGCGCTCCAGTGAGTGAATTAAGGACGGTACGTTGTCCTTGTAACGGGGATCCAGCAGCGTGGCCACCCAGTAATCAGCACAAGTTAGAATGTGGGCAACTCGGCGGTCGTTGTGGAGACACTGCAGCATGTAATCGCTCATGTGTGCCAGGCTGCCCAGAGGCGACGAAAGGCTGTCCTCTGTGGGAGGTGTATCGTCCGTGTCCTCTGTATCCCCCCAGCCACGCACCAGTGATGGCCATGAGCTGGCCTGGGTGCCACCCTGCTGTGAACATGGTTCCATCTCCTCCTCCAGCTCCTCCTCCTCCTCATCCTCCTCATCCTCCAGAACTGTGCCCCTGCTGGACAATTGCGTCCCTGGCGTTTGCGTGTGCAGGAACCCACCCTCGGAGCCCCTTGCGAATGACTGCCCTGAAAGCCTTGGAAATGTTACCTCTTCATCCTCCTCCTCCTCCTCATCCTGTGCCACATCCTCTTCCATCATCGCCCGAATTGTTTTTTCAAGGAGGCATAGAAGTGGGATAGTTAAGCTGAGAACGGCGTCATTGCCACTGGCCATGTTGGTGGAGTACTCAAAACAGCGCAACAAGGCACACAGGTCTCGCATGGAGGCCCAGTTATTGGTGGTGAAGTGGTGCTGTTCCGCAGAGCGACTCACGCGTGCGTGCTGCAGCTGAAACTCCACTATGGCCTGCTGCTGCTCGCACAGTCTTTCCAGCATGTGCAAGGTGGAGTTCCACCTTGTGGGCACGTCACATATGAGGCGGTGAGCGGGAAGGCCGAAGTTACGCTGCAGCGCTGCCAGGCGAGCAGCAGCAGGGTGAGAACGCCGAAAGTGCGCACAAACGGCCCGCACTTTCTGCAGCAGCTCTGACATATCGGGGTAGTTTTTAAGGAACCTCTGCACCACCAAATTCAGCACATGCGCCAGGCAAGGGATGTGCGTCAAACCGGCTAGGCCCAGAGCTGCTATGAGATTTCGCCCGTTATCGCACACCACCAGGCCGGGCTTGAGGCTCGCTGGCAGCAACCACTCATTTGTCTGCTGTTCCATGCTCCTCCACAACTCCTGCGCGGTGTGTGGTTTGTCCCCCAAACAGGCAAGTTGTAAAACTGCCTGCTGTCGTTTACCCCTGGCCGTGCTGAAGTTGGTGGTGAAGGTGTTACGCTGTCCGGATGAGGAGGCGGTAGAGGATGAGGAAGCGGAGTAGGAGGAGTTAGGAACAGGAGGCAAACTGAAGCGCCCTGCAATCCTCGGTGGTGGAAGGACATGCGCCAAATTGCTATCCGCCTCAGGCCCATCCGCCACTGCATTTACCCAGTGTGCCGTTAGGGAGATATAACGCCCCTGACCGTGCTTACTGGTCCACGTATCCGTAGTTAGGTGGACCTTGGCACAGATGGCGTTGCGCAGTGCACACCTGATATTTTCCCCCACTTGGTTGTGCAGGGAAGGGATGGCTTGCCTGGAAAAGTAGTGGCGGCTGGGCACGACGTACTGTGGGACAGCCACCGACATAAGGTTTTTAAAACTGTGCGTCTCCACCAGACGGAATGACAGCATTTCAAAGGCCAATAATTTTGAAATGCTGGCATTCAGGGCCAGGGATCGCGGGTGGGTAGGGGGGTACTTCCTCTTCCTCTCAAGTGTTTGGGAGATGGAAAGCTGAACGCTTCCACGGGACATTGTGGAGATGGTTGTTGGTGACCCAGGTGGTGGTGTTGCTGACAGATCGTCTGTTTGCGGGGTGGCAGGTGCCGGTATCACTACAGATGTGGCTGGAGCGGCCGAGACTGCAGCAGAAGAGGAAGCAGGATGAGCCAGAGACGTTTCTTGGTTTTGAAGGTGTGTACTCCACTGCAGCTCGTGCTTTGCACTTAGATGCCTGATCATGCAGGTTGTGCTCAGGTTGAGAAGGTTTATGCCTCGCTTCAAGCTCTGATTGCACAGGGTGCAAACCACTCGTGTCCTGTCATCAGCACATTTTCTAAAGAACTTCCACGCTAGAGAACTCCTTTGAGCTGACTTTGGTGCGCTCGTTCCCTTGCTGCGTTGGGCAGTAGCGGGCGTAGTGTCTAGGGCACGGCCGCTCCGCTTCTGCACCCTGCTCCCTCTTCTGCTGTGCTGGTGGCTCTGTGCGACCACCGCCTCTTCCTCCAAACTACTCAGGTCACCTGCATGACGTTCATTCCATGTGGGGTCGAGGACCTCATCGTCCTCCACATCATCTTCCACCCAGTCTTCACCCCTGCCCTCCTTGTCGGTCTCCACAATGCTGAACGCCGCAGCAGTTGGCACCTGCGTTTCGTCATCATCGGAGACGTGCTGCGATGATCCTTGCATGTACTCATCTTGAGAAATAAGTGGTTGGGCATCGCTGCACTCAATCTCTTCCACTTCTGGGGCAGGGCTAGGTGGATGGCCCTGGGAAACCCTGCTGACAGAGTCCTCAAAAAGAATAAGAGACTGCTGTATGGCTTGGGGCTCAGACTGCTGGCCTGATTTGCAAGGGGGTGAGGTGAAAGACGGTTGGACATTGGCTGCAGGTGCCAACTCTGACCTTTCTGCAGTAGACTGGGTGGGAGACAATGTGAAGGAACTGGAGGCACTGTCAGCAGCAAACCAATCTACTATCGCCTCAACTTGTTCTGGCCTCATCACTTCTAGGGGCGTTTGATGCCCTACCAAATACTGATGCAGGTTCTGTCGCCTACTCACACTTGAGGAAGGTGTTTCACTTGTGCGTGTAGCTGGCACAGATCGACCACGTCCTCTCCTTGCAACAGGAGCTCTACCAGCAGCACCACGACCCAGGCCACGGCCCTTATTTGACGGTCTCCTCATATTTCTGTAATTTAAGATCTTGCCCTAGAAAGGTTTTTATTGAATAGCGGAATAGGAAATATGATCCAAAAAAGTGTATGTATCTCGCACGTACAAAACCACACTAGGCCCCAATTACTATTGTTTCTACCCCTAAAAGGATGGATGAGGAGTAGGAGGAGTATGGAACAGACAGCACCCTCAAATCTTCAGAAGTATGAGATGAACCCCAAAAACTTGGAAAGGTGGATCTCACACGTACCGACACAGACTATCCCGCAATTCAATTGATCCTCAAAGGTTTTTATTGAATAGCGGAATAGGAAATATGATCAAAAAAAGTGTATGTATCTCGCACGTACACAACCACACTAGGCCCCAATTACTATTGTTTGTACCCCTAAAAGGCTAGGAGTAGGGGGAGTATGGAACAGGCAGCACCCTCAAACCTTCAGAAGTATGAGATGAACCCCAACAACTTGGAAAGGTGGATCTCTCTCACACGTACCAACACAGACTATCCCCCAATTTAACTGATCCCCAAAGGTTTTTGATTAAATAGCGGAATAGAAAATATGATCCAAAAAAAGTGTATGTATATCACACGTACACAACCACACTAGGCCCCAATTACTATTGTTTGTACCCCTAAAAGGCTAGATGAGGAGTAGGGGGAGTATGGAACAGGCAGCACCCTCAAACCTTCAGAAGTATGAGATGAACCCCAACAACTTGGAAAGGTGGATCTCTCTCACACGTACCAACACAGACTATCCCCCAATTTAACTGATCCCCAAAGGTTTTTGATTAAATAGCGGAATAGAAAATATGATCCAAAAAAAGTGTATGTATATCACACGTACACAACCACACTAGGCCCCAATTACTATTGTTTGTACCCCTAAAAGGCTAGATGAGGAGTAGGGGGGGTATGGAACAGGCAGCACCCTCAAATCTTCAGAAGTATGAGATGAACCCCGAAAACTTGGAAAGGTGGATCTCTCTCACACGTACCAACACAGACTATCCCCCAATTTAACTGATCCCCAAAGGTTTTTGATTAAATAGCGGAATAGAAAATATGATCCAAAAAAAGTGTATGTATATCACACGTACACAACCACACTAGGCCCCAATTACTATTGTTTGTACCCCTAAAAGGCTAGGAGTAGGGGGAGTATGGAACAGGCAGCACCCTCAAACCTTCAGAAGTATGAGATGAACCCCAACAACTTGGAAAGGTGGATCTCTCTCACACGTACCAACACAGACTATCCCCCAATTTAACTGATCCCCAAAGGTTTTTGATTAAATAGCGGAATAGAAAATATGATCCAAAAAAAGTGTATGTATATCACACGTACACAACCACACTAGGCCCCAATTACTATTGTTTGTACCCCTAAAAGGCTAGGAGTAGGGGGAGTATGGAACAGGCAGCACCCTCAAACCTTCAGAAGTATGAGATGAACCCCAACAACTTGGAAAGGTGGATCTCTCTCACACGTACCAACACAGACTATCCCCCAATTTAACTGATCCCCAAAGGTTTTTGATTAAATAGCGGAATAGAAAATATGATCCAAAAAAAGTGTATGTATATCACACGTACACAACCACACTAGGCCCCAATTACTATTGTTTGTACCCCTAAAAGGCTAGATGAGGAGTAGGGGGGGTATGGAACAGGCAGCACCCTCAAACCTTCAGAAGTATGAGATGAACCCCAACAACTTGGAAAGGTGGATCTCTCTCACACGTACCAACACAGACTATCCCCCAATTTAACTGATCCCCAAAGGTTTTTGATTAAATAGCGGAATAGAAAATATGATCCAAAAAAAGTGTATGTATATCACACGTACACAACCACACTAGGCCCCAATTACTATTGTTTGTACCCCTAAAAGGCTAGATGAGGAGTAGGGGGGGTATGGAACAGGCAGCACCCTCAAACCTTCAGAAGTATGAGATGAACCCCAACAACTTGGAAAGGTGGATCTCTCTCACACGTACCAACACAGACTATCCCCCAATTTAACTGATCCCCAAAGGTTTTTGATTAAATAGCGGAATAGAAAATATGATCCAAAAAAAGTGTATGTATATCACACGTACACAACCACACTGGGCCCCAATTACTATTGTTTGTACCCCTAAAAGGCTAGATGAGGAGTAGGGGGAGTATGGAACAGGCAGCACCCTAAAACCTTCAGAAGTATGAGATGAACCCCAACAACTTGGAAAGGTGGATCTCTCTCACACGTACCAACACAGACTATCCCCCAATTTAACTGATCCCCAAAGGTTTTTGATTAAATAGCGGAATAGAAAATATGATCCAAAAAAAGTGTATGTATATCACACGTACACAACCACACTAGGCCCCAATTACTATTGTTTGTACCCCTAAAAGGCTAGATGAGGAGTAGGGGGGGTATGGAACAGGCAGCACCCTCAAACCTTCAGAAGTATGAGATGAACCCCAACAACTTGGAAAGGTGGATCTCTCTCACACGTACCAACACAGACTATCCCCCAATTTAACTGATCCCCAAAGGTTTTTGATTAAATAGCGGAATAGAAAATATGATCCAAAAAAAGTGTATGTATATCACACGTACACAACCACACTAGGCCCCAATTACTATTGTTTGTACCCCTAAAAGGCTAGGAGTAGGGGGAGTATGGAACAGGCAGCACCCTCAAACCTTCAGAAGTATGAGATGAACCCCAACAACTTGGAAAGGTGGATCTCTCTCACACGTACCAACACAGACTATCCCCCAATTTAACTGATCCCCAAAGGTTTTTGATTAAATAGCGGAATAGAAAATATGATCCAAAAAAAGTGTATGTATATCACACGTACACAACCACACTAGGCCCCAATTACTATTGTTTGTACCCCTAAAAGGCTAGATGAGGAGTAGGGGGGGTATGGAACAGGCAGCACCCTCAAACCTTCAGAAGTATGAGATGAACCCCAACAACTTGGAAAGGTGGATCTCTCTCACACGTACCAACACAGACTATCCCCCAATTTAACTGATCCCCAAAGGTTTTTGATTAAATAGCGGAATAGAAAATATGATCCAAAAAAAGTGTATGTATATCACACGTACACAACCACACTAGGCCCCAATTACTATTGTTTGTACCCCTAAAAGGCTAGATGAGGAGTAGGGGGGGTATGGAACAGGCAGCACCCTCAAATCTTCAGAAGTATGAGATTGTGTTCACTGTACCCCACAAAGATTGAGTTCACTGCACCCCACAATGATTGTGTTCACTGCACCCCACAAAGATTGTGTTCACTGCACCTCACAAAGATTGTGTTCACTGTACCCCCCAAAGATTGTGTTCACTGCACCCCACAAAGATTCTGTTCACTGTACCCCACAAAGATTGTGTTCACTGCACCCTAAAAGGATGTTGTTCACTGCACCCCACAAAGATTGTGTTCACTGCACCCTAAAAGGATGTTGTTCACTGCACCCCAAAAAGATTGTGTTCACTGTACCCCCCCAAAGATTGTGTTCACTGCACCCCACAAAGATTGTGTTCACTGCACCCCAAAAAGATTGTGTTCACTGTACCCCCCAAAGATTGTGTTCACTGCACCCCAAAAAGATTGTGTTCACTGTACCCCCCAAAGATTGTGTTCACTGCACCCCACAAAGATTCTGTTCACTGTACCCCACAAAGATTGTGTTCACTGCACCCCAAAAAGATTGTGTTCACTGTACCCCCCCAAAGATTGTGTTCACTGCACCCCACAAAGATTCTGTTCACTGCACCCCACAAAGGATTTTGTTCACTGCACCCCAAAAAGATTGTGTTCACTGCACCCCAAAAAGGATTTTGATCACTGCACCCCAAAAAGGATGTTGTTCACTGCACCCCAAAAATGATTTTGTTCACTCCACCCCAAAAAGATTGTGTTCACTGCACCCCACAAAGATTGTGTTCACTGCACCCCAAAAAGATTGTGTTCACTGTACCCCCCAAAGATTGTGTTCACTGCACCCCACAAAGATTCTGTTCACTGTACCCCACAAAGATTGTGTTCACTGCACCCCAAAAAGATTGTGTTCACTGCACCCCAAAAAGGATGTTGTTCACTGCACCCCAAAAAGGATGTTGTTCACTCCACCCCAAAAAGATTGTGTTCACTGCACCCCACAAAGATTGTGTTCACTGCACCCCAAAAAGATTGTGTTCACTGCACCCCAAAAATGATTTTGTTCACTGCACCCCAAAAAGGATGTTGTTCACTCCACCCCAAAAAGATTGTGTTCACTGCACCCCAAAAAGATTGTGTTCACCGCACCCCACAAAGGATTTTGTTCACTGCACCCCAAAAAGATTGTGTTCACTGCACCCCAAAAAGGATGTTGTTCACTGCACCCCAAAAAGGATTTTGTTCACTGCACCCCAAAAAGATTGTGTTCACTGCACCCCACAAAGGATTTTGTTCACTGCACCCCACAAAGATTGTGTTCACTGCACACCAAAAAGGATTGTGTTCACTGCACCCCAAAAAGATTTTGTTCACTGCACCCCAAAAAGATTGTGTTCACTGCAGCCCAAAAAGATTGTGTTCACTGCAGCCCAAAAAGATTGTGTTCACTGCAGCCCAAAAAGATTGTGTTCACTGCAGCCCAAAAAGATTGTGTTCACTGCAGCTCACACACAGAAAAATGGATGTGGATCACTGACACCTGCCTATCTCCAATCCCACACCACACAGCAATATCGATTGTAGTTTGTAGAACACAGTTTCCCTAAAATTCAGCAGACTCTGTCCCTAACAGGATTGAGAAGAGATCGTAGATCAGGATTGAGTGCAGATTCACCCCACCCCCCACACAGCAATATCGATTGTAGTTTGTAGAAGACACTGACCCTATAATTCAGCAGACTCTATCCCTAAAATGCCTACAACTCGCCCTGCCTAAACACTCCGACCTGTCCCTCAATTCTATCCGGACACAAATGGTTTTTTCCTGCCTATCTTTCCCTAATCAGCAGCCAGCACATTGATGTGTGCTCTGTCCCTTAGCTAAGCAGCAGAATGACGCTGCTGCGGCGGCTGCCTCGAACTTATAAAGACTTGGTCACATGCTTCAGACGGCCAATCACAGCTACTAAGACATTTGCAGGCATGGCTGGGATGGCTTAAGGCACACCAGTTAAACGATTGTTGATTGGCTGTTGAAAGCCCGCCATGAAAAGAGCGCCAAAGCATGCAAAACCCGGAAATAAAACGACCGAACACGGATTTTTACCCGAACATACAGTAAAGTGTCCGTGTCCGTGTTCGGGTAAAAAAAATCCAATTATTCGGTACGAACACGAATAATACAGTCCGTGTTCGCTCAACACTAATTATGAGTGCAAAGGTATACTTATAATTTAGTCTTTATTTTAATCAAAGTTTAATTTATTTTTTCTTGAAATGCTTATTTCTATTATGTCATTTTATTTTAAATTCTCTATTCAAAATTTTACTTCCAAAATTTTTAATTCCCTAGATTATAGCGTAACCACTTAAGCCCCAGGCCTATTTCAGACACTTTTTGTTTACAAGTTAAAATCAGTATTTTTTCCTAGAAAACTACTTAGAACCCCCAAACATTATAAATGTTTTTTTTAGCAAAGACACTGGAGAATAAAATGGCGGTCATTGCAATATTTTTTGTCACGCAGTCTTTAAAATGCCATTTTTTTGGAAGAAATTACGAAAAATCTAATTTCACTGCATTTAAAAAAAACTAAACAGTAAATTTAGCCCATTTTTTTTGTATATTGTGAAAGATGATGTTACGCCGAGTAAATAGATACCCAACATGTTACAGTTTAAAATTGCGCACACCCGTGGGATGGCGACAAACTATGGTCAATAGAAATCTCAATAGGCAACGTTTTAAAAAAAATTAACGGTTACCAGTTTAGAGTTAGAGTGTAGCTCTTTTTTTAAAATTTTTTAAATTGCTCATGCTCTGGTGATTGCGGCGATACCTCACATGTGTGGTTTGAACAGTGATTTCATTCGCGGCTCGACTTCCATATGCGTTTTCTTTCGTGCACAAGCTAACGGCGACGGGGGCGGCTAAAATTTTATTTTTTATTTTTTCCTATTTATTTTATTTTATTTTTTTTATTTTATCACAGGTTTTTTTTTTTTTTTAAAAATCTGATCACTTTTATTGCTGTCACAAGCAATGTAAACATCCCTTGTGACAGTAACAGTGACAGGTACTCTTTATGGAGGGATCGAGGGTCTAAAAGACCCTAGACCCCTCCACTACACTTCCATGTATTCAAAACGCCGAACACGACATTTTTGAGTACACTTGTTTTTGAATTCGCCGCCTTTAGCAGCAGAGTAACCCAGATGTGACATTGTGGACGCCGCCTCCGGGTTACGTCATTTGGGACCCGATCAAAGCCACTTCCGGCTTTGATCTGGACTCCATCCAACCATCCAAGTCGGACAAGGCGGCTGGGTGTTCGGGTCTCCCAGTGGGACGGGAGACCCGGGCAAAGCTGCGGAAGGTGGAAGGGGAAGGAGGGGGGGACATCCCCTCCCGCTCGCCGGGGTAACGACCGAGTGGCTCCCGAGCCGCATCGGTCATTACCGCCGCAAAGCCGACCACCGGCTTTCTAAACAACGGTACCGGGGTGATGCCTCTAGCTAGAGGCATCACCCCGGTATAACACCGCAAAGTCTGCCGACGTACCCCTACGTCACTTTGCGGTAAGTGGTTAAATCTTATTAAAAGATTCTTTATAGAACCATACAACTATAGCCAGTCAGAACATAATGATATTTATTTTGTTTACAAACTGTTCAATTCACTAGCAGCATACAAAAGGTAAAGTATAGACATATACAGAAGACAAAACAAAACACAGTATCATAAAATTGGCATCATAGACATAAAAGTCTATACAGGGATAGAAAAACTGCATATGTCTTTTACAAAGGTACTACAATCAGAGTTTATACATTTTGTGTATATGTACTTTGTGATCAGACTGATAATAAAAGCGGATAGACAAACAAAGCCTCAATAATGGTGGGATACAAAATTAGACTAAAAGCAAATGTCTATCAGAAGACCATATGTCCCATTATTCTGAAAAAGGGGAAAAGTGTCAGAAAAGCGTGTAAAATCTTCTCTATTAAAATTATGGCCTCTATTATATCTGTGATTTGTGGAAGAAAAACCAAGGAAGACTTCCAATTTATACCACCCTAGATATGAACAAGTCATTTATCAACATTGCCCTGCTACATTCTACAGGGTATAGGGAGGTTGGCTTGATGTACCAGGGTTAGCTCTAGTAGATTTGGTTATGGACAGGATATTGGTGTTGGATTTCTTGGACTCTGGTGTTGATTTCTAATATCTGTTTCTCGAGTATGACATAATGTTGCTTGCAACTGTACCATAATTGACATATTTGAAATTTTTTAGCCACTTGGTAAGCATGTATATTATGTTCTTTTCAGATGACTAATACTTGATGTAACTTTGTAATTCTGGATGCTTATTTGTCTATTTGTTTATGTACATCTCAGTTCTGTGCTGCATTTTGAGCATTTCAGGACTCTGCATGCTTGAATTGGTTCTATAAAAGTTATTCCTGATTAAAAAATAGACTTCCAATTTAGAACTATAGCTAATTGTGCCATTACACATATGATATGAAACATGTGACGATATTGGAGCAAATAAAATGCATACATGTATAGTTAGTGTAACTGGGTGTCCTACAGGCTTAGAGGAGATAGAACCTAATGCTATTTGAACCACCTAAATATTGGACACTTTCTCTTCCTTCCTGTCAAGGCCAAATTTAAGCTTTCAGCACTGTCAGGCTTTGAATGCCAATTACACAGTCATGCAACACTGTGCCCAAAATAATTTTTTATAATTTTTTTTTGCTATATGAATTACAAAATACCAACATTTTTGAAAAAATAAACCCACTTTTCTTTGTTTCTGTTAAATTGGCAAATAAAAAAATCTTTCTTCATAAATTTAGGCCAAAATGTCTTCTACTACATTTCTTTGGTAAAAATCACTCGAAATAGTGTATATTATTTAGTCTGTGTGAAAGTTATAAAGTCTACAAACTATGGTATATACAGTATATTTGAAATTTTATCAATCCTGATGTACTGACGGCTATCTCTTCCCAAATTACCCTGTTTTAGAAAGTAAACGTTCCATAGCATTTAGTAAGAGGAATGGTCAGTTTTTTGAAGCTGTATTTTTTATCACAATTTTTGCAAAATTAAGACATGAAATAAAATGTTTTTTTTTTCACATTTTTTTTTTTAAATACTAACACCAGATTCGTTGCAGTACAATGCCACCATATGACTTATGTGGCGGTAATCAGGGACATATTTTCATTTTTTTAAACTTTTTTTATTGTTTACTATTTTTTTCTTTTATTTACATTTTTTTACATACTGTGACCAGAAGCAATACATTGTTTTCACTATTATTCCTTATTACAGTGATGTCTGATTGCTCTTATAAGCAATCGTTTTTGTGAATGGCATTCATTCATGTGCCATTGTATACTATTGTGATAGCTTGGATTGGCTACAGCTATCACATGGTACAGGTCATTTGTGATTTCCCCTGTATCATGTTATCACTGTGAACAATCATATAGATCAAATTAGTGCTGTCACATACCTTTTAACAGAGCGTCTCTCTTACAGCCAGGCTCAAGGACCACTGATGTTGTGACAGTGGCCGTGAGAGTACGGCGAGGTATAGGTGCCTGTAAGAAGTTCTGTCAGCCGTAGGAGTGGATAGCAGATGCGTCTCCAGAGACAGGTCAGATCGCTGAAACAGCAGATGGCAGCAGAGACAGCGGTCCCAGGACTGGGCAGACAGCAGGCGGCAGGTGCTTGACAAACAATTCGCAGGTTGCAGGTGCGGAAGGACTCAGCAGGTGAAAGACCAGCCCGGACCAGGTAGCATGCAGAGCAGGATAGGTGGATAACAGGATGCAAAGTCAGATGAGCCAGGTCAGCAACTGACAGTCAGATACAGGCATGGATGGCAGGCAGAGAATAATCAGGATACAAGCAAAGGTCAGCAATGTAGAATCAGACAGATGACCATGAGGCAGATCAAAATCCAGAGACGAGCTATGATCAGGGCAGGTAGTGTTCAAGCAAGGTCAATCACAGGAATCCTACACAGAAGCAGATACAGGAATTTATTAATAGCTGCAGATCAGAGAGCAATTCACTAGTACAGCTGTTGAACTTACTGTATATAGGCCACTTGGTGCCAGAATTAGCCAATGCACATATGCACAAGCTTGCACACAATTATACGAGCATCCACAGGCCCTCGGAGCTTCACTTGGGCTATGGCTAGCATGTCCCTGCACAATGAATGGCTATGCATGAAAGTCATCGTGTATTATTGACATGTGACTGCCGTGATTGGTCACAGCGACCATATGGTATCAGGCCGTCCTGGTACAATGACTAACCTTCTGTTGTGTCCAGTGGACACAGCTGGCGACAGATCACACCGCTGTAAGCCCCTAAGGCCTCATATAACGTCTAGTCAGGATGGTAGTACTCCCGACTGACCTGTCATTTCATTTTAGGTCAAGCAGGAAGTGTTTAAAAAGTACAATGTATGTTTGGCAGTTGAGCCCATTTTTTCCGGTCAAAAAAAAAAAAAACATAATTCAGGGATTGCAAGGCTGCCACCTCGCTGGATAATAACAATCCATTTTATTCCCTCCTAGTTTTATTCTGACATTGCTTAGTGCTATGATAATAAACATGGAACAAAAACTATGGATCGTAGTTTACTAGCCTAATAAGCATAGCTAGTTTACTCTGCAATCTTCCACAAATAAATGGCAAATCCACTGCAAGCGATTTGATTAATTGAATGTTCTTCTTAGGAGCAGCAGTACAAGAAAACACTATTTTTATAACACCACAGTTCGTTTCCATATCCCCTTAAATCCAGTTTTGGAAATAAGTAAATAAGCTTGGCTTCAACTTGATTTATGGTTATAAATGATGTTACCCTAAGAGAAGAGGTTTTTGCTTTTTCAGGGCTGCCTATGATGTTTTCCTTATCTATTTCTTTAAATACATGCTTATATGTATACAAATAGGGCTTTTGTGTCGTAAGACAAGAACAAGTCAAAGAGATTTACTGTTAGAAAAGGCCTCCATGGTCTTTTAGTAATGAAGTGTGACCTATGCAATTCTGCTGTTAACACTGATATCAAATTAATATTCTGTGAAGAGACCTGGTTCAACATGCTCAAGAACTGCTCTTTTCATAACTGTGTATGAAATGTAGCATATCAATGGCTATAATTTGATTTATACAGATGTTTGCTTTGAAAGAAAATGTACTGAAAAATATTATGGGTTTGACACTTATTTAGTTACACAGTGATTTTAAAGGCTTAAAAAGTGTTCAATAAGTTAAATGCTCTCATAGTGCAACATGTAACAAAGATCCCTTTGGTAGGGTACTCTTTCTTTTTTGTTTTGGTAATTGGCATCACTAGGTAAACGTATGAATTCACATAATATAATAATATAGTGTAAGTATGTTTTATTAAAACAAGATTTGTACATGAGTACATGTTTTGGTGTTTGTGTGCATTCATGTGCTTTTACATAATATATATGAGAAAATAATGGAGCATATACAGATACTAGCACATGTAATGTTATCGTTAGTGTGCCTACCATGGCGAACAACTATATGCTAAGTTGTGCTAAGATTTCATAACTTTTCCTATATTTCCCCA
Organism: Pelophylax lessonae; assembly: GCF_965119305.1. Lineage (NCBI taxonomy): Eukaryota > Metazoa > Chordata > Amphibia > Anura > Ranidae > Pelophylax > Pelophylax lessonae. The sequence goes on along the minus strand of NC_138769.1, from coordinate 475,379,151 downwards.
ATCATAGCTGTAAGGACAGAATTTTGGTCCTGAACCCACCTGGAGTACTTTTATGGTGCCATCATGATAATCACAAGCATATTGGTCATTCAGTAGAATATGTAACTGTATTGAAAACTTGTATGAAACTTGTTTATCTCATTAACACTGTGCTCAGTGTTACTAAAGAACTCCGGTGCCATATTATTTTACTAATGGTCTTTTTCTCTCTATGCTTACCATTCTAGTTATTTTTGCTAACACCATAAAGTCCCCATTGATAATCCTATTGTTGGCTAGCAATCAGGATCGATATACAAAAATCCCCCCAAAAACAACATACATTCATATTGCAGGGCCCTTTTCCCAATTTAGACATATCCATGTGAAAGATATATATACTGTCCATTAATAATCTTCACATGTGACTTGTGAGTCAAAAATCAACCAGTAGCACTTTCACATCAGTCCAAAAAGTGTTTATTCATCAGTAAGTATAACTCTTACCAAATAAAACCTCTCACACACAGAGGCATACTGCACTCTGGTATGTCCACTCCAATCAAATCCCAGCAATCAGTGGTTCTCTCTCCTTGAAAACTGGCCCTCAATGGAGAACACCAACTGACGGGTAACTCTCCTCCTACATTATCAAATGGCTTGAATCCCTTCACTTCGCCTCAAGCAATAAATCCTTGGTATATGTCTCAAATTTCAAGTGGAAATGTGCATAGTGTAGCCATTTGTAGATTTATTAGGCAAAGCAAAAGGCAAAGGAAGGAAGGAAAAGAAACGAATTAACATGCTGCCACTCACTAGGAGACTGCAGCATAGATTAACAGTGTCAGTGTACATAAGCGCCGCCCTATGCGTTTCATTCAATAGGACGTCTTCAGGGGCTCTGAAGCCTATTTGTGGGGGTTTACATTTGGTATGGGTTATAATTACTGGGGGCAGTGTCTTCACTGGATGCATTCTTTTTTGGATTGATGTGGAAGCACTACTGGATGATTTATGACTCACAAGTCACATATGAAGGTCATTAATAGACAGTATATAATAACTATCTTTCACACTAATATGTTTTCATTGGGGAAAGGAGCTGCAATATACAGTATATGTATAATATTATTATTAGCCTTATGAATACATATAAGCTAAGCAAAAAGCAGGGGGTGCTTCTACAGTTAATTTGCAACAGGCCTAAAAGGACAAGCCACTTAGAAAATATTATTTAATATGTATTAAAAAAAATACATGAAATATGAATACTCTATAAGTATGTACAGTATATTTGTAAATGTGATTCCTATTTTAATGACCGAGTCTCTTCATATGTGAGATTATCGTTTACCAATCCAGAAGTAGCCCGGGATTCCATGTAGCACCATTAGTCCTCTGAGCTGTTTAGAGAATGGATCTGAACATGCATGACACGTTTACTTCTCCCTGAGCTGTCATTATATAAAGAAAGGGTGGGGGTAGTAGTGACATTATTGCCCAAAAAAGGCCTATGGCAATATTTGGGCAATGTTATTTTCCAAATATGTCCATACTTAGGCAATAATGTAACTGCTACATTCCTGCCCATTTGTTTGGGTAGCTAGGGAGTCCTGGCCATGTAAATGAATAGCTGGCTGACGTCAGTAGTTGGTAAGGATGTTGCGGGTGCCAGCACACACTGCTTCCTTATCAATCATTGACAGCCAGAAGCTGTCATATTTACCCACACCGAATGCCCTGAATGTTCAAACCAAACACTGAGCTCATCCCTAAAGATTAGTAGTCCACTGACTACTTTATAAAGGCTTCTGAAAAAGTGTGAAAATAGCACACTGGGGGGGAGGGGGGGGGGGGGGCTTGCTGAAACTGGCTCACACAGAATCTGGTGCATCTGCGCATAGTAATCAAACAACTTCTAACTTCACATAAGCTTTGATTGGTTACTATGCACAGCTGAACCAGATTCTGGTTGCACCAGTTTTAGTAAATCTTCCCCATAGAGTTATGTACAAATAGTCATTCTTCCTCCTGCGGGAAAACTACAGATACATGGTCAATACATTTTTTATAGCAGTTTGGCTATCTGTACTAGCTATAAGTAGAGATGTCCCGAACTGTTCGCCGGCGGACAATTCCCGGCGAACATCGCTTGTTCGCGTCCGCCGCTGCGGGCAAACATATGCGATGTTCGGTCCGCCCCCTATACTTCATCATTGAGGCAAACTTTGACCCTGTAACTCACAGTCAGCAGACACATTCCAGCCAATCAGCATACCCTCCCTCCCACACCCTCCCACCTCCTATAAAAAAGCAAGGGCAGCATCCATCTTAGATCATTCTGAAGCAGTGTGTTAGTGAGAGCAGGGAGAGTGCTGCTGCTGCTGCTGTTAATAGGGACAGTTGTTAGTCTTGTTAGATAGTGTTCTCGGTCCACTCCTGCTGTAAGGACAGCATCCTGACAGCACCCCAAAAAGCCCTTTTTAGGGCTGGTATTTCAGTAATTTTTTTTTTATATATATATTGTGCAGTTGCCTGCCCGCCGTGTGTGAGAGGCCACAGACCCACCACAGGCTGTACTGTGTGCACACCACACTCATATCGGGTGGCACAGTACCTTGCAGTTTAAAAAATAATTTATTATTTCCTCTGTCATAATTGCAGTGAGTGTCAGGTCCACAGAGTGTACTGTGCCCACTGCAGTGCCCACCACTGATATATACGGTGGCACAGCAGCTTGCAAATTGAAAAAATATATATATTTTTTATAATTGCAGTTGCCTGGCCTGCCAGTGTGTGTCAGGTACACAGAGTGTACTGTGCCCACTGCAGTACCCACCACTGATATATACGTTGGCACAGCAGCTTGCAAATTGAAAAAAATATAAATTTTTTATAATTGCAGTTGCCTGGCCTGCCAGTGAGTGTCAGGTCCACAGAGTGTACTGTGCCCACTGCAGTGCCCACCACTCATATATACGGTGGCACAGCAGCTTGCAAATTAAAAAAAATATATTTTTTATAATTGCAGTTGCCTGGCCTGCCAGTGAGTGTCAGATCCACAGACTGTACTGTACCCACTGCCCAACACTCATATAGGGTGGCACAGCACCTTGCACGCATAGTACCACAAATCTAAAAAAAATGACAGGCAGAGGCAGGCCACCCCGCAGGGGCCGTCGTGGTCGTGGTGCTGTGATTTCCTTTGGCCCTAGAATAATGGCCAGTGTTCAGAAGCCACGTACCCTGAACTCAAAAAATTCTGAGGACATAGTTGACTGGCTTACACAGGACACCCAATCTTCTACAGCTTCCGCTTGGAACCTTAATGCACCATCCTCCTCCAGCTCAGCTTCGGGCACCTCTCAATTTACCACTCGCCCGCCCGCCGGCACCACCACCAACACTAGCACCACAGCCGCTTCACTTGATCTGTCAGAGGAGTTATTTACACATCAGTTGGAAAAAATAAGTGATGCGCAACCATTAGTGCCAGAGGATGTAGATAACGGGGATATGTCTTAGTCAGGCAGCATTATACATATGGACGTACATTGTGATGATGATGATGATGTTGTACCTGCTGCTGCTGCCTTTGCTGAGTTGTCAAGTGAAGCAGCTGATGATGACGATGTGTCCGTGGATGTCACCTGGGTGCCTGCTCGAAGAGCAGAAGAAGAGGAGGAAAGTTCAGATGGGGAGACAGAGAGGAGGAGGAGACGAGTTGGAAGCAGGGGGAGGTCATCGCAAGGAGCTAGTGGCACAGTCAGACAGCATGTATCGGCACCTTGGGTCAGCCAGACAGCACGCCAATCAATGCAAGCTGTTGCCACCACCAGAATGCCTTCATTGCAAAGCTTAGCAGTGTGGCATTTTTTTGTGTGTCTGCCTCTGATAGCAGCGATGCCATTTGCAACCTGTGCCAAAAGAAACTGAGTCGTGGGAAGTCCAATACCCACCTAGCTACAACTGCTTTGCGAAGGCACATGATCTCACATCACAAACGCCTATGGGATCAACACATGAGTAAAAGAAGCACACAAACTCAAAGCCACCATCCTCCTCCTGGTCCATCATCTTCAGCCACGTCAACCACTGCTGTCCTCCTTGCCCCCTATCAACAACCTGCCACTCCGCCTCTCACCTTCAGCAGTTCCTGCTCATCTGCCCACAGTCAGGTGTCTGTCAAGGAAATGTTTGAGCGTAAGAAGCCAATGTCACAGAGTCACCCCCTTGCCCGGCGTCTGACAGCTAGCTTGTCGGAACTCTTAGCCCGCCAGCTTTTACCATACAAGCTGGTGGAGTCTGTGGCCTTCAAAAAATTTGTCACTATTGGGACACCGCAGTGGAAGGTACCCGGCCGAAATTTTTTTTTCACAAAAGGCTATCCCCAACCTGAACTCTATTGTGAAAAGGAAGCCATGTCATGTCTGGCACACAGTGTTGGGGCAAGGGTCCATCTGACCACTGATAGCTGGTCTGCAAAGCACGGTCAGGGCAGGTATATCACTTACACTGCGCATTGGGTAAACCAGCTGGCGGCTGCCAAGCATGGCATGCGTGGCTCCGCAGAGGAGTTGGTGACACCACCACGACTTGCAGGCAGGCCTGCTGCCACCTCCTCTACTCCTCCTACTCCATCCTCTTTGCTAACCTCCTCGGCTGAGTCCTCTTCTGCTGTTGCGTCTTTCTCCACACCAACTGCACCCCCCCAGCTCCCCAGGGGCTATTCCACATGCCGGATACGACAGTGTCACGCTGCCTTGGGGTTGACTTGCCTGAAAGCAGAGAGTCACACAGGACCAGCACTACTGTCCGCCCTGAATGCACAGGTGGATCAGTGGCTGACCCCGCACCAACTGGAGATCGGCAAAGTGGTGTGTGACAACGGAAGCAATTTTTTGGCGGCATTGAATTTGGGAAAGTTGACACATGTGCCATGCATGGCACATGTGTTGAATCTGATTGTACAACGCTTTGTGCATAAGTACCCAGGCTTACAGGATGTCCTCAAGCAGGCCAGGAAGGTGTGTGGCCATTTCAGGCGTTCCTACACGGCCATGGCGCACTTTTCAGATATTCAGCGGCGAAACAACATGCCAGTGAGGAGCTTGATTTGCGACAGCCCGACACGTTGAAATTCAACACTCCTAATGTTTGACTGCCTGCTCCAACAAGAAAAAGCCGTCAACGAGTATTTGTATGACCGGGGTGCTAGGACAGCCTCTGCGGAGCTGGGTATTTTTTTGCCACGTTACTGGACGCTCATGCGCAATGACTGTAGGCTCATGCATCCTTTTGAGGAGGTGACAAACCTAGTCAGTCGCACCGAAGGCACCATCAGCGACATCATCCCATATGTTTTCTTCCTGGAGCGTGCCCTGCGAAGAGTGCTGGATCAGGCCGTAGATGAGCGTGAAGAGGAAGAGTTGTGGTCTCAATCACCACCAGAAACAGCCTTATCATTGCTTGCTGGACCTGCGGCAATGCTGGAAGAGGAGTCTGAGGAAGAGGAGTCAGAGGAGGAATGTGGCTTTGAGGAGGAGGAACACCAAACCACAGCAGGCATCCCAGGGTGCTCGTTGTCACCTATCTGGTACCCATGGTGTTGTACGTGGCTGGGGGGAAGAACACACCTTCAATGAGATCAGTGAGGACGAGGAATTGGACATGAGTAGCTCGGCATCCAACCTTGTGCAAATGGGGTCTTTCATGCTGTCATGCCTGTTGAGGGACCCTTGTATAAAAAGGCTGAAGGAGAACGACCTGTACTGGGTGGTTACGCTACTAGACTCCCGGTATAAGCAGAAAGTGTCTGATATGTTACCGAATTACCGGCAGTCGCAAAGGATGCAGCAGTTACAAAACAAGTTAAAAAGTATGCTTTACACAGCGTATAAGGGTGATGTCACAGCACAACGGGAATCTAACAGGGGAAGAGGTGAAAGTAATCCTCCTCCTACCACAACCACGCCGGCAAGGACAGGACGCTTTACAGATGTGTTGTTGATGGAGGACATGCGGAGCTTTTTAAGTCCTACGCATCGCCACAGCCCTTCGGGGTCCACCCTCAGAGAATGACTCGACCGACAGGTAGCAGACTACCTTGCCTTAACTGCAGATATCGACACTCTGAGGAGTGATGAACCCCTTGACTACTGGGTGTGCAGGCTTGACCTGTGGCCTGAGCTATCCCAATTTGCGATAGAACTTCTGGCCTGCCCCGCTTCAAGTGTCCTGTCAGAAAGGACCTTCAGCGCAGCAGGAGGCATGTCACTGAGAAGAGAAGTCGCCTAGGTCAAAAAAGTCTTACCTCACCTTTATTAAGATGAAAGAGGCATGGATCCCGAAGGGACTGACAGTGGGGGATGCATTTGACTAAAAAAGGCCTGATGAGATGCCTTGGGCTAAAAATGGTCCACACGCTGCTGTATTTAATCTCTGCATGCCGGATGACTTGCGTGACTTCTCCGCCACCAACTACGGTTCAAGCCGCAATGTTTTAGTGCACTTTCTGCCTGGAAAACCTCAATTTTTCCGGCCGCTGCTACAGCTGCGGCTGCAACAATACCTACTTTTTCAGGCATGTGTACATGCCTAATTTTTCTGGCCTCTGGTGCTACACTGTGGCTGCAAAAAACAAAACACAAAAAAAAGGCACATACATGTGTCAATTCCCCTTCGTGATCATTACCTTGTTGTGGTGAAGGGGTTTGCGTATCACAATGAAGCGATCACCTCTAGGAGTGTGTTGGCAATGTTGGCACACCCCAGATGATAAGGTCATTGCTTCATTGTGAACAGACCAAAAGCGATCTGCTGGATAATTTTTCATAGAAAAAACATTCATTTTCTTTATGATCATCTTGGGTGATCATTAAAGCCTACTAGGCCAACAATGGGCCCACACTGCAGAATCATTGTTTTCTGGTTCACTTAATTGTCACTGAACTACCTCAGCATGACCATAGGCTTTGAAAAACCGCCATCGCCTGCAATCTCCCAAACGTGCACATGAGCACAGTCATCACTACAGCAAGATTGACGCATAGAGGAATAAAATTTATGTCATGAGTGTGTCAACTATTGACAACTCTTTGCGGTTGTCTAAAATCTATTCGATACACGTCCCCTGATAGGGGACGTAACAGGGTTTAAACTGATAAGAATAGTACTACTTAACACACCACTCATATAGGATGGCACAGTACATTGCACGGCACACGCGCAGTGCCCAAAATTGGAAGTAAGAGGACAGACCAACCATCTTTTTCCATCTCCCGGTTCCTAAAATCTATTCCGTACACCGGCCCCTGATAGGGGACGTAACGTAACAGGGATTAAACTGATAAGAACAGATTTTTTTAATTAAAAAAAAAAGAGGACAGCCTCTGCGGAGCTGGGTATTTTTTGGCCGTGTTACTGAATGCTCATGCACAATGGCTGTAGGCTAATGCGTCCTTTTGCGGAGGTGACAAACCTGGTCAGTCAAACCCAAGGCAGCATCATCGACCTTATCCCATATGCGTTTTTTCTGGAGCATGCCCTGCGAAGAGCGCTGGATCAGGCCGTAGATGAGCATGAAGAGGAAGAGTTGTGGTCCCCATCACCACCAGAAGCAGCCTTGTCGTTGTCGATTGCTGGACCTGTGGCAACGCAGAGAGAGGAGTCTGAAGAAGAGAAGTCAGAGGAGGAAGGTGGCTTTGAGGAGGTGGAAGACCAACCACAGCAGGCGTCCCAGGGGGCTTGTTGTCACCTTTCGGGGACCCTTGGTGTTGTACGTGGCTGGGTGGAGGAAGAGACCTTCAATGACGTCAGTGAGGACAGGGAACGGGACATGGCTAGCTTGGTATCCAACCTTGTGCAAATGGGGAGTTTGCGGTTGTGCAAATGGACTGACTGACTGACTGTTAAATGGGGAGTTTGGTCTGTCAGAGTTTGGTCTGTCACTGTGAAGCGGGCGTAACCCTTACACTACCTGATCGATACAACATCATACCTGATCGTATACACACACTGGATGTTTTAAAGCACGTTATTCCAAATAATTTAGGAATGTTAGGTGATTTATGATTAAAACCTCTGCGTCAACTACGTCATTTTCCTTGGGAGTTTTGCCATGGATCCTCCTCCGGCATGCCACAGTCCAGGTGTTAGTCCCCTTGAAACAACTTTTCCATCACTATTGTGGCCAGAAAGAGTTCCTGTGGGTTTTAAAATTCGCCTGCCTATTGAAGTCTATGGCGGTTCGCCCGTTCGCGAACATTTGCGGAGGTTCGCGTTTGCCGTTCGCGAACGGCAAATTTTAGGTTTGCGACATCTCTAGCTATAACACTGTAAAAAGGAGATGGCAGGGCTTAAGAGTAATAAGACATCAGTACTTTTATTAAAGTATAGAGTGTGTCCCAAGCATGACAGTAGTGGGGTAGTAAATGATGTCTTATACAACCATTTAATGTGTAGCAACCTTTAATAGCACTGTAATGATCTAGGTCAGCATGAGGCTAAAAGTTTGGCAGCCATTAAGGATGAGCAAATTTGCCTTGTTTAAATCCATGGAGTTTTTTTAATCCTGCTTGAAATCTGTGAACCCTAAGTAGCAAACCCCATTAAAGTCTAATGGGGGGGGGGGGTATCTTAACACTAAATTCTGCAAATTTTTAAGGCTAATATGCAAGATATTGTCAAAAAAGATATACATGCCACTGTAATTGTTTAGATGTCAGAGCACACCACTAGAGACTATTTTTCTGTTTTTTTTCAGTAAGTTTTAGCAATCACTCCCTCCTATCCTTTACACAGCACTGTTCACTGTTTTTTTATGTTCATATACACAGAGTAACCACTATTTTTTTACAAACAATAATAATACCACCCATAGCTTTAGCAATCACCTATCTTGTTTTGCATACAGCACTGTGTACTATGATTTTTAATGATATTCTGAAAACCCTGATAATGATATTCTAATATTCAAAGTAATCACTGATTCTATCTCCACAAAAAACATGTAGGTTTAACAATCATATAAATTACTTGTTTTCTGAGGAAACACACAGGAGGTGTCTGAAACACATCAATTCGGTAATTATGTTTTTTTTTTTTTTTTTTTTTTTAAGTTTTACACAATAGTACTTGTAGTTATGATTTTATAATAAGTCTAAACTGACTAGTTTAAGGTATTTTTTATCTGAAAGTGTTTTTATTGAACACTCTAGATGGACTTTTGAATTCATATTACTGTGTAAAATCTTCTGGGAACAAATGATGGGCCTGAGGTCACATTGTGATAGCCCACAGCTGTGGATCTGAATAGATAAAGTCCACACCCTGTGTGGAAGGTTGATATGTGAATGCATTTCTAAATAAAGACTGATGTTGTTTTTATATATTACACAAGAATATCTCTGCTTTCCTCTCCTCTTCTCTCCTCTCCTTTGCTTATTCCCTATTATTTGTAAAGATAGTGGTTACTTTGTGTATATGAGCATACAAATCTGAGTGAACAGTGCTGTGTAAAGGATAGGAGGGGCGATCGCTAAAGCTACAATTATTTGGTGTAAGTGGAAATTGTCAAAAAAGGCCACTGGGAGCTAAGCACTGCCAATGGGGGACATTTAATAAAATTAATACAGCCGCAGGGTGGTCCTTTTTAATGCAACTTCCAGGATGACATGAAAAAAACACTAATCCCTTAAATTACATGCTTGGGGGGTGCATAGATGCAATTAGATGCATAATTGGTTTGTTAACTTTTAGATTTATTTAAATACAAGCCCAACACCCCATTATGTTTTATTTCAGTTTGAAAAGAAAACGCTTTTGTATGTAGTTTTGACAGCCAAAGGTCTTAAAACTATAAGAAACTTTACTTAAAAAAAAAAAAGCTAAAGCCCCCAACTTTGTACAAACTGGGCACTGAATAAACAGTTCATAGCATAGTTTGTGGGCTTCTTTTTTTGCAGTCAAATTTAATGCTAAAACATAGTGCACAAAAACACTTCAAAAGCACAACCTCATTCAAAATATAACCTTCAGGTTAGTATTTAGTAGAACTGGCTAGCTTCAGGACAATGAGCATGCCCTTGAATAGGCAACAAATAGAACGTGATAAGGCAGGTTATATCTTGCAATAAAAATCAGAAAACATTATTTGAGAGACAATAGCCACAAATATTGTTCAGTGGTTGGACAGTAGGTAAGCAGCTTGATTGAGTCATAATTAGTGTTGAGCGAACACGGACTGTATTATTCGTGTTCGTACCGAATAATTGGATTTTTTGTACCCGAACACGGACACGGACACTTTACTGTATGTTCGGGTAAAAATCCGTGTTCGGTCGTTTTATTTCCGGGTTTTGCATGCTTTGGCGCTCTTTTCATGGCGGGCTTTCAACAGCCAATCAACAATCGTTTAACTGGTGTGCCTTAAGCCATCCCAGCCATGCCTGCAAATGTCTCAGTAGCTGTGATTGGCCGTCTGAAGCATGTGACCAAGTCTTTATAAGTTCGAGGCAGCCGCAGCGGCGTCATTATGCTGCTTAGATTCAGGGACAGAGCACACATCAACGTGCTGGCTGCTGATTAGGGAAAGATAGGCAGGAAAAAACCATTTGTGTCCGGATAGAATTGAGGGACAGGTCGGAGTGTTTAGGCAGGGCGAGTTGTAGGCATTTTAGGGATAGAGTCTGCTGAATTATATAGGGTCAGTGTCTTCTACAAACTACAATCGATATTGCTGTGTGGGGGGTGGGGTCTGCACTCAATCCTGATCTACGATCTCTTCTCAATCCTGTTAGGGACAGAGTCTGCTGAATTTTAGGGAAACTGTGTTCTACAAACTACAATCGATATTGCTGTGTGGTGTGGGATTGGAGATAGGCAGGTGTCAGTGATCCACATCCATTTTTCTGTGTGTGAGCTGCAGTGAACACAATCTTTTTGGGCTGCAGTGAACACAATCTTTTTGGGCTGCAGTGAACACAATCTTTTTGGGCTGCAGTGAACACAATCTTTTTGGGCTGCAGTGAACACAATCTTTTTGGGCTGCAGTGAACACAATCTTTTTGGGGTGCAGTGAACAAAATCTTTTTGGGGTGCAGTGAACACAATCCTTTTTGGTGTGCAGTGAACACAATCTTTGTGGGGTGCAGTGAACAAAATCCTTTGTGGGGTGCAGTGAACACAATCTTTTTGGGGTGCAGTGAACAAAATCCTTTTTGGGGTGCAGTGAACAACATCCTTTTTGGGGTGCAGTGAACACAATCTTTTTGGGGTGCAGTGAACAAAATCCTTTGTGGGGTGCAGTGAACACAATCTTTTTGGGGTGCAGTGAACACAATCTTTTTGGGGTGGAGTGAACAACATCCTTTTTGGGGTGCAGTGAACAAAATCCTTTTTGGGGTGCAGTGAACAAAATCATTTTTGGGGTGCAGTGAACACAATCTTTTTGGGGTGCAGTGAACACAATCTTTGTGGGGTGCAGTGAACACAATCTTTTTGGGGTGGAGTGAACAACATCCTTTTTGGGGTGCAGTGAACAACATCCTTTTTGGGGTGCAGTGAACACAATCTTTTTGGGGTGCAGTGAACAGAATCTTTGTGGGGTACAGTGAACAGAATCTTTGTGGGGTGCAGTGAACACAATCTTTGGGGGGTACAGTGAACACAATCTTTGTGAGGTGCAGTGAACACAATCTTTGTGGGGTGCAGTGAACACAATCATTGTGGGGTGCAGTGAACTCAATCTTTGTGGGGTACAGTGAACACAATCTCATACTGAAGGTTTGAGGGTGCTGCCTGTTCCATACTCCCCCTACTCCTCATCTAGCCTTTTAGGGGTACAAACAATAGTAATTGGGGCCTAGTGTGGTTGTGTACGTGTGATATACATACACTTTTTTGGGATCATATTTTCTATTCCGCTATTTAATCAAAAACCTTTGGGGATCAGTTAAATTGGGGGATAGTCTGTGTTGGTACGTGTGAGAGAGATCCACCTTTCCAAGTTGTTGGGGTTCATCTCATACTTCTGAAGGTTTGAGGGTGCTGCCTGTTCCATACTCCCCCTACTCCTAGCCTTTTAGGGGTACAAACAATAGTAATTGGGGCCTAGTGTGGTTGTGTACGTGTGATATACATACACTTTTTTGGGATCATATTTTCTATTCCGCTATTTAATCAAAAACCTTTGGGGATCAGTTAAATTGGGGGATAGTCTGTGTTGGTACGTGTGAGAGAGATCCACCTTTCCAAGTTGTTGGGGTTCATCTCATACTTCTGAAGGTTTGAGGGTGCTGCCTGTTCCATACTCCCCCTACTCCTAGCCTTTTAGGGGTACAAACAATAGTAATTGGGGCCTAGTGTGGTTGTGTACGTGTGATATACATACACTTTTTTGGGATCATATTTTCTATTCCGCTATTTAATCAAAAACCTTTGGGGATCAGTTAAATTGGGGGATAGTCTGTGTTGGTACGTGTGAGAGAGATCCACCTTTCCAAGTTGTTGGGGTTCATCTCATACTTCTGAAGGTTTGAGGGTGCTGCCTGTTCCATACTCCCCCTACTCCTAGCCTTTTAGGGGTACAAACAATAGTAATTGGGGCCTAGTGTGGTTGTGTACGTGTGATATACATACACTTTTTTGGGATCATATTTTCTATTCCGCTATTTAATCAAAAACCTTTGGGGATCAGTTAAATTGGGGGATAGTCTGTGTTGGTACGTGTGAGAGAGATCCACCTTTCCAAGTTGTTGGGGTTCATCTCATACTTCTGAAGGTTTGAGGGTGCTGCCTGTTCCATACTCCCCCTACTCCTAGCCTTTTAGGGGTACAAACAATAGTAATTGGGGCCTAGTGTGGTTGTGTACGTGTGATATACATACACTTTTTTGGGATCATATTTTCTATTCCGCTATTTAATCAAAAACCTTTGGGGATCAGTTAAATTGGGGGATAGTCTGTGTTGGTACGTGTGAGAGAGATCCACCTTTCCAAGTTGTTGAGGTTCATCTCATACTTCTGAAGGTTTGAGGGTGCTGCCTGTTCCATACTCCCCCTACTCCTAGCCTTTTAGGGGTACAAACAATAGTAATTGGGGCCTAGTGTGGTTGTGTACGTGTGATATACATACACTTTTTTGGGATCATATTTTCTATTCCGCTATTTAATCAAAAACCTTTGGGGATCAGTTAAATTGGGGGATAGTCTGTGTTGGTACGTGTGAGAGAGATCCACCTTTCCAAGTTGTTGGGGTTCATCTCATACTTCTGAAGGTTTGAGGGTGCTGCCTGTTCCATACTCCCCCTACTCCTAGCCTTTTAGGGGTACAAACAATAGTAATTGGGGCCTAGTGTGGTTGTGTACGTGTGATATACATACACTTTTTTGGGATCATATTTTCTATTCCGCTATTTAATCAAAAACCTTTGGGGATCAGTTAAATTGGGGGATAGTCTGTGTTGGTACGTGTGAGAGAGATCCACCTTTCCAAGTTGTTGAGGTTCATCTCATACTTCTGAAGGTTTGAGGGTGCTGCCTGTTCCATACTCCCCCTACTCCTAGCCTTTTAGGGGTACAAACAATAGTAATTGGGGCCTAGTGTGGTTGTGTACGTGTGATATACATACACTTTTTTGGGATCATATTTTCTATTCCGCTATTTAATCAAAAACCTTTGGGGATCAGTTAAATTGGGGGATAGTCTGTGTTGGTACGTGTGAGAGAGATCCACCTTTCCAAGTTGTTGGGGTTCATCTCATACTTCTGAAGGTTTGAGGGTGCTGCCTGTTCCATACTCCCCCTACTCCTAGCCTTTTAGGGGTACAAACAATAGTAATTGGGGCCTAGTGTGGTTGTGTACGTGTGATATACATACACTTTTTTGGGATCATATTTTCTATTCCGCTATTTAATCAAAAACCTTTGGGGATCAGTTAAATTGGGGGATAGTCTGTGTTGGTACGTGTGAGAGAGATCCACCTTTCCAAGTTGTTGAGGTTCATCTCATACTTCTGAAGGTTTGAGGGTGCTGCCTGTTCCATACTCCCCCTACTCCTAGCCTTTTAGGGGTACAAACAATAGTAATTGGGGCCTAGTGTGGTTGTGTACGTGTGATATACATACACTTTTTTGGGATCATATTTTCTATTCCGCTATTTAATCAAAAACCTTTGGGGATCAGTTAAATTGGGGGATAGTCTGTGTTGGTACGTGTGAGAGAGATCCACCTTTCCAAGTTGTTGGGGTTCATCTCATACTTCTGAAGGTTTGAGGGTGCTGCCTGTTCCATACTCCCCCTACTCCTAGCCTTTTAGGGGTACAAACAATAGTAATTGGGGCCTAGTGTGGTTGTGTACGTGTGATATACATACACTTTTTTGGGATCATATTTTCTATTCCGCTATTTAATCAAAAACCTTTGGGGATCAGTTAAATTGGGGGATAGTCTGTGTTGGTACGTGTGAGAGAGATCCACCTTTCCAAGTTGTTGGGGTTCATCTCATACTTCTGAAGGTTTGAGGGTGCTGCCTGTTCCATACTCCCCCTACTCCTAGCCTTTTAGGGGTACAAACAATAGTAATTGGGGCCTAGTGTGGTTGTGTACGTGTGATATACATACACTTTTTTGGGATCATATTTTCTATTCCGCGATTTAATCAAAAACCTTTGGGGATCAGTTAAATTGGGGGATAGTCTGTGTTGGTACGTGTGAGAGAGATCCACCTTTCCAAGTTGTTGAGGTTCATCTCATACTTCTGAAGGTTTGAGGGTGCTGCCTGTTCCATACTCCCCCTACTCCTAGCCTTTTAGGGGTACAAACAATAGTAATTGGGGCCTAGTGTGGTTGTGTACGTGTGATATACATACACTTTTTTGGGATCATATTTTCTATTCCGCTATTTAATCAAAAACCTTTGGGGATCAGTTAAATTGGGGGATAGTCTGTGTTGGTACGTGTGAGAGAGATCCACCTTTCCAAGTTGTTGGGGTTCATCTCATACTTCTGAAGGTTTGAGGGTGCTGCCTGTTCCATACTCCCCCTACTCCTAGCCTTTTAGGGGTACAAACAATAGTAATTGGGGCCTAGTGTGGTTGTGTACGTGTGATATACATACACTTTTTTGGGATCATATTTTCTATTCCGCTATTTAATCAAAAACCTTTGGGGATCAGTTAAATTGGGGGATAGTCTGTGTTGGTACGTGTGAGAGAGATCCACCTTTCCAAGTTGTTGGGGTTCATCTCATACTTCTGAAGGTTTGAGGGTGCTGCCTGTTCCATACCCCCCCTACTCCTCATCTAGCCTTTTAGGGGTACAAACAATAGTAATTGGGGCCTAGTGTGGTTGTGTACGTGCGAGATACATACACTTTTTTTGATCATATTTCCTATTCCGCTATTCAATAAAAACCTTTGAGGATCAATTGAATTGCGGGATAGTCTGTGTCGGTACGTGTGAGAGAGATCCACCTTTCCAAGTTGTTGGGGTTCATCTCATACTTCTGAAGGTTTGAGGGTGCTGCCTGTTCCATACCCCCCCTACTCCTCATCTAGCCTTTTAGGGGTACAAACAATAGTAATTGGGGCCTAGTGTGGTTGTGTACGTGCGAGATACATACACTTTTTTTGATCATATTTCCTATTCCGCTATTCAATAAAAACCTTTGAGGATCAATTGAATTGCGGGATAGTCTGTGTCGGTACGTGTGAGAGAGATCCACCTTTCCAAGTTGTTGGGGTTCATCTCATACTTCTGAAGGTTTGAGGGTGCTGCCTGTTCCATACCCCCCCTACTCCTCATCTAGCCTTTTAGGGGTACAAACAATAGTAATTGGGGCCTAGTGTGGTTGTGTACGTGCGAGATACATACACTTTTTTTGATCATATTTCCTATTCCGCTATTCAATAAAAACCTTTGAGGATCAATTGAATTGCGGGATAGTCTGTGTCGGTACGTGTGAGAGAGATCCACCTTTCCAAGTTGTTGGGGTTCATCTCATACTTCTGAAGGTTTGAGGGTGCTGCCTGTTCCATACCCCCCCTACTCCTCATCTAGCCTTTTAGGGGTACAAACAATAGTAATTGGGGCCTAGTGTGGTTGTGTACGTGCGAGATACATACACTTTTTTTGATCATATTTCCTATTCCGCTATTCAATAAAAACCTTTGAGGATCAATTGAATTGCGGGATAGTCTGTGTCGGTACGTGTGAGAGAGATCCACCTTTCCAAGTTGTTGGGGTTCATCTCATACTTCTGAAGGTTTGAGGGTGCTGCCTGTTCCATACCCCCCCTACTCCTCATCTAGCCTTTTAGGGGTACAAACAATAGTAATTGGGGCCTAGTGTGGTTGTGTACGTGCGAGATACATACACTTTTTTTGATCATATTTCCTATTCCGCTATTCAATAAAAACCTTTGAGGATCAATTGAATTGCGGGATAGTCTGTGTCGGTACGTGTGAGAGAGATCCACCTTTCCAAGTTGTTGGGGTTCATCTCATACTTCTGAAGGTTTGAGGGTGCTGCCTGTTCCATACCCCCCCTACTCCTCATCTAGCCTTTTAGGGGTACAAACAATAGTAATTGGGGCCTAGTGTGGTTGTGTACGTGCGAGATACATACACTTTTTTTGATCATATTTCCTATTCCGCTATTCAATAAAAACCTTTGAGGATCAATTGAATTGCGGGATAGTCTGTGTCGGTACGTGTGAGAGAGATCCACCTTTCCAAGTTGTTGGGGTTCATCTCATACTTCTGAAGGTTTGAGGGTGCTGCCTGTTCCATACCCCCCCTACTCCTCATCTAGCCTTTTAGGGGTACAAACAATAGTAATTGGGGCCTAGTGTGGTTGTGTACGTGCGAGATACATACACTTTTTTTGATCATATTTCCTATTCCGCTATTCAATAAAAACCTTTGAGGATCAATTGAATTGCGGGATAGTCTGTGTCGGTACGTGTGAGAGAGATCCACCTTTCCAAGTTGTTGGGGTTCATCTCATACTTCTGAAGGTTTGAGGGTGCTGCCTGTTCCATACCCCCCCTACTCCTCATCTAGCCTTTTAGGGGTACAAACAATAGTAATTGGGGCCTAGTGTGGTTGTGTACGTGCGAGATACATACACTTTTTTTGATCATATTTCCTATTCCGCTATTCAATAAAAACCTTTGAGGATCAATTGAATTGCGGGATAGTCTGTGTCGGTACGTGTGAGAGAGATCCACCTTTCCAAGTTGTTGGGGTTCATCTCATACTTCTGAAGGTTTGAGGGTGCTGCCTGTTCCATACCCCCCCTACTCCTCATCTAGCCTTTTAGGGGTACAAACAATAGTAATTGGGGCCTAGTGTGGTTGTGTACGTGCGAGATACATACACTTTTTTTGATCATATTTCCTATTCCGCTATTCAATAAAAACCTTTGAGGATCAATTGAATTGCGGGATAGTCTGTGTCGGTACGTGTGAGAGAGATCCACCTTTCCAAGTTGTTGGGGTTCATCTCATACTTCTGAAGGTTTGAGGGTGCTGCCTGTTCCATACCCCCCCTACTCCTCATCTAGCCTTTTAGGGGTACAAACAATAGTAATTGGGGCCTAGTGTGGTTGTGTACGTGCGAGATACATACACTTTTTTTGATCATATTTCCTATTCCGCTATTCAATAAAAACCTTTGAGGATCAATTGAATTGCGGGATAGTCTGTGTCGGTACGTGTGAGAGAGATCCACCTTTCCAAGTTGTTGGGGTTCATCTCATACTTCTGAAGGTTTGAGGGTGCTGCCTGTTCCATACCCCCCCTACTCCTCATCTAGCCTTTTAGGGGTACAAACAATAGTAATTGGGGCCTAGTGTGGTTGTGTACGTGCGAGATACATACACTTTTTTTGATCATATTTCCTATTCCGCTATTCAATAAAAACCTTTGAGGATCAATTGAATTGCGGGATAGTCTGTGTCGGTACGTGTGAGAGAGATCCACCTTTCCAAGTTGTTGGGGTTCATCTCATACTTCTGAAGGTTTGAGGGTGCTGCCTGTTCCATACCCCCCCTACTCCTCATCTAGCCTTTTAGGGGTACAAACAATAGTAATTGGGGCCTAGTGTGGTTGTGTACGTGCGAGATACATACACTTTTTTTGATCATATTTCCTATTCCGCTATTCAATAAAAACCTTTGAGGATCAATTGAATTGCGGGATAGTCTGTGTCGGTACGTGTGAGAGAGATCCACCTTTCCAAGTTGTTGGGGTTCATCTCATACTTCTGAAGGTTTGAGGGTGCTGCCTGTTCCATACCCCCCCTACTCCTCATCTAGCCTTTTAGGGGTACAAACAATAGTAATTGGGGCCTAGTGTGGTTGTGTACGTGCGAGATACATACACTTTTTTTGATCATATTTCCTATTCCGCTATTCAATAAAAACCTTTGAGGATCAATTGAATTGCGGGATAGTCTGTGTCGGTACGTGTGAGAGAGATCCACCTTTCCAAGTTGTTGGGGTTCATCTCATACTTCTGAAGGTTTGAGGGTGCTGCCTGTTCCATACCCCCCCTACTCCTCATCTAGCCTTTTAGGGGTACAAACAATAGTAATTGGGGCCTAGTGTGGTTGTGTACGTGCGAGATACATACACTTTTTTTGATCATATTTCCTATTCCGCTATTCAATAAAAACCTTTGAGGATCAATTGAATTGCGGGATAGTCTGTGTCGGTACGTGTGAGAGAGATCCACCTTTCCAAGTTGTTGGGGTTCATCTCATACTTCTGAAGGTTTGAGGGTGCTGCCTGTTCCATACCCCCCCTACTCCTCATCTAGCCTTTTAGGGGTACAAACAATAGTAATTGGGGCCTAGTGTGGTTGTGTACGTGCGAGATACATACACTTTTTTTGATCATATTTCCTATTCCGCTATTCAATAAAAACCTTTGAGGATCAATTGAATTGCGGGATAGTCTGTGTCGGTACGTGTGAGAGAGATCCACCTTTCCAAGTTGTTGGGGTTCATCTCATACTTCTGAAGGTTTGAGGGTGCTGCCTGTTCCATACCCCCCCTACTCCTCATCTAGCCTTTTAGGGGTACAAACAATAGTAATTGGGGCCTAGTGTGGTTGTGTACGTGCGAGATACATACACTTTTTTTGATCATATTTCCTATTCCGCTATTCAATAAAAACCTTTGAGGATCAATTGAATTGCGGGATAGTCTGTGTCGGTACGTGTGAGAGAGATCCACCTTTCCAAGTTGTTGGGGTTCATCTCATACTTCTGAAGGTTTGAGGGTGCTGCCTGTTCCATACCCCCCCTACTCCTCATCTAGCCTTTTAGGGGTACAAACAATAGTAATTGGGGCCTAGTGTGGTTGTGTACGTGCGAGATACATACACTTTTTTTGATCATATTTCCTATTCCGCTATTCAATAAAAACCTTTGAGGATCAATTGAATTGCGGGATAGTCTGTGTCGGTACGTGTGAGAGAGATCCACCTTTCCAAGTTGTTGGGGTTCATCTCATACTTCTGAAGGTTTGAGGGTGCTGCCTGTTCCATACTCCCCCTACTCCTCATCTAGCCTTTTAGGGGTACAAACAATAGTAATTGGGGCCTAGTGTGGTTGTGTACGTGTGATATACATACACTTTTTTTGGATCATATTTTCTATTCCGCTATTCAATAAAAACCTTTCTAGGGCAAGATCTTAAATTACAGAAATATGAGGAGACCGTCAAATAAGGGCCGTGGCCTGGGTCGTGGTGCTGCTGGTAGAGCTCCTGTTGCAAGGAGAGGACATGGTCGATCTGTGCCAGCTACACGCACAAGTGAAACACCTTCCTCAAGTGTGAGTAGGCGACAGAACCTGCATCAGTATTTGGTAGGGCATCAAACGCCCCTAGAAGTGATGAGGCCAGAACAAGTTGAGGCGATAGTAGATTGGTTTGCTGCTGACAGTGCCTCCAGTTCCTTCACATTGTCTCCCACCCAGTCTACTGCAGAAAGGTCAGAGTTGGCACCTGCAGCCAATGTCCAACCGTCTTTCACCTCACCCCCTTGCAAATCAGGCCAGCAGTCTGAGCCCCAAGCCATACAGCAGTCTCTTATTCTTTTTGAGGACTCTGTCAGCAGGGTTTCCCAGGGCCATCCACCTAGCCCTGCCCCAGAAGTGGAAGAGATTGAGTGCAGCGATGCCCAACCACTTATTTCTCAAGATGAGTACATGCAAGGATCATCGCAGCACGTCTCCGATGATGACGAAACGCAGGTGCCAACTGCTGCGGCGTTCAGCATTGTGGAGACCGACAAGGAGGGCAGGGGTGAAGACTGGGTGGAAGATGATGTGGAGGACGATGAGGTCCTCGACCCCACATGGAATGAACGTCATGCAGGTGAACTGAGTAGTTTGGAGGAAGAGGCGGTGGTCGCACAGAGCCACCAGCACAGCAGAAGAGGGAGCAGGGTGCAGAAGCGGAGCGGCCGTGCCCTAGACACTACGCCCGCTACTGCCCAACGCAGCAAGGGAACGAGCGCACCAAAGTCAGCTCAAAGGAGTTCTCTAGCGTGGAAGTTCTTTAGAAAATGTGCTGATGACAGGACACGAGTGGTTTGCACCCTGTGCAATCAGAGCTTGAAGCGAGGCATGAACCTTCTCAACCTGAGCACAACCTGCATGATCAGGCATCTAAGTGCAAAGCACGAGCTGCAGTGGAGTACACACCTTCAAAACCAAGAAACGTCTCTGGCTCATCCTGCTTCCTCTTCTGCTGCAGTCTCGGCCGCTCCAGCCACATCTGTAGTGATACCGGCACCTGCCACCCCGCAAACAGACGATCTGTCAGCAACACCACCACCTGGGTCACCAACAACCATCTCCACAATGTCCCGTGGAAGCGTTCAGCTTTCCATCTCCCAAACACTTGAGAGGAAGAGGAAGTACCCCCCTACCCACCCGCGATCCCTGGCCCTGAATGCCAGCATTTCAAAATTATTGGCCTTTGAAATGCTGTCATTCCGTCTGGTGGAGACGCACAGTTTTAAAAACCTTATGTCGGTGGCTGTCCCACAGTACGTCGTGCCCAGCCGCCACTACTTTTCCAGGCAAGCCATCCCTTCCCTGCACAACCAAGTGGGGGAAAAAATCAGGTGTGCACTGCGCAACGCCATCTGTGCCAAGGTCCACCTAACTACGGATACGTGGACCAGTAAGCACGGTCAGGGGCGTTATATCTCCCTAACGGCACACTGGGTAAATGCAGTGGCGGATGGGCCTGAGGCGGATAGCAATTTGGCGCATGTCCTTCCACCACCGAGGATTGCAGGGCGCTTCAGTTTGCCTCCTGTTCCTAACTCCTCCTACTCCGCTTCCTCATCCTCTACCGCCTCCTCATCCGGACAGCGTAACACCTTCACCACCAACTTCAGCACGGCCAGGGGTAAACGACAGCAGGCAGTTTTACAACTTGCCTGTTTGGGGGACAAACCACACACCGCGCAGGAGTTGTGGAGGAGCATGGAACAGCAGACAAATGAGTGGTTGCTGCCAGCGAGCCTCAAGCCCGGCCTGGTGGTGTGCGATAACGGGCGAAATCTCATAGCAGCTCTGGGCCTAGCCGGTTTGACGCACATCCCTTGCCTGGCGCATGTGCTGAATTTGGTGGTGCAGAGGTTCCTTAAAAACTACCCCGATATGTCAGAGCTGCTGCAGAAAGTGCGGGCCGTTTGTGCGCACTTTCGGCGTTCTCACCCTGCTGCTGCTCGCCTGGCAGCGCTGCAGCGTAACTTCGGCCTTCCCGCTCACCGCCTCATATGTGACGTGCCCACAAGGTGGAACTCCACCTTGCACATGCTGGAAAGACTGTGCGAGCAGCAGCAGGCCATAGTGGAGTTTCAGCTGCAGCACGCACGCGTGAGTCGCTCTGCGGAACAGCACCACTTCACCACCAATAACTGGGCCTCCATGCGAGACCTGTGTGCCTTGTTGCGCTGTTTTGAGTACTCCACCAACATGGCCAGTGGCAATGACGCCGTTCTCAGCTTAACTATCCCACTTCTATGCCTCCTTGAAAAAACAATTCGGGCGATGATGGAAGAGGATGTGGCACAGGATGAGGAGGAGGAGGAGGATGAAGAGGTAACATTTCCAAGGCTTTCAGGGCAGTCATTCGCAAGGGGCTCCGAGGGTGGGTTCCTGCACACGCAAACGCCAGGGACGCAATTGTCCAGCAGGGGCACAGTTCTGGAGGATGAGGAGGATGAGGAGGAGGAGGAGCTGGAGGAGGAGATGGAACCATGTTCACAGCAGGGTGGCACCCAGGCCAGCTCATGGCCATCACTGGTGCGTGGCTGGGGGGATACAGAGGACACGGACCATACACCTCCCACAGAGGACAGCCTTTCGTTGCCTCTGGGCAGCCTGGCACACATGAGCGATTACATGCTGCAGTGTCTCCACAACGACCGCCGAGTTGCCCACATTCTAACTTGTGCTGATTACTGGGTGGCCACGCTGCTGGATCCCCGTTACAAGGACAACGTACCGTCCTTAATTCACTCACTGGAGCGCGATCGCAAGATGCGCGAGTACAAGCGCACGCTGGTAGACGCCATGCTGCTGGCATTCCCATCTGACAGCGGGGCCACAGTGGAAGCACAAGGCAGAGGAGGAGGAGGAGGAGGTCGCCAACGCAACCAGGGCACCGCCAGCACCTCAGAAGGCAGGGTTAGCATGGCCGAAATGTGGAAAAGCTTTGTCAGCACGCCACAACAAACAGCAGCACCAGCAGCTCAGATGGAACGTCTTAGCAGGAGGCAGCATTTTACCAACATGGTGGAGCAGTATGTGTGCACACGCCTACATGTAGTGAATGACGGGTCTGCCCCCTTCAACTTCTGGGTCTCCAAATTGGGCACATGGCCTGAGCTTGCCCTTTACGCCTTGGAGGTGCTGGCGTGCCCTGCAGCCAGTGTATTATCTGAACGGGTATTTAGCACGGCTGGGGGCGTTATAACAGACAAGCGCAGCCGCCTGTCCAGAGACAATGTGGACAAGCTCACGTTCATTAAAATGAACCAGGCATGGATCCCACGGGACTTTTCCGTACCTTATGCAGAATAGCAATGGATACCGACCTTACCCACCCATTGTTCCATTTTTGCTCTTTCTCACTCTTTTGGGGTGTATCCTCATTTAAAATTTGTGAAAAGAAGCAGTGTTGGCTACCTTGTCCTCCTCCTCAGGGCCAGATTAATGTAGGGGCTATTGGAGCTGCAGCTCCAGGCCCCTACCTTTTATATAGGCCCCGGGTTGGCCATATTCACTGTTACCGCTCTTCTGTCACTTGTAAACACAGAAGTCTGGCTTCTATGCTCGCTTCCCCAGGCAGCACCCTCAGAACCTCCCCACACAGCGTGAAGGCCGGACAAGGAGGGACAGTTGGCGATGCATGGATGTGTTTATGGGCTTCAGAGACAGCATCCCATGTTGAATTAGGCATGCATGGCTGCACCCTTCCTCCTCTGGGTGCATGGCAAGGCACGGCCCTAAGGCCCTTCAAAATCCTCAGCACCAAGCCCATGATGCTGTTAATCCGGCCCTGGTCCTCCTCCACCGCCGCTTCCACCTACACCGCCCATAGGTGTGCGCAGCCTATTGCATTAAGGTGTGCACCCCAAAGTTGAAATACACATGCATGTGTTTGCCAGCAGGGAGAGTAATGTATCGGGGCCATGTACCTGTAGGCAAGGAGAAATAGAGCAGAGCAGGTCCCAGGGAGATCTTTCCCATCTCCTCACTGGCAATGCTATGTGCCCTAGGTGATTAGGGTGTGCCCAGGCACACCCAGCACACCCTGTGCGCACGCCTATGTCACCGCCACATCCACCACCACCTCAACCTCCCTCCTACTCCATATGGGCCTCGTCCTTCAGAGATGAAGAAGAACATTGTTTTATTTTTCTGTTTTTTTTTGTTGTTTTAAGTTATTTCCCTATCCACATTTGTTTGCAGAGCACTTGCCATGCTCTTAATTACGTTTTGCTGCCATTTGCAGCACTCTAGCCCTTTCCTTTGGTGTTTTAGAGCCATTTTAGTGCCTTAAAGTTCGGGTCCCCATTGACTTCAATGGGGTTCGGTGTCCGGGAAAAGTTCGGTAAAAGTCCGGGACACGGACCCGGACTTTTTTTTAAAGTTCGGCCGAACCCGTCGAACACGGACATCTAGGTGTCCGCTCAACCCTAGTCATAATATAAGAGGGAGAGACAAGACATGTTTTATCTTGAAATAAAAATTATATATATATATATATATATATATATATATACGTATACAGTATCTCACAAAAGTGAGTACACCCCTCACATTTTTGTAAATATTTTATTATACCTTTTCATGTGACAACACTGAAGAAATGACACTTTTCTACAATGTAAAGTAGTGAGTGTACAGCTTGCATAACAGTGTAAATTTTGTTGTTCCCTCATTTTAACTCAACACACAGCCATTAATGTGCAAACCGCCACAGCCATTAATGTGTAAATTTTGCTGTTCCCTCATTTTAACTCAGCACACAGCCATTAATGTGCAAACCGCTGGCAACAAAAGTGAGTACACCTTCAAGTGCAAATGTACAAATTGGGCCCAACGTGTCAATAATTTATGTGGCCACCATTATTTTCCAGCACTACCTTAACCCTCCTGGGCATGGAGTTCACTAGAGCTTCACAGGTTGCCACTGAAGTCCTTTTCCACTCCTTCATGACAACATCACAGAGCTGGTGGATATTAGAGACCTTGTGCTCATCCACCTTAAATTTGAGGATGCCCCACAGATGCTCAATAGGGTTTAGCTCTGGAGACATGCATGGCCAGTCCATCGCCTTTACCATAAGCTTCTATAGCAAGGCATTGGTCATCTTGGAGGTGTGATTGGGGCTGTTATCATGTTGAAATACTGCCTTGTGGCCCAGTCTCTGAAGAGAGGTGATCATGCTCTGCTTCAGTATGTCACAGTACATGTTGGCATTCATGGTTTCCCTAAATGAACTGTATCTCCCCAGTGCCGGCAGCACTCATGCTGCCCCGGACCATGAAACTCCCACCACCATGCTTGACTGTAGGCAGGACACACTTGTCTTTGTACTCCACACCTGGTTGCCGCCACACACGTTTGACACCATCTGAACCAAATAAGTGTATCTTGGTCTCATCAGACCACAGGACATGGTTCCAGTAATCCATGTCCTTAGTTTGCTTGTCTTCAGCAAACTGTTTGCAGGCTTTCTTGTGCATCATCTTTAGAAAAGGCTTCCTTCTGGGATTACAGTCATGCAGACCAATTTGATGCAGTGTGAGGCATATGGCCTCATATTGCTATGAGGAATGCTTTTTTATGTGAAAAATAATGTTGAGGGGGATGTATGGAGGGAAGCTACAGGGGAAACTCCCTGTACAAGAGTCCCAATGAAGAAGTGAGAGTCCGGTGTTCAATAAAATAATACAGAGCTAAAACAATACTGACCTTTGATAGTGCTGAGAGACAAACACTGGTCTAAACTCAGTCAGTTTCCCACCTCCCATCATATTTGTTTAAAACATTATTTACAGATTTAAATTTTTATGAAAAAAATGTATTTTACTTTTTTCCTTCTAAGGTCACCCCTGCCCTGGTAAAGAAAACCAGAGCTTGGAAAGCAAGATGACTTTTCATAAAATCACAGTTGGCGTAATAGTTGATTTCATTCAGGATCCACTCGCTCTCCTGTCTAACCTGGGGTGTTTACACGAGTACCCAGAAACAGATCTGAACATACACCATTGTATTCCAAATCTTTTGAGAGCTTTATTCATTGTGTTCAAACATTGTAAAAGCAAGTGGGCAGGTATAATATGACTTATACCAATGAAAATAATACAAGTTTACAAGTTTACTAAGGAATCAATCTTACTTGTTTGATATGAGCCCTTTGCAAGATTATTTACTTTATTTCTTCTTCTCTCTTCCCCCTTTTAATTTCTGTTATTTTTTTTTTTTTTTTTGGTTTTTATTCAGTCATACTCGGGTTCTTTTTTGATAGGACCTGTATTTAGTCTTTACATACAATATTTTTGAGGACTGGGAAATTCCCTGTCCTTGTGAGGGTCAGATTGATTGTTATCATTAGGCCCTGACCAAATAAATATAGGTATGTGATGCACCATGAGAAAACTCTTTGTTCATTTATTTCATATTCTTTCATATAATATACATATATATTTTGTATCATTTAATATATACTTTTTTTATGTTTTGGTTTTTCGGATATTTTTCAATTTGTTTGTTCATTTTTAAGCATCATATTTTCATAACTATTTTTGCTTTTTTAAAAAAAAAAAAAAATTATTATTATTTTTTATTTTTATCATTTGTTGCATTTTTTATTTCTTATTTTTTTGATTTCCCATTTTTTTGATTATTTTTTATCTTCTATTTTCTTATTTTTTTATTATTATTATTTTTTCATTCTATTTTTCAATATACATTCTTCTCTCTTCATTGGGATTATCTCATATGGCTTTTTTCCTGCTGCATTCCTCTCTTTTTTTTTCTTCTTCCTTTCCCTCCTTTTCCCCTTCCGCCATGTCCACACTTTGTCCGGTTTTGCCCCTGTCCCTTGTGGTTCCCAGGTGGGGACCGCCATCCTGGTATTTTCCCGGGCCTTTTGGATTACACAACCTTACAGTATATAATTGGTAGATCCATGATGTAGATGTGGGTGGACCACATATCCATGTAAGTTCTGCATCCATCTGCATTGGTATTACAGATACACTGTTTGTATGATATAGATTACTCATTTGTTCTATGTACTGTATATACAGATATGTGCTGAGGGAGCTGCGGACCAATAAACCCCCTGAGGAAGACTTTGTTAAAGTTGAAATGCATTGGGGTTCGGGGGTCCAGCACCTTGTCACTCCGTGCTATCACCCATATGTTCTGTGATATCCACATTTCATGTCCATGTTCGAATATGTACTGAAGGTTTTTTTAGAAATTGATATATTGAAATATAATAATTGTACATGCAAGTCCCTTTAGACTGCCTTTTTGTAATTATGCAATAAAGTTTTTCACTTTTTACATATATCTTTTGCTTCATACATTTTTGTAAATTTTCTATGTAACCCTATTTACAAGGCATCTTAAACATCCCCTCTCCCCCATTTTATGGCAAAATCCTTTTCTAGGATTTTTTCCAGGTTTTTTGCAATAAATTTGGGATGGATGCCAAAAATAAATTACCCTACATATGAGTGTAACTGAGCAGCTATATATTTGAGAGACAAAACTGGTCTAAAACTTCTTTGACTATCTATCAGCAAAGGATACACTACCAGCCACCCGTCTGCCCTGTCTTTTGGACGGACTGGATTATTGTGTGGACCTAATACCATGGGATAATTTTTCCTGAACATCCATATTATCCACTTGGCCTGTTTGTTTTGGGTTGCTCCTGTGCTCGCCCTGGGGGAATATCCTCACCTTGCAATCCCTGGTCCATCCTACTGATGTGGGAGTGGTTATTTTACAGCATTTGTGATGTTCATGCACCTTTCTAACTGCCCCTGAGGAAGCGGTGCTCTGCGAAACATGTCGGGCCAATTTTTGGGCATCTACCTTTACTACATGTAAACCTACCAGCTGCATCGTCTTCTGGTCAACATAGGTCTTGTGGGGGTTTGAGCGATCACCCCTCTATGTAGGAAACTATTTTGCCTCATATGTATTTTGCTACTCCCTGTTCTCTCTTTTATGTGATATTTGTATTACTGCTGCCTGTGTTCTCAGGTATACAGAAATTTTTAACATATGTTGTTTAGCTTAATAAAATTATTCTTTTTATGTATGTCTACCTAGATTTATTAGTCTCATGATGGTACCCCTTTAAAAGTCCCTTTGCCCCCCCCCTAATACTATGCCAAGCTTATCATCTAGTTACATTTATCAAGGACATAAGCTTGTAACGCTCCTGCGTTTCTTATATGGTGTGGATTTTCAGCTGCAGAAATAGTTCCACGTCAGTAGTCATGTAAGAGAGATGCTGAGATACCATTCCCAACCTCAATGACTCATCATGTGTGGAAGGTCTTATTTCAGCCAGTAAATACACACAATTAGCAAGCTGGTTCCTAGAATGACTTTATGTATGTGGTAACACAATGATGAAGGTTGAGGGATAGGTTGAGTGGAGGTGGTAGGTGATAGACACTTGAAGGTGAGACAGTAGCAGATGGATGCAGGAAGGTTTAGCAATGTTGTATGGTAGCAGATGACAGAATAGCAGGTGGACATACAAAAGAGATCAACCCAGTGCAGAAAAGTAGCAGTAGTCTCAAGAGCTAGCAATATAGTTATGCAGATGTGATAAACAGTCTTTACTATGCAGAGCTAGATAGTGTAAGCTTAGTATAAGTTTATAGAGAATTCCCCTGCGGGGTACTTAGCACTATTAGCGATACAGCCGAAGGGTGGTTCAGGAGAAGCGGATGATCCAGTAGCGGGATACAGGGATCAGCGCGGCGAGGTTCCGTCAGCGAGGTAAGCTTGCAAGCATGGAAGCTTCAAGCAAGGTTAGCATCCAGGTAAGGGTGTTTGAACGAACACATGTGAGTGAGAACCGGCGCTTTAAATAGCCATCTAGTCCGGCGCTGGGTGATGACAGCTCCAGTCTTAAAGGTGTATGCGCACCTTTCCAAAAGTAAATGGTGGGGCGCATACACTTGTGGAAAGTGTAATTTAGGGTACCAAAGGTACCGGAACATTACAATACCCCCCCCTTAAGGCCTGCTCCTGAAGGCCTCTGGAGCTGGTTTGTCTGGGTATCTCGCATGAAAATTGCGGATTAATCTAGGGGCATGTATGTCAGAGGTGTTTAGCCAGGTGTCGTCTTGGGGCCCATAGTTCTTCCATCTAACCAAGTACTGAAGTCTTCTTCTGTAGATACGAGAATCCAGAATCTCTTTTATCTCGTATTCTTCTCCACCTTCAACTTGTACAGGAGGGGGAGGTGGAATATTAGGCCTTATTCCTTGGTCCGGAACATGGGGTTTTAGTAGCGACACATGGAAAATGGGATGGATTTTTAGGTCCATTGGCAATGTAAGCTGCACTGCAGCTTTTCCAATAAGTTTCTTGATTGGGAAAGGTCCCAAGAACAGAGGTCCAAGCTTTTTGCTAGGGATCTTCAGTCTCAAGTTTTTTGTTGAGAGCCAAACGAGGTCCCCGATAGTATACTGTGGAGAAGGTCTTCTACGAAGATCATAGTACTTCTTTTGTTGACTGTGAGCGTGTGCAATGGTAGTATTTAGTAAACCCAGAGAATCCTTTATTTGGGTAAGATAGTCTGAGGCTACTGGGTTATTTGAAGGAAGGATGCGTGGAGGGAGAATAGAGGGATGGAACCCATAGTTCAAGTAGAACGGACTCTGCTTGGTTGTACTGTGAGTTGCGTTGTTGTAGGCAAATTCTGCCAGGGGGAGAAGATCCAACCAATCATCCTGTTGGTAAGAAGTGTAACAACGTAAATACTGCTCGATGCATTGGTTGACTCTTTCAGTCTGTCCGTTGGTCTGCGGATGGTAAGGAGAAGTGAGCTTCCGCTCAATCCGTAGTATGTGACATAGTTCACAGTTTAGAAATAAATTGGGATCCACGGTCAGGCAGAAGAGTTTTTGGGATACCATGTAATCTGAAGACATGTTTCATCAGGAGTTCTGCCGTTTGTTTGGACGAAGGTAGTCTGCGAATAGCAATGAAATGTGCCACCTTTGTCAGATGGTCCACTGATACCAAGATGGTATTAAATCCTTTGGAAGGAGGCAATTCTACGATGAAGTCCAATGACAAAACCTCCCATGGAGTTTGGGGTATTGGTAGACTGCATAGTAGACCGGATGGTCTCGTAGTGTCAATTTTGGACCTGGCACAGACATTGCATGAAGAGACGAATTTTTGTATAGATGTTTTCATGTCAGGCCACCAGAATTGTCGAGAAATCAAATTGAAAGTCTTTGTCATACCCATATGTCCTGCCATAGGCACATCATGCGATAATTCCAAGATCTTGGTGCGTAGGGTAGGTGGTATGTAAAGTTTGTCGTTGTAGTAGAGGAAGCCTTCTGCATCAGTATTTAGTTGTGGTGGGGGTGAATCCAAACTTATACCATGCAGAACCTCTTCCTTTAAGGAACAGACAACTCCAATAATGCGTTTGTGAGGTATTATAGGAACGGAAGGGATTTCAAAGTAGTTTTCTTCAGTTAGTCGTGATAGTGCATCCGCCTTTTTGTTCTTATCTGCAGGTGTGTAGGTCACTAGGAAGTTAAACCTTAGAAAGAATAGTGACCATCGTACCTGTCGATGCGAGAGAGTTTTGCTAGTCTGAAGATATTGGAGGTTTTTATGGTCCGTGTATATAATTATTGGTAGTTGGGTGCCTTCGAGTAAATGTCGCCAATTCTCCAGAGCCAATTTTATAGCAAGCAGTTCCTTTTCACCCACGGGGTAATTTATCTCGGGACTGCTCAGGGATTTAGAAAAAAAAGCGACTGGATGAAGTGGTGAAGTGTGGGTAGGTCGTTGGGAGAGTATTGCTCCTACTGCCATGTTTGACGCATCTACCTCCAGAATGTATTGGAGGGATGGGTCTGGATGGCGTAATATGGGAGCGGAAGTAAACCTTGTCTTTAACAAGTGGAAAGCCTTATTTGCTTCTTCTGACCATTTAAATGGTATTTTTATGCTAGTGAGCTGTGTGAGGGGTCTCACAATAGCAGAAAAGTTTTTATGAACTTCCTGTAGAAATTTGAAAATCCCAGGAATCGCTGTAGCGCCTTGCGTGTAGTTGGTGTAGGCCAATCCCGAATGCAGGATATTTTACTCATGTCCATCTCGATTCCTGTTTTGGATATGATGTAGCCTAGAAAGAGTACCTCATCTTTATGGAACAAGCATTTCTTCAGCTTCACATAAAGATTATGTGCAAGCAATCTCGATAATACAAGTCTTACATGTCTTATGTGTTCAGACAGGGTCCGTGAATATATAAGTATATCGTCCAGATATACCACAACACAGACATCTAGTAAGTCTTTAAAAATATCGTTTATAAATCGTTGGAAAACTGCAGAGGCATTGCATAGGCCGAATGGCATCACAAGATATTCGAACAATCCGTATCTAGTTCTGAATGCAGTCTTCCACTCGTGTCCATCACGGATTCAAATGAGATTGTATGCTCCTTTCAGGTCTAATTTTGAAAAATAGGTAGCTCCACGCACCTGCTCAATGAGCTCAGGGATAAGCGGTAGAGGATAGCGATCTTTTATTGTGATAACATTCAATTTCCTGTAGTCGATGATAGGTCTGAGACTTGAATCTTTATTGCGAACAAAAAAGAGTCCTGCTGCTGTGGAAGAAGTGGAAGGTCTAATAAAACCTTTTTCCAAGTTCTCATCCAAATAGGTTTTGAGATGGGCAAGTTCATCCTGTGAAAGAGGATAAACATGACCGAACGGCAATTTGCTATTTGGGAGTAGATCAATGCTACAATCATAGTCTCGATGAGGAGGTAATGCTTGAGCATTTTTCTCAAGAAAAACCTCAGAAAGATCCTGATAACATAGTGGTGCAATCTCATCTGTCACCATAGACAGAATCTTCCCAGAAAACGGGAGGTTACACGTTTCCTCGCAATAACAAGAAGGGAAGGTCAAGGACCGTTTCTTCCAATCTATGGTTGGTTGGTGTGTGTGCAACCAGGGAAGTCCCAACACAATGGGAAAGTGGGGTGATGGTATTAAATCGAAGGTAGAAGTCTCCCTATGAGACTCGTTAATAGTGACTAGAAGTGCTTGTGTCTGATCGGTGATCGGACCAGAGGATAACGGAACACCGGTAATAAGACTTACTGAGACAAGTTTGAGTTTAGAAATAATAGGAATTTTATTTAAAGCAGCAAAACATATATCCATATAATTTCCACAAGATCCTGTGTCAATCATGGCCTTAGTAGTAATCCTGTTCTGGTCCCACTGTAATGTCAAAAAAACAGAAATGTAGGGGTTAGTGAATGAAGTTGTCAATCCTCCTAGGGAGACATGTGAACACTCACCCTTCTTTTTGTTGACTAGGGGACAGACGTTTATCTTGTGATCCGGGGATGCACAGTACAAGCAGAGATTTTCATTTCGTCTTTTGGCTTTTTCCATAGTTGATAGCGGTGGGCGTATGGTTCCTATCTCCATAGGAGCGGGGTCAACGGCCAGACTCCGAGAGGAAACGGATAATGGCATTCCCATCTTTTCAGCCTTTCTTTCTCGTAGTCTTCTATCTATGGTAATACTGAGTTGTATTAGTGCATCCAGGGTTTTTGGCAGATCCGCTCGGGCGAGCTCGTCCTTAACGGCTTCTGATAGGCCAAGCCTAAATTGGGTTTTCAGAGATGCATCATTCCATTCTGAATCAAGGGTCCATCTCTTGAACTGTGCGACAAAGTCTTCTACAGGCCTCCTTCCTTGTTTCAAGGATCTTAACTGAAGATCAGCAGTACTCTGCCTATTGGGGTCATCATATAGGCTAGTGAGCTCTGCCAGGAACAAGGCATAGGAGTTGAGAAGCTGGTCGTTTTTCTCAAAAAGAGAAACTGCCCAGGCTCGAGGATCGTTTGATAGGTAAGAAATAATAGTACAAACCTTAATGTGATCAGTAAGGTAGGTACGAGGTTTTAACAAAAAAAGTAACTCACATGCGTTTTTAAATTCGCGAAATTTTTTGCGATCGCCTGTAAATACCAAAGGGGGATTTATCTTGGGTTCAGGGGACTGAGCAGAGGTAAGTTGTGTCAGTCTAATTACCTGCTGCGACAGAGCCTGATTGTCTTCTTTTAATTCAGCAAGTGCGTGTATTAACGCAGATACTTGTTGTTTTAATTGTGTCACCTGAGTGGTTATTTCTGCTGAATCCATTTTTTGGTTTGTTCAATCTGTAACGCTCCTGCGTTTCTTATATGGTGTGGATTTTCAGCTGCAGAAATAGTTCCACGTCAGTAGTCATGTAAGAGAGATGCTGAGATACCATTCCCAACCTCAATGACTCATCATGTGTGGAAGGTCTTATTTCAGCCAGTAAATACACACAATTAGCAAGCTGGTTCCTAGAATGACTTTATGTATGTGGTAACACAATGATGAAGGTTGAGGGATAGGTTGAGTGGAGGTGGTAGGTGATAGACACTTGAAGGTGAGACAGTAGCAGATGGATGCAGGAAGGTTTAGCAATGTTGTATGGTAGCAGATGACAGAATAGCAGGTGGACATACAAAAGAGATCAACCCAGTGCAGAAAAGTAGCAGTAGTCTCAAGAGCTAGCAATCTAGTTATGCAGATGTGATAAACAGTCTTTACTATGCAGAGCTAGATAGTGTAAGCTTAGTATAAGTTTATAGAGAATTCCCCTGCGGGGTACTTAGCACTATTAGCGATACAGCCGAAGGGTGGTTCAGGAGAGGCGGATGATCCAGTAGCGGGATACAGGGATCAGCGTGGCGAGGTTCCGTCAGCGAGGTAAGCTTGCAAGCATGGAAGCTTCAAGCAAGGTTAGCATCCAGGTAAGGGTGTTTGAACGAACACATGTGAGTGAGAACCGGCGCTTTAAATAGCCATCTAGTCCGGCGCTGGGTGATGACAGCTCCAGTCTTAAAGGTGTATGCGCACCTTTCCAAAAGTAAATGGTGGGGCGCATACACTTGTGGAAAGTGTAATTTAGGGTACCAAAGGTACCGGAACATTACAAAGCTCAAGCAGAACATAGAGAAGGCTGGGAAACAGGCAAAGAGACAGAGACTTAAAGGGTAACTCTATCATTAAGATCAGAGGGGACTACCAGTCTCTCACTAAAGATGTTACTAATAAAGTCAATACATTTATTTTATAAAGATTTAAATTAAAATTGACAAAATGCTTTTTTTAGTATATAGGACAGGGTGTTGCAGTTCACCTGTGTAAAAGGTGCATGGTAACTGTTTATTTTTTCAGGGGTTGCAGTGAGGTGCAGCTCTTTAACTATCAGCAACAGCTGACTGATGCACTCTTATCACCCCAAGCTAAAGTAATAATCTAAAAGAAAAAGGGAAGCAACCACAATTAATAGAGAAAATAAATGTTAAGGTGATGATAATTGAAAAGCTAGCTATCAATCAGTTGTTGCAGACGTTTGGGTGTACAGATCAGTGCTCACATAAGCAAATGTATCCCAGCTTTGTAATGCAAAGAACTCAAGCATAGTTAAAAACACAACTACTAACATCTCATGTAGCCTATAACACAATAGTATCACTTGAAATGCCTAATTTAATTTTAAAATTGATCTCCAGGGACAGGAAATATCCTTCCACACTGCAAGTAATAAATGCTCATTTAATTCTAGGAGGGCACAAAAATCAGACACAGGTCCTTTGATGTTATCAAATCCAATGCAGAGCCCCTAGCCCTAAATTAAATGTAAGGATGCTGAGCAACAGTCAACTGCTGGAGAGCAGGGGGAGAGTGTCTGCTGCTCCTGTTTCACTAGATATAAATTAGAATTTACCTATTGCAATGTGGAGGCAGCCCCACTTCAAGAAAGCATTTTTCTTTCCCAAGAGATAGGCTTTAAATATTAACTTTTAGATAAATATTAGCTGGTGATACTGAGTAGGGATGATCGAACGGTTCAGGTCGACCATCGGTTCGGCCCGAACATTGGGTGTTCGAGGTTCGGCCGAATTTAGAACTTTTTGCCCAAAAAGTTTGGAATTCGGCAACCAGAACCGCCCAAAATGCAATGCTTCAGGAAATGGGCTTTAAAAGCCAGTGATTGGACCAGAACCATTAGCAAAAGCCAATTGAGGGGGCAGGAGAATGCTAGGAATGTGATTGGAGTGACTAGGGGGTCCCTAGACCAATCATTAGTGAATACGCCCCCCCAGTATATAAGATCGCCCCCGCCATATTCCTAGCATTGTTATACTGGACATGGAAGAGAGTGGAAGCAGTTCTGTTAATTTTACTTTAAAAGTGTCATTTAGCTATTTTTAGTGTGAGGAAAGGGATATCTAGTGTAGTTAGAGTGCTCCTTTACACTTAAGTTAGCTTCAAAAATTTAGTTTCTGTAGGGAAAGTATGAAGTGTCAGGGGACCGTAATGTAGTGTAGGGTTAACTGACAGTGACTGCTATGGCAGGGTGACAAAACCCTTCCATAGCAGGGTGACCGCTATAGAGAAATGATCTTTTCTCTGAATAGCTTCGGCACACCCATATGGCTTCTCACCAGCCAAGCATTTTTTATGCTGCAGAGGCTGCCACTGTCAGTGCTTTTTTGAGGACATGTTTGATGTCAGACATGACATCTGAACATGTGTATAGGGGGTATATATACACATATATGTCTGAATATATACCCCTAGACATATATAGGTGTGATAGTAGCAGAAATAAATGCTTGCGCTAATGAAATCATTTACAGGAATATATTTCTGCTACTATCACACCTATACATGTCTTGGTGTGTATATAAATATATGTATGTGTGTATATATACCACTATACACAAGTTCAGATGTTTTGCCTGCCTCAAAAGAACCCCAAAAAATGCCAAAAAAACGCTAGCATCAAAAAAAAAAATGCCCAGGTGTGTTTTTGCTGGCATTTTTTGGGGGTTTTTGGAGGCAGGCAAAACATCAGAACTTGTGCACAGTACCACTATACACAAGTTCAGATGTTTTTCCTGACTGCAAAGAACCCAAAAAAATGCCTGCTTTTAAACCGGCAAGGTGTTACAGCAGCGAAGCCAACTACCTGTCCTGAAAGTTTTCTAATACAAACGATCTTTTTTTTTATGGTTCTGGACATGCTACAGAGATGAAACTTCACATGTACACTTTTTAGACCCCCCCAGATACTAAATCCAAAGTAAAAATCAAAAAATCTCTCTTTTTTTTTTTCAATAATTGGCTTTTTTTTATCAAAAATGACAATTTTTAAGAACTTTTTTGTGTGATTTTGTGTCTGGGGGGTCTAAAATGTGTACCTGTGAAGTTTCAGCTCTGTAGCATGTCCAGAACCAGAAAAAAAGATCATATAGGTGTTAAAGGAGGCTCCCACATCCCTGTTCTACTGAAAATTTATCTTTTTTTTTTCATGGTTCTGGACATGCTACAGAGCTGAAACTTCACATGTACACTTTTTACACCCCCCCAGATACTAAATCCAAAGTAAAAATCAAAAAATCTCTTTTTTTTTTTCTCAATAATTTGCTTTTTTATCAAAAATGACAATTTTTAAGAACTTTTTTTGTGTGATTTTGTGTCTGGGGGGTCTAAAAGGTGTACCTGTGAAGTTTCAGCTCTGTAGCATGTCCAGAACCAGAAAAAAAGATCATATAGGTGTTAAAGGAGGGTCCCACATCCCTGTTCTACTGAAAAATTATCTTTTTTTTTTTCATGGTTCTGGACATACTACAGAGCTGAAACTTCACATGTACACGTTTTAGACCCCCAGATACTAAATCCAAAGTCAAAATCAAAAAATCTTTCTTTTTTTTTTTTTTTTTCAATAATTGGCTTTTTTTTATCAAAAATGACAATTTTTAAGAACTTTTTTTTGTGTGATTAATAGTTAATGGGGCATGACCCAGAACCCTAGGCACTTTTTAGGGTCATTTATTGGTTTTTAGGGCTTTAAAATGGTGTTTTTTGATTACCGAAGTTTGGGTCCCATTGATTTCAATGGGGTTCTGAAATCCGAACCGAACTTTTGGGAAATTCGGGTGTTCTGATCGAACCGAACTTTTCAAAAGTTCGATCATCCCTAATACTGAGGTCCTTGCTTGGGTGCTTGGTGTTATGAGATGACAATATTCTGCCTCCTCCTGCCTATATATCAGATTTTTTTTTCAAATTCTTTATTTATATAAAAGAACAAAGCATCCATTAAAGCAGGGGTGGGGAACCTTTTTTCTGCCAAGGGCCATTTTGGTATTTATAAAATCCTTCGGGGGCTGTACAAAATTATCAAATTAAAAATGTGCCTGTTATATTTGGTAAAACATTTAATTAATTCACCCCTAATGTGATGGCTGCAACTGCTTATCTTTGGTGAGGTGTGTGATGTTAGCTGGTATTAATGATGTTGCTAATCGCAACTGGTTTTCCAGGTTTGCGTTGGTCAGTCTGGAGTGCAGTCGACTCTTTGTGGTGGTACGTTTTGAAAAGCTGATGGGTACTGATGATGGGTACTGCTGGTTGATACTGCTGGTGGGTATAGCTGGCTGGTACTGCTGGTGGGTACAGCTGGTTGGTACTGCTGGCTGGTACTGCTGTGGGTACTGCTGGCTCAGGCTGGTACTACTGGCTTGTACTGTGCTGTGGGTATTGCAGGCTGGTACTGCTGTGGGTACTGCTGACTCTGGCTGGTACTGCTGTGGGTACTGCTGTTCCTGCTGTGGGTACTTCTGGCTCTGGCTGGTACTGATGTGGGTACTGCTGTGAGTACTGCTGGCTCTAGCTGGTACTGCTGTGGGTAGTGCTGGTTCTGGCTGGTACCGCTATGAGTACTGCTGGCTCTGGCTGGTACTGCTGATTCTGGCTGTTACTGCTGTGAGTACTGCTGGCTCTGGCTGGTACTGCTGGTTCTGGCTGGTACTGCTGGCTCTGGCTGGAACTGCTGGCTGGTACTGTTGGTTCTGAATGGTACTGCTGGTTCTGGCTAGTACTGCTGGCTCTGGCTGGTACTGCTGGTTCTGGCTGGTACTGCTGGCTATGGCTGGTAGTGCTTGCTCTGGCTTGTACTGCTGGTTCTGGCTGGTACTGCTGGCTCTGGCTGGTACTGCTGGTTCTAGCTGGTACTGCTGGTTCTGGCTAGTACTGCTGGCTCTGCCTTGTACTGCTGGTTCTGAGGTGTGTGATGTTAGCTGGTATTAATGATGTTGCTAATCGCAACTGGTTTTCCAGGTTTGCGTTGGTCAGTCTGGAGTGCAGTCGACTCTTTGTGGTGGTACGTTTTGAAAAGCTGATGGGTACTGATGATGGGTACTGCTGGTTGATACTGCTGGTGGGTATAGCTGGCTGGTACTGCTGGTGGGTACAGCTGGTTGGTACTGCTGGCAGGTACTGCTGTGGGTACTGCTGGCTCAGGCTGGTACTACTGGCTTGTACTGTGCTGTGGGTATTGCAGGCTGGTACTGCTGTGGGTACTGCTGACTCTGGCTGGTACTGCTGTGGGTACTGGTTTTCCTGCTGCGGGTACTTCTGGCTCTGGCTGGTACTGATGTGGGTACTGCTGTGAGTACTGCTGGCTCTAGCTGGTACTGCTGTGGGTAGTGCTGGTTCTGGCTGGTACCGCTGTGAGTACTGCTGGCTCTGGCTGGTACTGCTGATTCTGGCTGTTACTGCTGTGAGTACTGCTGGCTCTGGCTGGTACTGCTGGTTCTGGCTGGTACTGCTGGCTCTGGCTGGAACTGCTGGCTGGTACTGTTGGTTCTGAATGGTACTGCTGGTTCTGGCTAGTACTGCTGGCTCTGGCTGGTACTGCTGGTTCTGGCTGGTACTGCTGGCTATGGCTGGTAGTGCTTGCTCTGGCTTGTACTGCTGGTTCTGGCTGGTACTGCTGGCTATGGCTGGTACTGCTGGTTCTAGCTGGTACTGCTGGTTCTGGCTAGTACTGCTGGCTATGGCTGCTACTGCTGGTTCTGGGTAGTACTGCTGGCTGTGGCTGGTACTGCTGGTTCTGGCTGGTAATGCTGGTACTGCTTGTTCTGGCTGGTACTGCTGTGTGTGCTGCTGGCGGGAAATGCTGACTAGGAGAAGTGTAGTGTGCAGCGGCGCCGCGCTGGGGTAAGAGGCGATGTTTCCTGTATTTGTCACAGGCGGAGTGCATTTGATATCACTCCGCCTGTGACTCACTCAAACTGTCAGAATGAAGCCAGAACTATACAGGAAGCATTGGCTCCATTGTGACAGATCAGCTGAGAGACACGGACTTAGCTTTGCGGGGGGCCAGACCAGATGACTTTGCGGGCCGCAGGTTCCCCACCCCTGCATTAGAGCAATGTACAACAGAATAGGTACAATATCTCAGAAAATACAGAGACCATTCAAAGTAGCATAATATTAAAAAGCAAAATACATAAATGCAAGATATTCTGATATCATTAAAACTAACTTTAATTTCTCACTTCCAAATACAAGGAGGTGACTTTGGACAATATGCCAGAGTTTGCTCGGGGTGAATCCGATTTTCACATGAAAGAAACTATAAGCTTATGTACTTATTCACAATGTCAAGGCATACTCCAATGTTGTCACCATTTAAAAATGGATTGTAAAAACACTTTTGTAGCCCATAACATGAAGAAAAATGTTCTTCATGAAAGAGCACATGCAGGCTGTTATCACTGTAGTG
The DNA here is from genome assembly GCF_965119305.1 of Pelophylax lessonae. Taxonomy (NCBI): domain Eukaryota; kingdom Metazoa; phylum Chordata; class Amphibia; order Anura; family Ranidae; genus Pelophylax; species Pelophylax lessonae. The sequence goes on along the minus strand of NC_138769.1, from coordinate 475,339,701 downwards.
CATGTGGACAGGAACAGTCTGTAAAGAAGCTGCAGGACATAAGCAACATTAAGTTATAACAAAGGTTAAAAAGGTTAAAAAACGGTAAAAAAAAAAAAAAGAAACCTTCCCTTCCTTCACTCCAAATTTCCCTAAAATACACACATTGCTACATTCAGGACATACGGTTCTTTTCTCTTTTATTCACAAACCAATGGAAAGGTACGAAAGTGGCTTGTCTATTTTTACTTAGAAACATCTAAAATTAAGATCCTATTTGTCAAAATAAATAATGAAAAGCAAATTACAAAAGGACATATTTCAATAAAATTATAATTTTTTTTTTTATATTATATATATATATATATATATATATATTTTTAGATTGAACGTCCTTGATTATAATGTTTATTGTTCATCATCTTTCAGAAATACTAACACACTACATTTCTGAGTCTGTATATACGAGCAAAACAAAGAAGTCCGAGCCTTTCTTCTAAAAAAAATAATAAACACAGAATGTAATTATGGTACAGTATTTGTTTCCTTATCTTTTACAGACAGTTCTCATTTTATGTTTAACCTGTAGCATCTTGGAAAATATATTTAGCCAATTAAAGCCCAGGCAGAGAACAAGGTTAAGAAAATCACCTGAAAGCAATCTACCTAAGATCTTACTTTGAGATTAATCTACTGCTTGCAATTCAGTACACCAATGGTCATTGCCTCAGCCATCTCAGAGAACAATTAGTAGCAATTCCATCAACTGATAAATGCATTGCTATGAATAAAAGTGAACCTGAATGGCACTGTTAACAGTATTAATTCTAAAGTGGTCAGCCAGGATATTTAGCTATGATGATAGCAGCTCTCTATTTCTTCCTTTATTCCATTTGCAGTATTGATTTTGGCTCAAATAAAGCAAGCTGGACTTCTATATGGGCAACACTTCGTAAGCCAAAAGTATACAAACGTATAAAAAAGATAACTTGCATGCAACATTGAATAAATCAATTGGATCAGGAAGAGCATGCTTTGGAATAAATAAGCTCATGGAGAAAAGCACTCGCTAAAAGTGTTAGTTGCTAAAAGAACATCGTCCTTGAATTTTTTACAACTTGCACTAAAATTTTGAATACCACATACATACTGGTAATGTAACTTTTTCAGAGTACTTATGGTATGTAATTTACAAATAAGTTGTTGCTATTGGAAGTCAAGATTTTTTATAAGTTTGATATGATAATAGCTAGGATAAATGATGTTGTAGTTTTAAATGAAGGGTTAAATCAGTGACGCATAAGAGTTTCAGCTATGTTTGGTTGTGTACAATACAAAACCTTGCAACTTTAATGCCATGTAGCTCAATGACTAAGCATGGCATTGTGAAGCATGAATGTGTTTTATGGTTCTACAATAAAGATATTAATCAGCAGCAAGTACAGCAGCTTATAACATTTTATCTTCACAGCTGCTATGAGACAAGTGTCTTGTCTCTGTAAGAGACAGAAATGAATCCTTGGCTCACCATCTTAACATAAGAAATAGTGATTGAATATGAATTGTTGATGGGAAGGTCTCAGAGTGGCTCAGATAAAAAAAGATGCCTTGGTTGTCCAGGTTGGGGGGTTGGGCTTGGGGCTTAAGCTCTGTTCTGTAAAAATGGTTAATGTTGGTAAACCTAAAAACAGGCCAACGTTCTTCAGGAGTTGTAGCATAATGGACTAAGTGAGAGGATGCCGGCTAGCCTCAGCCTTAATGCAGTATACAGTAATATATGAGGTGATTGTTTGTACATGGAGCACTCAGGATAATCTTTCTAGCTGGTACAAAAAACAGATGATCATGCAAAGACAGATGTCACTGAGGATGTGGGCCCTTTAACTGAAGTGTGCAAGATTCCCCACAGGGGATGGTACATGCGCCTGAGAAGTATAGGTAAACAGCTGGCTCTTAGGGTAACTGAGCACAGGAGAAAGGAGCTGGTAGATGCAGTACATGGCCCTCACTGAAATTATGTTACACCATGTGAGAACAAGTGAAACAGGATCCTACATGGTGTGAAGTCTAAGGGTCAGCCAGTTTTCTTTTGAGACCCCTCACAGGTGTTTGGACCCATTAGCTTTGTTCTGACCCCAGGTCTTGACCACTAGGTTCATCCTGTTCTAGGCAATGCAAACCACATGAATCAGAAGCACACCAGGTAGTAATGGAGTGGAACAGATAACATTACTGTGAACCAGCTCAACCAGGATAGCAGCCAGATGTCAGGGCAGGCAATGGACATAGATAACAAGCCATAGGGCAGCACAGTGGATATGTTTTTAGAACATCTGAAAGGCAGCACTATGGTCATTGGATTGAATCCCAACCACAGCACTACCCACCTTGAGTTTGCATGTTCTCCCTGTGCCTGTGTGGGTTGCCTCCGGGTACTCCAGTTTCCTTCCACACGCCAAAGACATGCCGATAGGTATATAGGCTCCTGTCTAAATTGGCCCTAGTATGTATATGTATGAATGTGAGTTAGGGACCTTAGATTGTACGCTCCTTGAGGGCAGGGATTGATGTGAATGTACAATATATATGTAAAGCGCTGTGTAAACTGTCAGCGCAATATAAGTACCTGTAATAAATAAATAAGTCAGAGCAGACAGAGTACAGGGATAACCAGGATACTAGCTAAGGGTCAGGGCAGGTAGTGACAGGGATAGTCAGGATCAAGACAATGATTGGTGCACAGGAGTCAATGAGGTGCAGGTTATGTACAGCTGAAATGCTTACTAGTGTGCTCAGCAGCTAGCTAGTAACAAGTGTTACTCGGGCTGCAAACTGATTGCTGCACCAAGTTTAAATATCATAGTGAGAAGGAAAAGGCTTTGCTGATTAGATGTTGTTGTGAGGAGAGCCCTGCACTGATTGGTGAATGCTAGCAGATGCGCTGATTGGCCATGGCCACAGCCACGTCACTTTGGATAAAACCCAGAACTATGCAGCTATGCACCATAGAGGCACATATGACACTACAAGGAGTGGGAGGTAAATATTGCTGACAACAAAGCAGCAAGTCAGGACTATGGTGTACAAAATAAATAAACAACACCTAACAGTTTTCCAGAGGAGTTTGCAAAATAGGTTATACAAGACTGTGTAATTGGTTTTGGCTTCAGTGGTCAAACAAATACTGATATTTTATCAGATCAGTTATATACTATATATTTAATGTCTGATAAATGTAGGTAAGCTATGTTTCATTGCAAATCATTGTGCCAACCTGTAATACATTTAACATCCAAAAACAGAAAATATCAAAAACATGCTACCCGTATATTCTGGCGTATAAGACGACTGGGCGTATAAGACAACCCCCCTAATTTTCATCTACTGGTAATACTTACACTTAGGTTACTTTGGAGATATTATACTCGGCGTATAAGACGACCCCCCATTTTTGGGGGATTTTTTTGAGGTTCAAAAGTAGTCTTATACGCCAGAAAATACAGTAAGTCCTATTTGCAGTTGCCAGCAAAGTCATATCACCTTATGCAGACCAGTATGTATCTCCAAAGTCTTATTCCGTCAGAGTGCCAGCACTCATAGGTCTCCAGGAGTGTTTGTTCTGAACAGCTTTAATCTGTGCTCAGTGTACATCCAGGGTGAATTAGAACTGCAGCACTCACACACACACACACACACACACACACACACACACACACACACATACACACACACATACACACACATATATATACAGCCCTTAACAAAATCAGAAAGGTAAATTTACTAAAGCTGGTGCACACAGAATCTGGTGCAACTGTGCATAGTAACCATGTTTTATTGTCAAAGCTTAAATGAACAAGCTTAAGTTAGAAGCTGGTTGGTTACTATGCACAGTTGCACCAGATTCTGTGTGACCCAAGTTTTTTGTACTATCCACCAATACTCTAAGCAGCCAATACTGCCCCTCCAATCTGATCCTCCAATCAGTATAAAAAAATGAGCTCCCAGCTTTGACATAGATCTAATATAGAGCCCTATGATAACATTAATTCCCTATTCTTTAGTCCCCCCCCCCGACCATTACATCTACACCTATTACACTACCTCTCCTAACTTTCTATAAACACACTGGGTCTATACAACAAGCTCACAAACCCCTGTATACAAGTTTCTATCTAAACTATTTTGCTGCACTCATTCCTAGCTAATACCTTCACCTAGTCCTGTTCTGCGTTTTATGCTATCTTTAACATTTGGGCCTCTTATCTCTATGCCCTGAGTGTTACCACATGTTTGTTTAGTTTTCACTACTCTTTTGTTTTTTTGATGTTATTATCTTATCCTTTGACCATAGATGCCTTAATTTGTAATAGACTATTGTACCAGACTGAAGCTGTTGTCTTGTAAGGCT